>NC_080670.1:152906567-153216983 GCF_030247195.1 Topomyia yanbarensis
TTGTATTCTCTCCATTGCTGGTTCGTTTCAGAATACACCCCGGGCAAATTTGACAGCTTTCGGTGTCTGTCAACTGTCGGCTGTGGTGGCAGCGTGTCGACATCCGTTCCAATTCCACCGGCGACGGTAAGCAAACCGTGTCGTTTTGATTCCTGGTTTCACTTTCATCTGATTATACGCTCTCATACTTAATTATAATTGAATGGATCTTGACCTCATCCTTATTCGTGGCAAAGGTTTCGGAAGTGTACATATACAATTCAAGTTCTCCTTTGGAGCGTTTCTCGCAAACTTTATTGGCACTCTGCCAAAATAGCCAAGTAGGGAAAACTTATTTCCATCTGAGACGATGATATCCGTTTCCCATCGAACCCTTACCCTTAAAGGGAAAGCGAGCCACTTGAATAACAAAACCGGATCCAACCCCAATCATCACTTTTGCTAACATTTCTAACCTCTCCGCCGCCTGGTCCAGTGACTGTAGTATCAACATCAGCCCATAATCGCAAGTTAGTCCCATATGTATAGGAAACGACAGACATGCTATTTTTGGGCAGACCATTGGTTGGGGCTACAATATAGGTGTATCCTTTTAACTTAAATCAATTGTACGGTCATTTGTTGTGTGTTTTCAGTTTCTTTTTCCTGCTGCCGACCTACCGGGATCAACAGGAACAATCTGCTCGTGTTCACGTAATCCGAAAGGATCTTTCGGTGGTGTTTTGTGCTTAGTTTGAACAACCTTTCCGTATGTATTTCTTTTTTGAAACGACGAATGGCTCTGGCATGCCGGTAGTAGTAGGATGAGCTTAGGCATTCCTTTCCAAACTGGGAAGCGTGCATGTATGTGTGCTTAACTTAGACCGTGTTTGTTTTTGCTTCTACGTGTCGAAATGGAACTGGACGAGACTGATGATTGTGGGTTTGCTTACTTCCTTATTTGCTGCCATAGAAAAAACTTCTGTATAGGGATGGGGAAGAAAGTTTTGTTGTGTATAATATGCAATCTTGGTCAGAGAAAATGGGCTGGTTTGTTTTAGGTTTTTGATGCGATTATGTTTCATTATCTTTGCTCTTGAAAAACGCTTGCTTAACTTTTCCTAGCTTAACGTTTGTCGAACGATTCACAATTTCTAACTACTTAAGTTGTAAGTTCACCTATATCAATCACAGGTGTGGTGGTAAAACGTTCGTCTTTGACGCAGCCAACTTGGCTTTAATTACCAACCATGTGCATAGAATTATACTTTTTAAGCTAAAAAGATGTGAAAACCATAAAAATTTAAAGCACTTCAAGAAAAAGCTACAATATTCATTTTCCCAAATTTCTTCCTACAACAATTTGGGTTATAAGTTTTCAGATGGAGTCAGGATAAATCATAAAATGAGTCAGGATAAGTGGGACATTTCTATGTACATAATTATTGTTCGAGAGTTGAACTGTGAAGAGCACATCGACAAAACTATGACCGCTCTCCTCTCCCACTTCGCCGTTCATCAATAAGCCCCATCGTTTGTTTAACGTGCCCAGTGGTGAACCCATAATCCGAAATCCGATAATAAAAGAAACTGAAATGTATTTTTTTGTATTCAGAGCAAATATTCCTCTCATAGTTGTCTCTCAGTAAAGTCCACTTAGAAGCAGGGTAAGTTTTGGGTTGATCGTGTCCACCTTCAGATGGTTGCCGACCCTGAAAGAAAATCAAAGTGAGCTAGTTGGGTCGAGTATCGTAACGGACACTTACAGCCTCAAAGTGTTTTTAATTGTGTAAAATACTTATTTTACTTCCGAAAATATTTGCTTCCCGAATTAGCCTTCTGAACGGTGTTGTGTTGGTTAGCAAAATTAGGCAAGGAGTAGACATGTTGACAGAACCCACCGCTGAATTGTCAAACAAACGTCTAATGGATTACCTAATTATCGAGAGAAACCAAAGATTTTGTGTAATAATTTTGCTGAAATTGTGATATTGTTAATATCGCCTCGACTTGTGTGTAATTCCCCACAAAAATCGTACGCGCTCGCTTCGCCATCTGCACGCGAAAAGCGGAAAGTGTTTCCCACACTCTAATTTGGCGCACAGCGAGACGAGATTGAAAATCCGGACATAGGGCTAGTTGAAAACAACCATGAGTTCGAATTGCAAGTCATGCGATTCTCCGGTTAATGGGATTGATCGGTTTTCCACCGTACTTGTACTCCTGGTTAGCAGCGACCCACACTAGACTTATTGTCTAATTTCAACAATCCGAATCCGCTGCTCTTATCGAGGGCATAAAAAGTTGTGTGAGGCAATAGATGATCTAAACGCGATCGGCTCAAATCTCTCGAGCCCAATTGAGACGCACTTTCTAGCTAATTCTGGTTCTGAAGCTCCAAGGGGGGCTGTTTGTCAAACGACTTCCGGAGGACTTGCTCACTCCAAAAGGGATTCGCGAGAATAGCGTAAAAATTCGCGCCACTGCCGCCGCTGTCTGTAGTATTAGAGCCATTCAGCGCGAAATCAGAAGTGTTTCTCATGATCGGGGTCAGTTCAGGGTTTATCGCCGCCACCCGAGCCATACAGTTGATGAAATTGTTTCTATGACCCAAGAATGCCTCGGAATAAGCGACGCACCCAAAGCAATCTTGTTGGTCAAGAAAGATACCGATTTCACGAAACACTCAAAGCGTCTACTTGCCCTGCTGGAGTATCCGTTCGGGAATTTAATTTCGACTAGCTAAAGCGGGACAGATTTCGCTAATGAGAGCCATAGCAATAGCCGAAAATCCATCGGAGGTGGCGTATTAGTAGCAGTTAATACCAGCTAGTGTCGGATTCGCTGCTTCCAGAATAAGCTCGCCATCATCTGTGACTGAGTTGGACAGTTCCTTCTATATACCGGATTGTCATCGAAGTGAACCCACGACCTCAGGTCGTTCACTGATCCTAACAGAAAATGGTTAGGTGTTAGCACAGGTATCTCGTCGATATTCAGGGGAATGTCGGTCATTGGTCATGAGTTGACAATGTTTTCTACCTCGATCAACGCGTTCTGATGGACTTCGACGGTAGGTAGTCTACTGGGTTGTAGCTTGCTTAAGTTCAGCTTCACGCTGCGGATCAGACGTTTCAAAGCGCACGACAAATTGAAGGTCCACTACTGGCGGTGACTTGAGGTAAATTCACTAGTTTTCCCAAATCGAGCTGCTGGATCACCTTGCTTGTAGCTTGGAAGTTAGTCACGCGATTGCTATAGATGACAGCCATGATATTTCGAATTGCCATTATGCAAGAGTAGCCACCTTTTCTCCGTGTGTCGTCCCAGCAAAACCCGAATCGAGCCGAAATAATCGACCCCCATGCAGGTGAACGGACGGCTGAAAGCGGTTAGACGAGAATGTGGCAGATAAGCCATCGCTGGAGGTTGCCGTTTTGCTCGATCATTTTCGCACCACTGGCACTCTTTCCGGATCGCGAGGTAGGTGGCTTCCTAACGAGGCATACGGTAGCGTTGTAGAACTTCGTTGATGATTGCGAAATGGTTTTGGTAGTTCAATCGTTCGTGAATGTAGCCAATGATCAGCTGTTGGATGCGAAGGTTACGCTGGAGAAGGACGGGTTCAACAAAATCGCGTTCGGCAAACGTACAGACTTTTGTTCGACCAGGGACATTAGTAACTTGCACCAGCGGTTCAAAGACACGATGTTCTTGTCTTGTAAAGTGCTGCAAGTTGTCGACGTACCGGAAAACGAAAGCCGTGCTACTTAGTTGGACCGTCAAGATTATTCTTGCGGCCTTATAACAGGATCCATAACTCTGGAATGAATAAGTAGATGTGGACTTGTCGGTTTGTTGTCGTTTTCTCGAAGCAGGGAATCGGAAGCCAGACGTATTCTTTTGTCCAAGATTTTCTAGTCCTCATAACCAACGACTGTCCGGCGATTGAGTGGGAACACGTGTAACGTTCGAACGTGATCGTGTCTTCCGAGCAGGCCGGATTTTAAGTGGTTAAGCAGTGGACAGGTTAGGGATTCTAAGAATGACTTAGCCCATTGATCATCCTGAGCAAGAAGCAGCTTGTTTTGTTTGATGACTCCCATGCTATCTAGTGTGAAGTAAGATTTCATCGCTCATCTTCTTACACCGTGAAAGTTTGCATATTCGCCGGCGTCTCCATTACCGGTACAGTTGTAGTAAATCGTTCACCCAAAGCGGGTATTGACGGCGATCGATTCGTTTCGCCTATCTTCACGATTTTTCATTCCGTGCCCGAAATTAGCGTAATCCAGGCCAATTGGTGATCTTTGAGTGGTGGTCCACCCAGGTACGTTAACTTCTCCTGTAAACTGGAAACCAATAACGTCTGCGGTCGTATCTGCAACGAAGAGACAAAACCTCTAAGGACTATTAGTATCCGTTTTATTCATCAATATTGATATATTGATTCACAAAAGAAGCGCCACCCCCTTGAGTCGCCAGTGCTAGTTCGTAGGTCTAAATTACAACGTTGCGTCATTAATAAATAATCAAACAAGTTGACTGTTCAAACAACTTCTTTGTGGAAATTGTGATATACGGATGGAATAAAAATCCCGATTGAAAAAAACGAGTTGTTTTTATAGAAGACATTTCCACACTAAATGTTTTCAATTCTTAAACTCGAATAGATTTCTTTTTGCATTACCGATTTTAAATTTAGCTCAATTCAGATTTTCAAAACAAGTCCTCTGGCAGGTTTTGCTATATCTGAAGATGTTTAATGTTTAATCTTGCTCCCTTCCGATTGAAAACCGCTTCATTGGTTTACAAAAGGAGATCCGATGGTAATCTTTTGGGTTCTTTATAGAAATATAAACATCTTTTCTTGGAAAACTACCAAATAGCCAACTTGTTTGAGCAAACAAAGCTTCAAAGGGACCACAAATCAATCCATCGACTGTTCGTTCCGAAATCCAACCAACTTTCCACTCCAATCGCTCATCCGTGTAGACGTCACTTGCTTGGAGCACATCAACCTATTTGTTTATAGATCTGCAATGATAGTGTATGTATATATGAATCCATGAATCCCGCATCAGGGTATATGTATCCCCGAAGCCGACAAAGTCGTTATCCTTTTTCGCTCCCCATGCATGCATTCATACTACTAAACACAATCTGTTTGTTCGTCTCTGTACTAATGTCAATTGAGTTTTCAATCGAAAACCACTCTGTTGGTGGCACTCCTGTGGTGGATTTCGATAATAGGGTAGGGTGGGGCAATTGGCACTTTTTAGCATTATTTTCTTTGTGAATAAGTTAACATTTATAATTGAGATTGTTGTTTGATTTGAAACAACGTATCATATAGATCCATCTTATTGATTTATTTTAATGGTGACATATGTCAAACAGTTGTTCGTACATTTCATTCGTATGAAAGAGAATAATTATAATGAAGCTTCTATTGTCATTTGGATACTTTTTCGTCCATTCTCTCTTATAACATTGGGTGTCCTTTCCATCTGACTGACGCTACTCGGACTCGAATTCGACTGTCCCGTGATATGAGGATTAGAGGAGAAGTCGCAGAAGGGCCCTGGTGTATGAACGGATTGGTTTTGCGGTTTTCGATCTTCGTCTCACTCTTTCTGGTGCCGCGTGCAGGCAATTCAGTCACTTATGGATTTTCAATCGGATTTTATTGCGGTCAGGATTTTATTTGCTTTTCTCAACAACGATGCACTCGGTTATGCCCATGCCTGGGTCTTCCACGTTTCACGACGAGGAGTCGAGGGGAATTATTGTTTACAAGTTGAGCTGGGGACGATCCGAGCGAAACTTCTAATCTCTGATCGACGATTGGAAGGATTTTGGTGCGCCATCCCAGGCAGGATATTGAATTTCATTCGTGCCCAGTTTTTTCAATTTCCTATTCTTGATGCCAGGGTGGAAGATTAAGAGGGTCGTTTGACCGGGGTGGCCTTTTTAGATGAACTTCGTATTTATCTCTTTTGTCGGCATTATGTACGCTGTAAAATTAAACAACATAAACATGTTTTGCAGTCGATGCAAATTGAATTGATTCAAGTTAGGCAACCTTATTAATTATTCGTGATGTACAGTGAAATATGTTTCTTGAGCAGCACTGAGACAAGTTTGCTAGATCAATGGTTATATAATCAATCGTGACTGAGGTAGACATCTACGTAGTGTTTCTGTAATATGGCATCGGCTGCTATTGGATACTTTGCAAAAGGTCTTCGTCGTTCAGATCCTTCACGAGATGGACAAAGCACGTCTTCAGAAGATTCGTCCTTTGAACAAATAGTGCTCAACGATATACCGTTCAGCTTTGCAGTAGCATCGCCAAATATGCGAATCTTTGATGGCTGTCTGGCAAATACCACGTACATCGTGGATCCAACTATTGGAGCGCCTCCGAAGTGGCCTTATGAATATATCTTTGTTCAGTTGCTTTCATACGCTTTCGTCAATCATCGGATCGTTATGCATACATCATTCTAAGCACTGTAGGCACCGAACTGTCGTCGGATAGCTGTCAGAAACTTGAAACAGTCGTTCTTCCACAGAAGCCCCGACTGACTGTGCTACTTCTATGATTCCCAGGCTTTCGAGAGGAAGACTACTTCATTTGTTCGAACAGTGACTGATCGCTCTTCTGACACTCACAAATATTTGCTCTTTCTGCGAAACGATCCTGGTTAGGTCCACATGCAGTCCAATTAGTCGCATCTTCATCGCTATCGGTTCACCCAGTTCTCCATCGCGAAGCTTTAGTACTTACGTGACATGAGCGTAGTCAGTTCCTGTAGGAATTCAAGGGAGCGCGCGATCGTAGTCTTCGCTTCCATTACCAGCTCTTCATCGATTAGTGTTTCTTGCGGGGCGTCATCCAGGAAAGCGTTCGCTGACACAGATCGATTGTTCCCAAACAAAGTCACTGCAATAATAAGAAAAAGTGCCTTCTGTCCAGCGAAATGATGGTTGGTGACAGGTTTGGAACTACATGGCATAGCTTCACTCGATCCTTGCGGGTACTAGCAAATGAGAAACGCTTTTTTTACAATGGAGAAGACATTTACTTACTAGCCCAGTACACGTGCTATTAGTAGGTGCCAAGCTACCGCACGGGGTGTACTGGGGGCGAGCAGGGATCGAATGGTGACGCTGCCATTAATACCGACTAAACTCCATTGGGCTCCGCCATCGTTCCCCCAGGGACTACCTCTCGGTATTACTTCTGGGGGGATGGCTGTACTTGATGTACTCATTCACTCTCGCTCACGCGTTCATACGTCCTGTACGAGGCTTACTAGGGTGCTCTCTCTCTCTATCGCACCTTGATTCACTCTCTAACACTGACTTTTGTGCTCACCTTTTTCATTCCTTGCTAGGCTTACTTTTGTGCTCGCCTCTAACATACCATGTGACTTGGATGCTCACTCTATCACCTGGTTCACTCTCGATCGTACCACTCTATTATACCCCTGTCGCTCCCCCTGGCATCCCATGTGGGACATTTTTCTTAGGCCCCACTTCCGACATACCATGCGAGGCTTACTTGGATGCTCACCGTTTTCATACCATGTGAGGCTGACTTTTGTGCTCACCTCTACCATACCATGTGAGACTGACTTGGATGCTCACCATTTCACTCCCCTGCCACGCCACGAGCAATCGATAGCTAAGTCCCAACATACTACGCTACGACCCTCCCATCTTGGCATGAGGCAGTCCACATATACGCCTATACACTCGCTCTTCTGCCTTGCTTCGAGGTGGCTGGGTTTACCCCTTACGCGGTTGCCAGTCGCTGCGCCAAACCTGCCTCAGCATGAACAGACCATTCACTCACTTTTCTGCGCTCGGCCTTTTTCGCTCCAACTAATTAATCACTAGTTAGTCGTGCCCGTCGTCTGTTGCTCGGTTCGCCAAATTACCCGTAGCCTACAGGCAATCTGGGTGGTTACAGTCGAGACTGCGTTCCACTTCTCCACCGCTTGACACATCCGCTGAATAAGGATATCAGGGGTTGTGTCCCAGCCACAGACGTCAAGCATTGCTCTTCTTTCGACGTCGAAACGTGGACAGTATGTGTTCGGCAGTTTCGTCTACACCTGGGCAGTCAGGGCAGCTGGGACCTCCGCGTGCCCGAACTTGTGGAGGTACTGTCGTAAACAGCCATGGCGTGACAGGAATTGTATCAGATGGAAGTGAACTTCCCCATGGGATCTTTGCTGCTGTTCGGCCTAGGATCGTAGCTCAGGGTTACGTCTGATGCTGCTCGAACCAGCATCTGTATACGCCTCGAGAACGAACAGATATTCACTTCCTTACAGCCCTGCTTGAACAGCGACCAGTCAAAGTTCCTATGCGCCCGAAGATTCTTTACAAACTCGAACAGTAGAATCGGGTTGATGAAATGCGCTTCATGTCTCCCGGCCTCTAGATGATTACTGAGAATCTATACCGCCATACCAATACGATACGATATTGATCTCTCCAGTTTTGGCGTGGGCACTCCTCGGATATTCTGCAACAACGTATGGATGAACAGTTTTGGCCTACCAGACAGTGTCTCTATCGAAGCTAAAACATGCGGAACGTAGCAACAGTCGTCTTCGCACAAGCTCATGTGCGTATCCCTCACTCTTCCACGTTATCCGCTTTCAGGACTCAGTAGAATAATTCCTAAAGACATCGGAGTGGCTTATAGTCCGAGCGTACCCCATCGTCGATAGCAGCAATATCGTCCTCCATCGACCTTCGTGTATAGCGGCTCTATAGCCACTGAAAGCTCGTCCAAGGTACCGTCGAGCACACTGAACCAGCTACGCGGTTCCATCGAGAACTACGAGTCGTCTGCCAGTAGCTGAAACCAGCCACGAGGTACCAGAGTGCCCTTGAATCGCCGGCCTGTCGTCGAAAATCAGCCGAAAGAAACCGCAGTGCCCATCGACGTACCCGTCAGAGAGTGGCATCGCCGACCCCCCAAACACTTACACACAAAAATTGTAAGTTACAATGAATATATAAAAAAATGAAAAGATCGTGTGTGTTCCTCTGATTGGGACAGAGTGACATCGAGTCGACCCTAAAGCTTGCGTGCCTTACGCTCGAGCTAGCCAAGAACAGAGGCCTTCGGAACACACCCCAAACGGTCCCCATGGCTTGGCCAGGGACTAAGGTCAACAAAAACCGTGACTTTTCAGGTCCGGTAAGTAACATCATAATGTGCCTTGCTGCCAATTGTCGCGGTGTCAGTTCCTAATGCTAATGCTAACCATGCATCGGAGGTTGTCTTCTCGAGTCGAGAACTGCTCAATTTGTGATTACCCTTGCAGTCCCTATTGAGCACCTGCTGGCATCGTCTGCCTTCTTGGAAACCTTTGCGCTGTGAGAGAAAAAGACGGTAGCGATTGGGCAACCTTCGATTGAGAATACATTCTTCCCAGTATACAGGGATGTGAGCATAGCTCAAGAACCTAACACCTTGGGCGACCACTCTGAACGAACCAAAAGCGATAAGCACTGGTACCGCTCGTACTAGCTAACCTTCGTTCGAGCTGAAGAATTCGAAGATCTTTGGTAAATGTGGGTCCTTTTTTGCTACTTTTCTATTAGCTCAAGTGCAGCGTGTTAGCTATCACGGTGCTAACGAGAGCTCTGGCTACTACTAGGTACTAGCTCAATGCGCAGATCTCTGGCACATTATGTGCTTGTGCGTATGAATACGTATACGGTGTAGTATCGTTCTTATGCACGGCTGTTTTGTTTCTTCTCTAATCTGCACTGCTTGGATTAACTGCGGTCGATTGCACGGCGTATGCCAAATTCGGATTTCAGACTCGCGGAACGGTAAACGAATCGTCTTCTTGCGACTGGCTGAGTAGAACGGGATAGTTTTAGAATGCGTTAAACTAGTTGTTGATCACATTTGAAGTGCTTTTGTTAGGTTTTGCAAGCACAGGGGGAACCCAGCAAGTGTTAGAGTAGTCTTCTCAAATACCCTAGGTAATGCTATTTGGTTACTATATGCAGTTCTGTCTGGCTTGCAATAGCAGGAGCCTTTTCCGTCGGGGTCACTAACGTCGAATTGGCTGCGTTTCACTGCTTTACCTTGCTGAGGGACTCTGGAACTTTGAGGCGAAACTACGGTCTTCCTCGCCCTCCACATCCAGGTTGATCACCTCTTTCGAACTGATTTAGCGCAGTCTGCTCAAATTGCAAATGCATCCGCTTGAACTCTGCCTCCTTGACTGCTTCTCATGCTTCATCTTCCGCGCTTGCTCCCTTCGCTCAAACTCTATATGTTTCGTCACTAAAGCCTTCTGGGTCTTGTAGGAGATAAGCGAGTAGAAATAAAAATATAATAATATTAACATATTGAAAAATCGTAATCTATATTCGCTATAGTATACTTGTTGTATTTCATACAAATCTCCTTAACCCATATACTGAATTTGTCTTGATGCGATGAAATCAAATAGAATAAACGATTTTTGATGAGCAGGCCTTGGTTATTGTGACAGACAATCAAATTTCAGTCTTTGGAAGAAAGTTGACGAGAACGGACACAAGTTGGATCTAGACAGCTCCAGTCACGACAATGGCGCAAGAAACGCTCCCGAGCAAGTATATCATTACCCTGAGCAAAACAGCGGACAAGCCTGAACAACTTGTCGTGTATTTTTTAGAGAAATAGGCCTCGAGTGGCAACTTAGATTTTGTTTTTCGAAATTCAGAAAAATGGCGATTCTGTCTTAGCCTCGAGTGGCTGATGTTTCCTCTGTGCGGGAATAATTTGGCCCTGAGTGGCTGTTTTCAATAGTGATTCCTTCGTTTGCGAATGATTTGGTCTCGAGTGGCCAAATATATTTGCGTTATAAAGACGTCCTCTGAGTGGGAATGTTTTGCAATAAGCAAATTTTTGTATTAGCGCAATCCCGGAAATGGGAACGCTTTTGCCTCGAGTGGCATAATTCCGAAATTAAGCGAAATGACGATTGTGTTCCTCCGAGTGGGAATGTTGCAGACATGAGCCTGTGTATGCGTGATTTTAATATTTTCCTTGAGCGGGAATGCATCGAAACGAAGAAATTGATACTTCGAATTGGCAATGTCTTTTCGTGTCACGAGATTGTTTGGTTGTTACCATGGGTTCGGTTTTTCACAGACATGGTAGTGTGCGAATGTAACTAAAGAATGCACTTGCTCTCGCATTGTTTATATGGAGGTGCTGCTTGTGCTTCTGCACCATGCACGAGGTATTGACTTTTAGAAGCGAGAACAAAATCGAGATTAAATTTGTGATAGCCCCCATACCACGAGAATTCCTGTTCGTTGTTGTAGAAAATGAGCCAGCAAAAAAAGTAAATGTTGAATTTAAACAAAGTATAAACTTTGTTATAAAAGAGTTTGAGTGTATCGATTCATTGAATCGGATATTACTGTCAGTGGGCCACTGGTCAGAGGTTTTGGCATTTGAATTGGTTTGGTGATGAACATAAGTAAGATAAAGCTAGGAGAAGGAGAAATGATTTTACAGTACGATGTACGAACGAACGCAGTTGGTCTTTACATATTGTAACTGCAAGAGAGAGAGAGATAGAGAGAGAAAGAGAGAGAGAGAGAAATATGAACTATGGAGTGAGTATCGGTATTCAGTTGCAGAATTGGTATATTGATCTCATTGATGGTATGACGGACTAAAGAACAGTGGTTCGACGAAGCAAGTGTAAAGAGATATTTGTGAAGAGTCATGTTATGAATAAGGTGTAAATGGTAAAGAGTAAAACGTAAATGTTAAAAAAAAGTAAAGAGAACAGAGTGATAAGCGTAAATGTCAGAGAGTGAAGATCAAAGAGTGTGAATGGTAAAGAGTAAAGATGGGTAAAGAAAAAGAGGAGTAATGAGTAAAAGGTAATGAGTAAATAGAGAAGTGTAAAGAGTAAACAGTAAAGAGAAATTTGTGAAAAGTAGCGTTATGATCCAAGAGCCAGCACCAGCAGGTTTAAGTATATCGTATTGAACATACCCTATTTTGAACGTAATTAAGGTTTTTAATGAAAGTATTCAAAACAACTTCCAATACTTAAAATATTTTGCATGTTTAAAGTACGAATGCGCTGTATTTAAAGTACCGAATAAATACTAAAGAGTACAAGGTAAAAACTGAATGTGTAATGTAGGAAGTGAAGAAGATATAGTGAAGATAAAAGGGTAAAGAGAGAACAATGTAGACCGAAGAGAAAAGTATAGAGAGTGAAGGATCAAGAGTGAAGAGTTATGATTAAGGAGTAGATAGTTGAAAGTAAAGAGTGAAGAGTATAGAGTACAGCGGAGTGAAGAGTAAAACGGAGTAAAAAGGAAAGATGAGTGAAGAGTAAATTTGCGCAAAGCGTAAATGCGGGTGAAGAGTAAAGAGTAATGAGTAAAAAAATAAGTGAGTGAGAAGTAAAGAATTAAGAGTAAAGCGCAAACATTCAAAAATAAAGAATGAAATGAACTATGGTGAGTGAGTATAGGGGGTTAGTTGTAGAAATGGGACAAAGATTTCATTTGAAAGCCTGATGGCTTATTGGGCAATCCTACGATAAAACAAGAGTAAAGAGTTAATTGTGAAGAGTAGTGTTATGAATATCGTGTAAATGATAAAAAGTAAAGTGTAAATGTTAGACAGAAAAGGGGAAAGAGTAAATCCAAGAGAACAATGACTAAGGTGTGAATGGTAAAAAGTAAAGAATGACGAGTAACGACTTAAAACTAAAGAGCGAAAAGTAAGGAGTAAAGACCAAAAAAGATAATGAGTAAAGTGTGAAAAGTACAGAAGAAATATAACAAAGTGAAAAGCAAAGAGTGAGCAATGTAAAGCAAAGAGTAATGGGTAAAAAGTAAAGAGAAAAAAGTGAAGAAGACAAATTATAGGAATAAAGAGTAGAGTAGAGCTTGAGTTTAATCCTTTATAAAGTAAAGAATGAAATAATAGATAAAGAATAAATACTAAGAATAAAGAGTATTCACTAATGAAGAGAAAGGACAATGGAATGAATATTGAAACAAAACTAATAAGGATCAAATGATACCAAAACGTAGAGTGCAAAATCTGTATTATAAAATGAATAGTAAATGGCATTCAAATCAATTAGAGATAATAAAATCTCATACGAAAAGCTTTTAGTTTGAAACAAAAGCCAGAATGAATTATGGCTTGCATTATTTTTATTAGCAAGGATTTTTCGAATTATTAAAATTTGTATCACAATCATACAAAAACCTTATTATATAGAGGATACATTCTTAATTTTCATTCACAAATAGAGTAGGAGAGAAGGAAGATGTAGGAGATAAGCGAGTAGAAATAAAAATATAATAATATTAACATATTGAAAAATCGTAATCTATATTCGCTATAGTATACTTGTTGTATTTCATACAAATCTCCTTAACCCATATACTGAATTTGTCTTGATGCGATGAAATCAAATAGAATAAACGATTTTTGATGAGCAGGCCTTGGTTATTGTGACAGACAATCAAATTTCAGTTTTTGGAAAAAAGTTGACGAGAACGGACACAAGTTGGATCTAGACAGCTCCAGTCACGACAGGTCTCAAGTTTCTTGAGCAATACGCAATCTCTTTTTGCTCTAGTACCACAGGTGGAAGAACTAGTACCTTTCTCCAGGCAACGATGTCCCGATTTTGCTCCGACTTCGTCTTGTTCGTATGTTTATTACTAGATTACTCACAAAAGTTGATGTTAAACCAGCGGTTCTCAACCTTTTTCGTACAACGGACCCCTTAGAAATTGCCCTGGCTTGCAGCGGACCCCCACGGATAAACATCGATTTTGTATGCTATCAATATTTTATTTTCAGTTTGTTAGGAAACAAGACTTGAAATTCCAATCTGCACTCGGAAAATATATTTTTCTTCGCGGACCCTCAGCAATGACTTCGCGGCCCCCTAGGGGCCCGCGGACCTCAGGTTGAAAATCACTGTGTTAAACGATCCAGAGATGCCGACCATCTTGACTTACATCTTGCAGGGTTTGTTCACCGACTTGTTTCTAGAGTAATCGAACATAAATGACATTTTGTGTGTCAAAACGGCTCGCAGTATAATTTATTTTCCAAAACAAGAAGGTAAGAAATTTTTAATTTAATAATTTAAACCTCCAAAGCCTCTCCCTTGAACACACCTAAACTAAATTTGTTTTTGAGCTAAAATAATAAACTATTTGTGTTTCTCTAAATTATTCGTTTACATACCATCTTGCGGTCATAGCCATCGATTGTTTTAACTATGTATTTGTTTTACATACCGTTCAATGAGCTAGATAAACCATAACTTCTTCGAACTGGAACATTTGCGTAAGCTTTTAAGAATGACGAAGCATTGAAGAAGTGAAAGCTGGAACACTAAACAATTGTTAGATCAGCCTGCTAAAGCACTGAAGCCGTCACCACAAAGGCACAAATTCTTATTTTTGAGATTTTTTCATTCTTTATTTCACAATTCCGACTTCCATTAGCGCAGTAAAGTTGCCAAGCTTACGACATGAAGGGTGGCAGCTTACCGTGTAACGAAAATGGGAGAAAAAACTTTCCTTCTAGATTTGATTGTGGTCACACTTGTGATAGGGTAACTGGAGATAAAATGGACCACTGAAATTATTTTCAAGTGCCTCGAATATCTGGTTGGATATACAGGGGACACATTATATTTTATTTAGATGACAAATCTTACCATGTACCGCATTTTCCAGTTTTCACTGTGTCCGAATACCGCAACCGTACCCTTACCCGTAAAAGTCGGTGGCCAAAATGGGATTTGCTTTCCACTCGCAGGAAATGGTTTGCGAAAAAATACAAAAGAAAAACAAAAGATCAAATCGACAAACGTGGATGTTTCTTAGCCAGAAAAAAAGAAAACACCCAAAAGATTATCAAGTTTTATCTTGTCACTTTGCTCTTAACGGTCACGTCACGTTTCGCTCGTCGTATTCCAACGCCGGGGCCGTGACGTTCGAGCCCGTAGCCAAACGCTGTTGTCTAATTATCGAATGCTTTTGAAGTGGTTTCTAGCTAGTGCTATCTCGGTGAGTGGCCTGGAAAAGCTCCGAAATCTAATATTTAACATGGGCTCGATGGTGGTCGTTTTTTTAAAAGGACAATTTTGTTAAAGGACGTTCCTTGTTTACCATAGAGTATCAGCGAGACCCCACACATGTGTTCATGCAAGAGCCAGCTGAAAGCCTCATAATAGAACATTTTCCTCGGCTATAAGTGAAAAGGCATGGCAGCAAAAATTGAAGCTTCAAGCAAGAGCGAAACTGAATTAACGTAAGCAATATGATTGTTGAGGGATATTTTGTTCCACTTGGTGTTTCGCTCGCGTGTTGTACAGGACTGGCGAAAAGTTTATTTATTTTTTTTGCTTCCGAGTCCGAATTATTTTTATTTTGAAAAGCTTCTGCCGGTTTGCAGCTGGGTTTGCCGGATTTATAAAAGTTTATCTTAATTAAATTTCGAAACTAGCTGCAGTCCTCAGATGAGGAAATAACAAAAATGGAACAGTGACAGAAAAAAAATTAATGTTGGATAGAACAGATGACGACACTTTCGCTTAAATATCATTCAGTTAGTGAAGATGCGATTAATAGGATTGCGCAAATTCATAACACTTTTGATATAATTTCACCAAACCTCACTACACAAAACTAAAGGCATTTTTCCTAATTGGGCAGATTACTACACATCGTGCAATGCTGCTATACACCGACTAATAATAATCACCGGAAGCAGTTTTACCAACCGCTAACAGCTTCTATTCATTGTCGTATGTTTAATTTTGCTGAACGTAAATTATATTACCATAAAATAATATTTAATTCCTTCGTTTGTTCTGACTTCTTAAATCTTTCTCTTTCGTGTTTGCCGTACAGATTTCCCCACCAATAACGCAATCATGGTTCTCCCGATTCCGAGAACCCACTTTCCGCAAGCAGCTTGGCTAAGTATCCAACCACCCTGGTTCCACCCATCCACTCGGTATTATCATTATTATCATTGTTATTAAAACGATACTCGGCTCGCTCTCTTGTACTGCTGCTGATGGTGCTATTGTGGCTGCCGTCGAGGGTGGCTTTCATTGCCAGCATTCCTTCGAATGCCCCCCACTTCTCCTGATGTTTCCTCAGCATCCCGGCTCCTCATGAGAGCTGGTAGCTTGTCTGGTTTTGCCGTTTATATGCGATATGATTTTTATATTGTTGTCGGATTTTCCGTTCCGAGCAGAAAAGTGGATACCGGAAAATTGTGATCCCTGTGTGTGAGCGTGTAGCTTTTCATCAAAGTCCAGTTAAATGGTAGAACGCTATTACGAGAAAAGTGCTGAACTGATTAATTTATTTCTGGTCTGGTGTTACAAAAAGTTTATCGGTGAATTCAAATGAACTCGTCAATGAATAAGATTTAATTGTGTAAAGTAATTGTTGTTTTGAAGTTTTCCCTGTTGTGCTCTTGGTGTTTTCATGGAGTTTTCTGTTGTGCCTTTGGAGTTCAAAATTTCTCATCACCTATGACGAGATTACGTGGCTTCGTCAATAGTTACACTGAAAAAAATATTTTTTAATTTAATTTCATGCACATATTTAAAACATGATGTAAAATTAAATCATTCCGTTCATACTCGTGCTTTTTTCAACGAATTTTGATATAATTTTGCACGATGATTGAATTACAGTTTCGTTTACTGAAAAAAACTAATGCATTTATATTTATTTCCATTCGAAAATGGTTCAAAATTATATTACGTTTAATCTCATGAATAAAAGTGGAAAATCATATGCTTTTTGGTGCTTTTATTATGTGCATTGATTTTAATTTAATTTTAAATCACATTTTCGTTTCAAGCTATATTTGTTTACAACCATGCCGACTTGTCGATGAAATTTCATCATTTTTGGTGTGTAAGTCTAAAGTTTTTGAGCGCGTTACTTCCTCACTCTATTCTGCTATTGATCTATATTGGGCACTTTTGACATAGAATACTTCTAATGCTTCAATACAGGGGCCTCGTTTCAAAATTTTCGGCCGGAATTTGACCCGATTTTTTAACGTGAATGTTTGCTGTTGTACTGAATTGAAACATTAGATTTTTGTGCTATCTGATTGCAAATATTACGTCAGACCGAACTATGTGACATTATACTTTTTTATATTTTAACGACAATCAATTAGCTAGGGAAAGTTATGAAAATTTAGACCCATAGTACTCTCGCGGTAAAGAGAGACAAGTCTGTCTTTATCGAGAAACATGCTGGTGAACTCGAGTGATTCGTAGTTATGCTGCCTCAGCTCGACCTTCATCAGCAGAAGACAAAAGTTAAGCCCGTAAGATATTAAGCCTGTTTCAATGACCCTGCCATTTCTAGTTTTCCGATCTGTATTCTTCACACCCTTGCTCTCACTTGAGTACTATGGCTCTAAATTTTCATAACTTTCCCTACCCAGTAATCTCTAGCTAATTGAATATCGCTAAAATGTAAAAAAGAAAATGTGACTAACATAGTCAAAATAAAAAATGAAAAAAATGACATTATACTGATTTCGAGAAAAACTAGTTTAAAATTTGAATCGCAGTAAATAACGGATAATATGAATTTTGTGAAAGTAGTTATTATCTGTGCCATGATTGGTCCATACAATTTGATTCCAAGCGAGCCAGACTAGTCTTCATTCTAAGCTAAACCTCTTTGACAATGAAACACTTTACACAGGTTATCTACCATTTAATTCCACTATGTTTATTTATAGTTAAATGCACTTGCACTTTAACATTAAACAGATACCGGTATTTCGACTACAACTTATAATCTTCTTCAGTGTTAACATCAGTCTATAGGAAACCACGGTCGGTACCGGATCACTCGTCTACCTGGCAGCAGTAATGGTATATCTGGCCGCCGAAGGATGGGAGCTGGCAGTATACTTTGCTCTTGATACCAAAAATCCCGTAATCTGCAGCTGGTCATTCGAAATGACAAAGAGCTGAACAAATTGCTCTCTGGTGTAACCATTATTCAACATCCACGCTGTTCCGCTGCCGAACAAGACCGAGAAGAAGGCCTCCGGAATTTAAATCGCAACTTTTATGGTCGAAATAACAAAAAAACGCTCTTTTCAGGGCGTCTATTCTCTTCGCATAAAGAGTTATTTTGATTTTTTCTAGTTAAAGTACTCTCCCAGCTGACTACTATACGACTATTAAGTACAATCGGATTTTCAGAAAATCGAAAACGACGGGAAAATTCGAAATTTACAAGCCTATTTCAGGCAAAGCCTTCAGAAGGAAAAGTTATTTATACAGGTCCCGCGCGTTTATATCAGTCGTCGTTCATATGCCAAACGAGCTACATGCTTATTGTATTATCCGGGCGGTAAAATAAGCGGTAGATGCTATGAATTTTCTGCAGTGTTCGGCCTTTGCACACAATCGCACCTAAGTGACTCAAATAAATGTGAGTAGTTAACAAAAAGAGGTGTACGTTCTAATCCTTCGTTACTCGAATTCCAAACGAGCAACTTCATGACCATATCGTCCGGACGCTAGAATCATTCAGGTCGCACGGCGGGACGGAGAGCGCACGATATACTTTGCATACAGCAGGGCAACGAGTGAAAGTTTTACAGGGTTTAACTAGTTGATGCCGCCTCTGCCAAAAATCCATAGCGTTTACTATGGGGTTTCGGTAGTAGTGGCACTGACACAGTTGGACCGGGTAAGACTTGCACCCGTTTCCACGCTGTGTGCAAGGTTTGTCATGTGCTTTTCGCCCTGATATGGGATTTAAGACTTTGTATGTGCCCGCAGAGATGCCAGATTTATCCGACACAGTCAGATTTTGGATATATTTTCTCAAATTCAAGAAAAGTCGAATGATGTACGTTCTGCGAAGACTAAAATGTATGTCAAATTTCAATTTTGTTGGAGGTCGCTGCCAAGGGACAGATTTTACCAGATATTTTTAGTTATACTGACAGGTTTTCTTAAAAAAATAGTGGCAGCCCTGTGTACACGAATGAGTTTGGAAATGCGATAGGTTCCGGTGGCGCACACGTGATGATTTGCGATGTGGTTGTGAAAGGGGTTTTGGATTGGGTTCAACACTGCACGGTGCGACTTTTGTGTGTTACTTGTGAGTTTCATTGGGATAAATAAATTTATTTTTCTGCTTGTGTGTGCATTCGGTTGTCATGTCAACGTATTATCGGCGGTTTGTGGATGCATAGGGTGATGAGCCTATTGACACACATGTTTCATATTTGGAAAATACGCGATGCTTTATAAATGAGGCATCTAACAACATGCCTCTGTATTTGCGCTTTCTGACGGACGGATCTTGGTTGGAGATTTGGGTGGGCAAGAAGATTGAGCTATGTTAGAGCAGTTTCTGTTGGTTTAAAAAAGTTGCTAAGATTATCTGTAGCTATTCTTGGTGCTCTACACAAAATAAAGCACTGATTGTTTTTTATTGTTATCATAGGTTTGCAAGCATTAGTATTTTATATCAATCTGGTTCCTTAGGATATATTCAGCAGCGTAATTTTTAATACAAGAGTTTAGAAGTGGAATTGGAACAGAAACAATGACATCCCCAGCAGAGGGTTTTGATTTATTATTACGAACCGCCAGCTGATATACACTGCCGCTCTCGTTGTTACTTCTTTATTCGAAATATGTTTAGAACTGTGTTTTGAATAAATAAAGAGTATTCAGCATATAGATTCAGATTCGATAGACTGTGAAAGATAATTTCGGGTCAGGTAAAGAAACTAAGGACACGTTCTGGTGTGGTTCAGTTTTAGATTCATAATTTTGAAAGTTCTATGACATAAAACTGGAAATTTTAATACTTACTTTCACTAGCAGCAGCTTGAGTGGGTGTTCTTTGTAGTTTAAAATTCATACCACGTCATGTCTTAAGCGTTACTGGACTCAAACCGGTAAATGTATTTTCAATTTAATCGCAGATAAGCTCGTCAAAACTTAGGAATTACATGTAAAAACTGAAGTGAATTAATCAAAATAGGTTTTTGCATGCAAACATGCATGTGAAGAATATTATTTGTATCATAGTATGCACAGTTCGGAAATCGGAACAGGCGGGCCTATTAGGCCCCCCTTTGCCTTTTTGTGCATGTAAAAAATCTATGAATCTACGAAGCCCGCCATATGTGGTATTTCCGTAATATGTTTATTTTCCAATGGATGTTAACGTCAGTTAATGGAATTCCCATGCCCAAGACCTTACTGCATGTATAACGCTTTGTAACTAAGAAAGCGTTAGCCGCCGGGCCTGCAAGACCCGCGTGCCTTTTTGAGGGTTAATGGGTACTTTCTACGCATTTGGTTGCAATCATGCTTTGAAAAATAATGGTGCCCAGGTTGACACACAAGGTTTGTAATTACCGCAACCGCGACGAACCCTACTGTACAGCACCGCGCAAATAATTGACGTTGGAAAACAAATCGGCAACTTCAGTTGCTAAACACTTAGAAACGATCGAAGCATTGTTCCGTCAATGTCACTTTTCTGATTCAAATTTTTGTAGGTGTTTTCATTTTTCGGATATTATTATAGAAAATAACTAACCCGATAAGAGGGAAGTTATTTTCCAAAGCACGAAATGGAAATTTCATTTGTAATTCTTCTGAGAACGATTTTGTGGTCCTAATAAGGACCGTTTGTTGTGATTATATCGCCGATTCCTTGCAAAAACAATGCGACTTCTGTACACGTCTAGTGATGGAGGCAATTTTGAGAGCGCCTTTGTTTGCTGCTGCTAACGGGGAATATTCCTTCCAGGAACTAATGAAGCGGGTCGCCGACGACAAACGAACTGATTTCAACGATGATCAAATACAATCTGAAAACAGTTTCCTATAGACAGTTCGTTTTACCTATCTCAGATGTTCTATAAATGACAAAGTTATTGCCGTGTTAACCTGAAAATCTGTCATTTTTTTAATGACGGCGGGTACATATAGGAATTTTCAATGCTGAACAATCATTGAAATTATGTCGATTTATGCTTTACAAAATTTGAATTAACTTCGATGTGTGATCACGACACCCCTGTTATGTCATATACATTACCAACCCAAATTTTTACTGTTGCCATCGATTACGGAAAATATTTTAACTTATTCTTTATTTTATGCTAGAGCCCTGAAAAGGACTGATACAAATGGAATAATTAATCCACCCGCCGCCGCTACACTTTCAGAGGAGGTAGATCTGTTAACGTAGGGTTATTTAATTCCATTGAAAATTGATAGTTTTCTACGCGTTAATGGTTACTTTATTTTATCCGTGTACTGAAACTTACACGATGTAAACAATACACACTGTACCAATTTCCACCAAAGTTTCAGCAGAAAGTACTTAATGGCAAAAACAGCACAGTTACAGCAATTCGAGAGTGATGCAATTTGATTCCCCCACCCTTTAGTTTCAAGATAGCTGTATGATTGTTCCCTCTTAATTATAATCTAAAAATAACTTCAAATTGTAATACCGTAAGCTGGGATTACATTGATTACTTTTCGAAGTAAACATTATTTATTTTTAGACGCAATAGGGTAAATGATCTTGAGTGGGACAATTCGTTGTTTTTTCTGCAGTATCGTCGACACATATCCCGATGGCAGGTAAAACTAATAAGTTTTTTAATGCTTGGATTGAAATTTATATTAAACCGTGATTGGAACCAGAATAACAGTTTTACTGACTAAAGAATATTGATCAAAGTGGGAATGTGCTTATCTTAAATGGAACTAAAAATAATTTTGCTTAGGACTATAATTTCTGCCCTCTTTAAAAGTTGCAACATGTTTCAAATGAATTACTGGTATACCAAATGGATGAAAAACATATTTGGTAGTGATTTAACAGGTTTTAATGCTCAAATTTCTATGAAATATATTGAAAGTATATGCTATCAAAACATGCCAAAAGCAAATTAGAATGTTTTCTGAACACTGCATCTATAACATCCGAATTTAGATTTTTTCATAACGAAATGCTACCAAAAATAGCTCCTCTATGAGTAAATAGCTGAAACTGGTGGTCTCAATCACGATTATTTGTAGTGCGATTTAATATCAAAAAACCATAATTTTACTTTATTTAATCGTTTAATCGAATCGTTCGGTAATTTTAGTAATAATATTACCAAGCGTTTTCGGTACTACCAGTTTGTGTATTGAATTTAGAACGTTAAAAATTATTTCGGATTTTTATTTAAACAACATTTAGAACAGTTATTCCTTTATTTATCGCTTAATTTTTGTCGCAAAATTATTTTCGTAACAGCAATCATTTATATCACGGAAAAATGCCTAAAAAAAGTTACTGCAATACTGCTGAACGGCGGTAGTAGCAGTAGATTTTATTACTTACTGTTAACAGGAAGCTTCAATAAGGCGCTCGTTTTAACAGTTGTTATACATGTATCTCTTACTCGCTAAAATTTGATTAATCAACTGACATATCAATACTATAAATCACTTTATATAATTACAAATGGCCACGGTTTAACAGTAAAATTTCATGAACAAACGGATTTACCAAAATTCCGCAATCGATAGTTATATTTACGATTCATACAGTAATTCAGTTTAACGTATTCGGGAATAATTCGGCTTTACCGTACATATTGTACAGAGGTCGGTAGAAAAGATTGTATCTAACGTATTGTTCGCTAAAACATTACGACACTTCTGTCAAATAGATCATGTTTACCGAAAAATCGGTAATTTGTGATGTTTACCGAAATTTTTCGTCAAAAATATTACCGAACAGCAAATTCTAAGCTAAGTGTGTATAACAAATCAGTATTTCATATGTTTAAAGTAAAACTCATTTCAAATTTGAATGATGCGGAAGACTATCCTGGCTAAAAAAGTTTCCAGTGATCAAAGGCACCTCGGTTTGCGGTATCTTAATTTTAATAAACTTAAAACAAAGAAATTATCACCGTCCTGCTAGCATAAATGTGTCTGATCAAATGAACTAAATTAAAAAAATCTAGATAAATTTTTCGTAATACACTATTTGGGATAAAGTAGTCCTCTTTTGGGGTGGCTTTACGTCAACTTTTGGTTACGTTTATATCTCACGCTCTAGCTTGGAGTTCGGAAAAATATTTTTTTAAAGTGGATCGATCGTATAGTTACATTTTACATTTCCCATTTTTTTTTCTTTTTCTTTTTTTTTGCCTTTTTCTTTTGGCATCAAGTAGCGCACGATGCAGTATTATAAAACAAATTGACCAAAAAGCAAATCTTTTGGAAAACTATGCACTTCTGCAAAGCGAGAAAAATATAAGCTTATAACACCAAAATTCGAGCTAGTTTATCCAGTGGTTCACCGGTATACTGCACTTTCAGAAACGAAAATGCTACATTTTCTGCTTTAATCGAGTGTCCAAGTAGACTGAACGGATTATAATAGAAACAAAATATCAACGAGCAACACTCTTTTTTTCTCGTGCACAGATTCGTAAATGCTTAACACTGTTGATAGTTGGATTTTCAGTCTGCCCCGGCACCTCCTTCCGCTGCTGTTGGAATGAGTATTTTCACACTGCTTATAATACTACTCTCGACAAACATATGATTAGGGCCTAAAAGCCAACTGTCAAAATCCACTTTGAATGGAAATTCAGAACAAACCGTTACACGCCAATCACAGATGTTGGTAGTAAACGAAAGAGAAAAGTTTTCTCTTTCATAAACTGTTGTGAACTGTGTTCGACTAGTAACGGTTTGTCTGGAATTTCCATTCAAAGTGGATTTTGACAGTTGGCTTTTAGGCCGTAATCATATGTTTGTCGAGTACTCATAACGATACAGTTTTTATTTCACTCTCTAGAGCTGCACCCCCGGAATAATTCGTTTCATTTTGCCAGTTAAATGGGACAAGCGAAAGAGAGCTGGACGAATCTGGCATTAAAATTGTATTTAATTTTACGCCAATTAACGGATGATTAAAGTTTTGTAAACTTCACGCCAAGTTTTGCGAGAACTCGATGTTTCTTCACATTTATGGTTGTGTGATCCGGGACTAGATAGAGAACACGGAATTAGGACTGTTGCTAGTGGTACAATGATATCTGTCTTATCCCGCCGGACTTTGTTATTCCGTTTTCACTTACCTTCATAGAATCAATCAATGTTCATAATTATAATTTTGTACACATTTTATGTTGGGCACGGTATGTATGCTAATGTATAAATGATTAATTTCCGTTCAGGAAGCCGACTCAATTCCGCTACGTAGCAATCCGCGCGAACACGTCATGGGTCCTTATTATTAATTGCCTTCTTATGTATATCAACCATACCGTGGAAGGCCGAAAGAAAAGTCTCCTTTTTCTACGTTCGTTTATCCAAGCCAAATAAAAAATCAAATTAACTCACACCTCACTCTTCCGACCTGTGTTGTGTTTTCAATTTTCCTGTTCTAGCTACATCAAACAGCCACCTCCGAGGACAATTTTCCCAATAGGCATGACCAAAATGCCGCCGCACGGTTGTCACATTCCACGGTTGCCCCCTTGCTTTCTTCCACTTCACATGCAGGTACGCAATCCGTTGCCGCTTGGTTTGTGAGTGACTGTTGATTTCACAGTTCGATTCACACCGTCTGAAAACACTCGGAACAGCACTGGCCGACCACTCTCAGATTCTCCTCTCAACTCAAGGCCAATATCATGGTCGGTTCGTACAATCCAATTGCCTTCAGAATGAATAAATTGAAAAGCAAAACTTTGCCTTTTGGTGTATTATTGCTATCGTAGTCACTTGAAATGCTATACCGTTCTAGGGTTTTGAATTGAACTTCCAAACATCCTAACGGTACCAAACACTACGATCGCACAATCATCTGGTATTCACTGCAAAGTAGGGCATTGCAAAAAAATTTTTTTTTTTGAATTCTCAAAGGCCCCCCCTCTCATATTGTGACAAATGTCAAAGTAAGGTCAGATGCCAAATTTCACATCATTTGGACAATTTTAGACCCCCGCCCACTTCGCTTGAAATTTTTTGAAATCGGTACTATTGGAAAATATGGAGGAAAAATACATTAAATGCTATAACTTTTGAAGTAGCAATCAGAAAATTACAATTTATACCTCTTTTGAAAGGAAATAATCTTAGTATTTGAATGCAAATGTTATTGTTTCTAGAAAAATACGGGAAAGTGGGGTACTGGGTCATTTTGGACCCAACATCCCATATTTTTAATGATTTTTCTGCTCCGTGATGCAAATTATACATATTTTGTAGTTTTTCTAATGTGAAAAAATCTAAGAAATCGATCGAAACCCTTTTGACCTTAGTCAGAATACGAGAAGTTGGGGTTATAGGGCTTTTTGTCATTCATATTAAATTTTATCATTTTCTCATGCATATAACTCTATTATTCTTCAATCAATTTTCACAAAATGTAACTTGTTGAACGTGTAAAATTCTGAGGAATAAAACAAATATAAAAACGTTAAAGGTAAAATTCAGAAACATCAAACTTTTTGATACTTACTTCACAAATCTCATTTTTTTCATAATTTGTCCTAATACCTCAACTTCCCCTATTTTTCCAGGAATGAAATATTTCTCATGTGATCTCTAAGCATATTTTACACTAAAAGTAGTACATTAAATAAGTATTTTGTTGTTAAATGAAGTTAATATGTGCGATTTAATGATAAAAATGTGAAATCGACACCATGTCAGATAATTTGATGTTCCTGAATTTTACCGGTAACGAATCTATTTTTGTTATAATCCTAAGGATTTTCCACGTTCAACAAGGTATAGTTTATGAAAATTGAGTGAAGAATAATAGAGATATATTCACGAGAAAATGACGAAGTTTAATATGAATGACAAAAGGCCATATAACCCCAACTTCTCGTATTCGGACAAAGGTCAAAAAGGCTCCGATCGATTTTTGAGATATTTTCACATTAGAAAAACTACAAAATATGTATGATTTGCATCACGGAGCAGAAAAATCATTAAAAATAGGGGATTTTGGGGCCAAAATGACTCAGTACCCCTTTTTCCCGTATTTTTCTAGAAACAAAAATATCTGCATTCAAATACTAAGATTATTTCCTTTCAAAAGAGGTATAAACTGTAATTTTCTGATTGCTACTTCAAAAGTTATAGCATTTAATGTATTTTTCCTCCATATTTTCCAATAGTACCGATTTCAAAAAATTTCAAGCGAAGTGGGCGGGGGTCTAAAATTGTCCAAATGATGTGAAATTTGGCATCTGACCTTACTTTGACATTTGTCACAATATGAGAGGGGGGGCCTTCGAGAATTCAAAAAAAAATTTTTTTTGCAATGCCCTACTGCAAAGGTACAAAAGTTTGTAGTTGTATGCGACAAGTGGTTCGGAAAAGGACAGATTCTTTCCCTGGGCAGCCGGATTTTATAAAAAACACAATCACACAATTGGGATGGTATTTTAATCCTTCAACAATTTGAATTGTTTGGATTGCCTTGTCTATTTTGCTTCCCCATCAGTTGGAAAAACCTTTGAGTTGAGATTAATGTTATAGCTATGGTTTCAATGTTATTGTAGGACTTTCCATTTCTACAGCTGAAATAGACCTCAATCTGACCGAAAATAACACGACTTTAATGATTTTGCAATTTAGAATGCCTCGGATGTGCGACTTCAGATCACTTAACCAAGAACATTCAACTTCCTAGCTTAATCTTCGAACGCGCTGTCAGCAGCATTACAATTTCCATTTCACCCGAAAGCGCAAAAATGCCGGAACCAACTGCCGACACCGTAATCAAATTCAAATTTATTCAGTCTCGTATCAGTTTCACGCGCTTACTACTAACGTACGTTTTTTTTTCGGAATGGCATTTTTTACTCAATTTTCTGACAACATAATCTCACGCCTATTCGCGAATCCTAGCAGGATTCACTTTTCCGGCTCATTTCGTTTGGTTCTGTTTACAGTTTGTCACACCTGTCGCTATTGTTCTCGTCGCACCGGTGGGAAGATTCGGAACTGAAAAACAAAAATCAAGAATACTTTTTTTCCCGACATGTCGAACGATGCGGATTTTCGAATTTTCAATCAAGCAACCGCGCCTTGCCGAAAGTGCTTTGCGGAATGTGCGGTAGGCAAAATTAAAATTTTTCGTACAAGGCTGCAAAGCACACCACAGCTGTCAGCCGATGTCGAAAACTGGGTGAGTGGCAAACGGGTCGAGTCGGGAGGTGGCAGTACACTTGTTCGAAGGATTGAAAATTGGGTTACTGAACAGGAGGGAGAAAAACTTTCTGACATTAGTGGTAGAACAGTGGCCACAGATTGTCGGTTTAGTGGCAAAGTGGCTGTAGAATAGATGTGGCAAATTTAATATGGCCAACCGGCTTCTATTTAGTTTTTTGTCGAAGAATTTGACAAACTTGTTTTGATAACATATTCAACATATTTGTAATATATGAAAAGCAAACGAGTGTGTTCATCCTGGTGTTGCCGATGAAAGATGCCGGCTACAATATTTGTCCAATTAACTTCACATTTTTGGGATTTTTTGCCAAATCTCTAGTTTATTAAGTTTTCGAATTTAAATTAACTATTCAAAAGATTTCTATTTTTATTCGCCTGAATGTCACACAATATCACAATAATGAATGACTGACTGGTGTCCAAAATGGGCTAACCCACAATTTTTCGGAAATTGAAATTTTTGTATTTTTAATAGATCTAACCCAAGTAGCAATTCTAGCACACCACAAGTGCATTCTAAGTTTTAAACAGGTCTTCAAGAGTACACACCAAAATCTCGAATGTTTCTGGGGAAGTAAGCCACGTGGACTGTCATTTGAGAAATTTGAAAATAATGTTTAGAGTTTATTAGCAGTCAAAGTTGACCATGGAGGAAACCCCAGTACTAGCTAGCGTCCAAAAGGAGCTAACTCCACATTGTGTTTTATGGGCATTCGAGTTTTCTCGTTCGTTTTCCGAGATTTAAAGAAAAAGTAGTCTATCGATTCATTATCAGTAAATGTTATGTTGTAGCTCACATATCGGTGAACTCGATATAACACTGTATTTATTGCATTGTACGCTGACGTTTCGATCCAAACAGTCGCTCCTGAAGGTGAGTGCCGCCCACATAGTTGGTATGTATGGCTATTTTCCATCTAATACATATTTCTTGCACCAATGTATATTGCTGAGCGCAATTTTTCGAAAATTCCAGTGAATGTTGACTGAGAAATAAGGAATGAAGAGAAAATCGGTTCCGTTATAGAGTTATGGTGCCCCGATGATCCGCGACTGGTGGTGTCTCGCCGCGCTCTACTCAGTCTAGTCCCCAGCGGTGAATCTAGCTTACGCTGACGGAGAATTCCCTGGCGAAAGAAGTGCTCCCAATACCGATTCTTCATTGGTTTTCGCTATATTTCTATCGGAATAACCGGTGGGGTACCGTGGTTGGTATGGTGATTTCGGATGGAGCGTGGCGTCCGGTTCGCTGGCATTTCGACGACCCATGCTTGGTGTTCTATTGCAGTGTACTGGACTAGTCCTCGGCGGTGGATCTAGCTTATTTCTGCGGAGAGTGTTTGCTCTCCCGAAACCGTTGTTCGATGGTCATCACGCCGTTTCCGCTGTGGACGGTCATGATCTACATCATAGCTCTATTTACTGTGTACTACGTCTTTATATCGCTTGTCACTCTGTTAAGTTGCTCCCTGCACGTCGCTTCAAACCTTGGACATTCGAAGACCACATGCTCCGGTATCTCTACGACATTCTCACACTCCTAGCACAATGGTGACGTTGCATACCCGAACCGATGAAGATACTTCTTGAAGCAGCCATGCCCTATAAGAGTTGTTTCAGGTGGAAGGTCATCTCTCCGCGCTTTCTATTGACTCACGTCGACAGGTTTGGGATGAGGCGGTAGGTCCACTTTTCTTTCTCCGTATTGTCCCATTTTTGCTACCACGACACCATCGAATCGATTCTCATCATCTTTCCCACGTTTCTGGCGTTTCATTGATTGTAGCACTTGATATCCTCCGCCAGGGTGATGCAGATGAGGATCATATCGACGATAATGCATACTGCCTCCGAAGATATTATTCTGTACGCAATCGCAACTCGTACGACCCACCAGCCGGAACGTCTTGTTCAGCTTTTCATGGTTCCGCTTGGTTTTCAGCGCCGCACCCCAGGCAGGAACTCGCAGTATCGATGACGAAACACTAGATAACAGACCGACATTTTGCAGGTGTAATCAACGTGGTTGTTAAAGCTCAACCGGTCGTCGATTATCACTCCCAATTGCTTCCGTGCACGCTTTGATGCAATCATGTGCCCTTCGACGATCACCTCCACTTCTCCAAGTGTCTCACTCATCACCGTTAGTGACACATCGTCCGCGAAACGCTCCACTTTCACTTTCCCGCGCAGCCGCAGTGTCAAGACCCCATCTTACATCCCGTTCCAAAGAGTTGGACCGAGAATGGAACCCTGAGGAACGCCCGCTGCGACTCGCATTGACTTGTGCCCTTCGTTCGTCTCGTACAGCAGTACTCTACTCTGGAAGTAGCTCTTCAGGCTTTAACTCATTCTTCTGTGCAACGCTGCGGCATTGGTCTATACGAGGCTGGATGGCCCGGTGACTTCCCTGACTTTAACAGCATCACTAGCTTCTCTACCTTCCACATTTCGGGGAAATTGCTATCATCTAAACACTTCTGCAGCAGCATCCGGAACATGTCCGGATACGCCAGGATCGTTGCTTTTAGCGCCACGTTTGGTATTCCATCCGGACCGGGGACTTTCTTTGATTTTAGCTCGTCGTTAGTCGCTTGCCACTCGGTTGTGTTTACTACTTCTTCTTCGCCGTACGGTGTCGATGACTCGGTACTTGGCTCGTGCTTCGGGAAGATACCCTCAACGATTATCTTTAGCTTACCCGGGCATATTTCAGCTATTTTCGACGGGCCCGCATCTTCGTCATAACGACTCGGTACGCGTCTTCCAAAGATTGGCGTGTACTTTTCAGCACAGCTACTTATGGAAAACTGGCTTGCTACGCTTGATCTCCCATTTTAAGGCTCAAGTTACCTCAAGGCTTGGTAGTGTGCGTAAGAAAAATTGTGCTCAGCTTTGCCACCAGATTATCCATTTAAACCTTTTTAAAACTTTAAAAGAAGAATATCAGTCGATTTATTAGATCATCACGATTCAATTCATGCAAAATACCTGCCGGAAAAACCATCGGCTTAGCTGTACGGTGCTTTTGAAAAAGTGGCTGTGGTTTTTTCATTGCGCTGTTGTGTTGCGTACCCCAGCACGGTGTGGTAGTGTGACGAAAAATCACAGCCACTTTTTCAAAAGCACCATTTATCGAAACCGATAGTTTTTCCAGCAGCTATTTTGAATGATTTGAATCGTTGTGATCTAATAAATCGACTGATATTCTTCTTTTAGAGTTTTGAAAAGGTTTAAATGGATAATCCGGTGGCAAAGCTGAACACAATTTTGCCTACCCATACTACCCAGCGTTCAAAACTAACACATGCTCAAAAAAGGTAACTTGAACCTTAAAGCGTCCCTAACTTCTTGAAACGTCGCTCGCGAACCTCTCTCACTCTCCGATCTTGCTCTCTGAGCCCGCCCTCTGGCTCTAAGACAAGCAGCGTGTAACCAGTTGCACGCCGTCTACTGCATGGCTCCAGTTTTCGTGGCATTGTAACGTCACAAGCCGTCACAATCCTTCTTATTAGATCAGCCGCATCAACGTACTTGATTCCGCTGTTCGCCGAAGTGACTCAACAAAGAGATTTGTGTGAAAGACTTTCGTCTTCCTTTTTAGCTTGCCGGTCGTCCCTCTCCGTGCTGCAGTAGGGATCCGTTGGCCGATGTGGTAGCGAATCACCTGGTGGTCGCTATGGGGATACTGTGACTCTCCAGTCTATGTTCGCCGTCAGTGAAGGACTACTGAATGTGGTGGAATCTCTCTCGGTACCGATGTCCGTTTCGTGAACCAATAAGCTCCCAGTTTTGTCACGATACCAGCAGCCATTTGGCTCCCCGCTTCGCCGCGATCTACTCATTGTAGTCATCGGCGGTAGACCTAGCCACCACAACGAGCTAACCGGTAGGTGTCGAGATCTGTCGCCAATATTCACTACAAGGAAATATACTCACAAGATTACTTTGCAAGTGAAACTTTGAGAATTTCATTTAAAATATTAGGCATATTTTTGTTGAACATATTCAGTTTTTTTTCAAATTTCTTCAAAATAATACTTTTGGGGATCAAAACGTGCTATTCTTTCAATCGAATCAACTTCCCCTCGACACCAGACATTGAAGTTGTCGCTTGCCAAACCAGAATTATAGGCAAAGACCTTTGCATTGGTTCCACCTACATCCCCTCTAGAGCCTCAGTTAGCCACCAAAGGCTTGGCGATATTGCGAGTTCCCTCCGCACCGAGGCTAGTTTTAGGTGTTTTTAATCCACACGGTACGGCATGGGGTTGCCTTCATGACGGTAATCGATCTACCTCACTCCATGAGCTTTGCGACAACTTCAATATGATCATTTTGAACACGGGTGAAATGACACGGATTCCGAGTGCCTTAGATTTGTCATTCTGCTTTACATCGCTGCGGTTAGATTGTATGTGGAAGGTAGTCTCTGATCCCCATGCACAGTGATCCAGAATGTGAATTTAGCAGGAATTTTGACTTTTTGCTAAAATTAAATGACTTAGGCGTACATAGTATAGATATAGATCACCAGAAAAAGGCAAATGCGATATTTTTTTATATCTTGCAATATTTACTCAATAAAAAAGTTATTTTTAGTGAAAAGTATATATAACTTTCTATCGAGAGTAGCTAGATGTTCGGTATATTACACACAGAAAAAAAATGTTGGTAAAAATAAGAGTGTTTCACTCTTAGCAAAAAACAACCAACGTATACTCTTAGTTTAAAAATAAAACTTTTGTTTTGAGTACTATTCTTCATTCGCTTAAAAGGAAAACTTTTACTTTGATTATTATTCTTGATTAATTTAAAAGTTTTACTTTCAACCTAATAGTTGGCGTTGGTTGTTTTTTTGCTAAGAGCGGAACACTCTTACTTTTACCAATATTTTTTTTCTGTGTGTAAGACAAATTGTTCTCCTTCAAAATATCTGAAAGTATTTTTAAAGTGATCTTAATGAAAAATCGAAACTGCAAAAGTTATACAAAGAAAACTATTTTTTAATAAACACTCTAATTTTTTTGTAAATTTATTATAAAATGAAAAAGACACGACATAAACTTTCAGGGTCTTCGACAAAGTTCTTTAAAATTTTATTTTCTCAATTTTCTAGAAGACAGTGAAACTCTATCTCGAACCATTAAAAAGTTAATTTTATGATTTTAATAAATTTTGAGCCACCCTATCCACTATTTAAAATAATAGAAAATTATTGCAAAGTGCAATATTTTATCATGAAAACGAAAAAATGTTTTTTATTTTGTCCACCGTGATAGTAATTTAAACATATTCATGAAAAACCAATTTTTTAATATAACTTTTTTTGTTTTCATTTTTTCCAACCTATCCTTTTGATATTTTTCGAAGCTTTGGAAGACGAACATTTTCTTTTAACATATCAAAACTCTAGCTTCTATCGTTGAAAAGATATAAGCACTTAATATATCAAAAATAGATTATTTTAACTCAATTTTTTGAAATTTAAAAAAATCGTATTTGCCATTTTTTGCTCAATTATAACTCTAATCTTGACTTTATTTTTAGTTGAAAAAGAATTATCTTTTGTTTGCCCCAATGAGTTATATTGTTATTGAAAAAAACATTTTTGGCCAAAAAGTCTTCATAAAATTTCAACGAAAATAGTTAAACATGTGGTGCCATGAAACAAATTATGCGCCTTAAAACAATCTTAAAGTTCTCTGAAGACTATTTCTGGTTTAAATCAATACCGCAAAAGTTATTTTAATAAAACAGTTTTTCTAAGAAACACCCCAACTTTCGATTTTAAATATGATGTAAAATGAAAAGTATGATAGCTGGAGCTTACATGTCTTCAGTAAACTTTTCCAAAATTTGTCTTTCTACAACTTCGTTGAAGGTCGTTTGACTCTAGCTTGAATGATTAAAAAGTTAATTTGTCGGTCTTGGTGAAATTAGAACCACCCTGACTGTTGTTTTATCAAAAAAGGAGCCCACAAACTACGAAAACTTCTCCAAAGACTTAATGAGGCTAAATTGTTTAGTTTTAGTAAAATTTCTAAATTCCTGCTAAATTTGCATTCCGGACCACTGTGCCATGGCAGCGGCCATCTGTCAATCGTGATTACTGTTGCTAACAGTTCAAGGTCACCAAATAAATCAATGTTTCGTACGACCTCACATGAAATATTGATTGGAAGAGCTACACTTCCGCGATATTCGGCAAAATCATGTCCACACAAAAGTTTCCTCCGGCAGAAGAGTATGGGTTCCTGGCTGGTTTGATTCTTGATACCGCGATTCAAGCTTAGACGCGTACCAGCTGGTAACTCTCGCGTGTCTCCTCTTAACCCATGGTGGGACAAAGAGTACTCAGACGTGTATGCGGAGAAGGCCGTCGCATATAAGGCCTTCCGGGACAGCGGGCTACTCGCTAGCTATTGATAGTACGCGACGTTAGAAAGGCGAAGTTTGATGAAAGCCAAGAAACGTGGTTACTGGTGTCGGTTTGTTGATGAATTAATGCGAGAAACATCGATGGTGACTCTTTGGTGCACGGCTGGACGTACGTAAACGAAACCGCAACAGCACTAACGAACTAGCGTGGAATATTCAAACCGTTGGATATTTGATTTCACCAAGAAGGTTTGTCCGAATTTCTCCTGGCACAGAATATTTACCGCGAAAAAAACACCTCTTTAGATTGTGGAGTTCTCACTTACTCTCTTATCATTTAACGATAAAGCACCAAGGCTAGACGGAATTAAATTCAACTTGTTGAAGAATCTTCCAGACGCTTGTCGAATTTACTTAATAAGTTTCGTGAGGGTCCCTCATGGCTGGAGCTCCTCGCCATCCAAAAACCAGGAAAACCAGCCTTCGACTACAACTCGTATCGACCGATTGCAATTCTGTCTTGTATCCGGAAGATGTTAGAGAAAATGATCCTGTTTCGCCACGACAATTTTAAAGCAAATTATTCGACAATTGGGTCGAAGCAAATGGCTCACTGTCAGATATACAATTTGGCTTCTGTAAAGACAAAGGGAAGAACGATTGTCTTGCGTTGCTTTATATGGCCTATGCTAGCAAAGACCAGATGACATCAGTTTTCTTGGATATTTAGGGAGCTTTTGATTCTGTTTCTATCAAAATTATTTCTGAGAACCAGCATGATCTATCACTGATTTCAAACAACTTTTTGCTAAAATTGTTGCCTGAAAAAAAAAGTATTTTCGCATGGTAATTTATCGACATCACGAATTAGCTACATGGGTCTCCCCCAGGGCTCATACCTTAACCTCCTTTTCTACAACAATGACATTGACGGATGTCTTGTCAATTCCGGCCCGCTAAGGCAGTTGCGGCTGTCTGCTTGGACCCTCCAGCTGGGTATAGATTTCTCCACGGAGAAAATTAGGCTGGTGGTATTTTCAAGGAAGCGTGAACCAGCGCAACTACAGCTTTAATTAATGGGTCAAGTTTTCCCTAGGGAATATAGTAAAAAAAACCACTTTGTGCATAAGGACACAAAACCTACTTTGAACTATTGCTCAGGTTTTAACTGGAGGGACGGGACATCACTCGGGACAAGACAGTTGCTTTAGACGTTCGCATGTGTCGTGTAAGCTGTTTGGATTTTTTTATGTCTAACTAGTGCCAATTGGGTAGCAGTTTAGATACATCGTCTAACGAGACACCCACATGGTGCTAGTTCCCGACCAGGAGAAAATAGCTAGCCAATAACCCGAGCATACTATATATATTTGTATTCATACCAAAGCTTGGTATTAATTGATTATTACACCTCATTGAGGTATTAAGCAGGTATTAAAGAAACATTTTTCAATACCTGTTTAATACCTCAATGATGTATAATACTTTATTTTAGTATTATTTATGTATCCCAGTGATTTTTACGAATATCAAAGCAGTACCTTATTGAATATCTCCATACAGTGAATTTTGTTATTGGAAGGTTGAAAAATGTTTTATTATTATTCAGGTATTATAATAACTCGTTTCATAATCAAATAGTTGTTCGTAGAACATAGCTGCGTTATTATTTTTGGTATTTTACCCTTTATGAAGATCTTATTAAGACCATATTGTGGTATAAAGTTGTTGGTATGGAATACCTGAATATAGTATTCCGCAGTTATGAGATGAATTCGAAGCACAAAAAATAGTAAAAACCAAAACATGGGAAGAGCGGAATTTAATTAGAGCGTCGTTCCTGTCAGGTATTTTGAAAACCAGTATTTTACTTTTTGACCTCTCTCGAAATTTTTAATCGGCGCAAACTTATTTTTCAATCAGCTGCCCAGCCGTACAAAAAATGCCACAAAAACATATGAGAAAAATTTTCCCCTGTGCTTTTTTGAATGGGTAATTGCTTCAACACTGTTTTGATGTAACAAGTTCCAATACAAAGCCAATTTTGTCAAGCTGTTGCAACTTTCTTACCTACAAAATATGGGTTTTTCCGAGGCTCACAACTAGCCAAATTTTACAACTGTCCACCTTTCATCATATTATCAAAATAGGCGCAAAAAGCTTAAAATACTCGTGTTGGAGTGAAACGAAAAGTGATGAAGCAAGATTATAAAAATATGACCCCTCCCGGCGAGATTCCCGACATCCCCATACCATAGGCAGTATATAATCTTCCACTATCGTACTGGATTGAACGACAGAGGCTACCCCGGAAGGAACGTCCGGAACAAGACTCCCATTTCCATCTTTAACAGCGTCAGTCTGGGCTAATAGTTTATTCGGAATAGGAAAACTATACCCGCGCCAGTCAGTGAAAAACTTGCCCATTTTACAGCTTGTCGGCATACATCCACTCATATTTCCGCTACGGTTAGGAGCCATGTCTCTCCGGCTGACGACCATTGATGACGAGCGGACCCCGTCTTTACCTTTTTTTTCGTCCACGTTCGATTCCATTATCGACCAAGTTTTTCACTGGGACATCTAGAAGAACCATCAGGGAAACTGTTTTTGCCTTCTGGCGGCTAGCAAGTTTTTTTGCCCATGTTTTATCGAGGCTGAACATATTGATAAAATTTCCGACTGCTGGTCACAGACAAACTTTTTAACTAATAACAGACGGGCGGAACTGCAGAGAAATCGAAGTTGTTCGAAGTTCGGGTAGATTTTCTGAGGGGTTCGGCATTTTCGCTTTATTATCGATGGGGAAAATGCAACTCGAGATGAATTGAAAATATGAAAACAATTATGGTTGCAATTCATTAGTATTAGATTGCACTTCATTAGTATTAGATTTACTAGATCAATACATAAATTTAAAGTGGAAATGCTTGCAAATTTTAAAACTTACAAGGATTCTTTGTTAAAATCTCAATATTATGTTTAAATCTAATGAGTACAAAAAGTGTTTTGAAAGGATCTAGTAAACAAATAAAAATTTGTTCCATTGTCCCTTTTACTATCGTGTAAAACAGAATCATACAAGATAACTTATGTTTCTTTCAGTGATACTTATTCTGAAGAAAGATGGGAAAGAGTAATGGAAAAGACTTGGTTTTAACTATAAATATATGAAAAAAAAGTTATATTAGTTAGACAAGTAATTAGAATTGAATTGTTTTAAACATTATGATATCACACGAGTAACAAAAAGGATTTTCTTTGAAGCGGCACCCAGCCAAGAGAAACAAACAAATTTACACTATACCCACACCTGGAATCGATTTTCCTGATAACCACCTACCGGTAGTCGAGAAGTGATAAATTTTTCATCTAATTAACCCCGAGTTACTCGGCAACGATATCGCTGACTGACTCTTCCGGGTAAACTGAACTGAACTTTACCCCGCAAGCACGGATTTTACTTATAAATCTTAGATTACGACATTTGCGGGTAAACTTTGCCCTCGCTCTTTTTCTGCAGTAGGTACAGCTAAGTTCAGGTGTGCCAAGGTGAAAGTGCATTTCCCCTATACCGAACTCGACTGAATATAAGACGGCGGGTATACCGAACCACAGACGGAAATGGAGCGACGACCGTGAGTAACTTTTGAAGTCAATCTTTTGGGAAACTTTGTGCTCTACTCATCGCAACTGTCTAACTGTTGTCTATAATGTGGTTACACGGCGCTGTTCATCTCACACGGGAAGGTCGCGGTTGTGTCCCCAGAGAAATTAGTTTCAAAGGATTCTATATAGTGAAATGTAGAGAAACCCAAAGTATGTGTTTGTAAAGACAGGCGTGTAGCCAGGAACAACACCTGAAAGATGCACACCGTCGGATGAGTAGTACGAGCCTCCTTTGTGCTGTGGACTTTTTTCACTGCACGTAAAAGAGGACTAGTATCAATACGTTGAACTTTTTATAATATTTAGAACTTACCACCGAGGACACCATTGTAACCCTTCACTGTTAGCTTGTTGCGGAAATGTGCCAATCTACTGTTCCAGTTGAACGGTTTTTCCATAGAATTAGAGAATATGAAAGTCTTTAGCTAGACATACCGAACGTTCATAACGAAGGAGTTGGTTCTACAATTGCTTCAAAACAATTTTGTTGAATAACAGTTTATGGCGAGATTACACTATGTATTTATGTAGGTTTATACATAGCGTTAAAAGAAGGATTTGGATTAAATATATTAAAAAATTAATTATTGTTCTTGAATTTTCTTTGAATCGGAGTGCTGGTTCCAGAGTTACGTGAGCGATCATACAACAAATCCCTTTATAAACCGGTAGCATCTTGTTATCTGAATGACGCAAGAATTTTTAAAATATTTTCTTAATTATTCGAATTCGTGATTCAGACTAACTGACGCCCAATTGAACTCTTCCAGACCACGTTGGTCGCCTACGACTGAACCGGAAGTTTAGAAGAAATCACAATGTCAAATACTCATCTCACGACTCACTTTCGTACCTAACCACTAAAACACTACTTACTCTTTTTTCGCCCTTCTTCCCTGCGGAACTAAATCAAGGTATTACTTCCTGGGGCTCTCGTTGTGAGCTGTCTTCGTACCTTTTTCTTTTGATTCAGGAAATAGGCGGATAGACTCCGGTGATGAACTCGCCCTACTTCGACTGAGAGCTCCCCGATGGATAAGTTTCTCCCGACACCGATCCCGACCAAACGAATAACCCATAATGCCCCCATGCTTATGGTCCAACGTCACTCCCACTGTATTGTGTTTTGATAGTGTCTGGAATAGGTTCAACCCATGACAAAACCATCAACATGGTCCGGAAAATCCCAAACAATATTCTGGTGTATTCATGGTATTTTTATGTGTTTGTATGGTGCTTGAACCCATGTGAATTTGCTCGGGATACCCGCTTTCTTGAGCCATTTAGCTTCTAGTTTTATTGAGATCTACTCGGATTTTATCCGGCGGTGAACTACCCTACTTCGACTAATTCTCCCGACAGTAATATCGGATTCTTTAGCCAATTAGTTCCCATTTTTGTCACGATGTAGTTGGATAGTCCACAGAGCTGAATCTACCCTACTGCGAATTGCTCGGCGGTAGATTTCTTTCCGTACCGATGTTCATTTCCGTGATCCATTTTGGTCCCCGCTTCATCTCAATCTACTCGATCTAGTCCCCGGCGGTACCTGCTCAACGGACCAGCCAGGAGGTGCTGAGATCCGTCCAGCAATTTTGGGGCTCACTGGCTCCTAAACGACTCATTGCTAGCTGTTCTATACGATCTACACGCACTAATCCCCGGCAGTTGATCTAGCCTACTCACAAGCTACCTGGTAAGATGTCGAGATCGGTCCAGCGATTCCAGGCGTCCGGTTCGATGGCGTCCCGGTAACCCAAAACCGGTGTTCACGCCATACGTGTCACGCCGGTTATTTGAAGCTAGGGCATTCGAAGACCACATATGAAGTTCACCTCTCCATGCTTTCTATGCATCAAAGCCGATTCATTCGAGATGAGTCGATGGGTTCACCTTCCTTTCGCTCTTAGCGTGCCACGTCCTCAGCCAAAGTAACTTTCGACCCGTATTCTGTGCAGTGCAACGGCGATATCCATCCAGGTCACGCATTCTCACGTCGATCTTCTCCTTGGCGCAGTAGTGGAGTTCTTCTTTGCTTCAGTGCCTTCTCCGCGCTAGCGATGACTGTGCGGATGGCGTCCACCGAACTGCCTCTGTTGTAGTCCGTTTTCACGTTCAGCGTAGTGCGCCTGTTGAAGATGGCTCTTCCCAGAAATTTACCAAGCGCATCCAGCAGGCATATGCCGATACGATGCTGGGTCACCTGGTGGCTTCCCTGGTTTAGGCAGCAACACCAGCTTTTGGATCTTCCATCTATCCGGGAAGTAGCCTTCGTTTGGGCATTTCTACCGTCCGAACCGGGACTTGCTTCTTTGAGCACTATAAGGAGCTCATCGCTGGAGACTTCATTGTCACCAGCATTTTCACCGTCTGTATCAACATACGGTGCAGGTCGCTATGCGGTTGGGTTGTGCTTCGAGAAAAGACCCTCCACAATATTTTTTAGTTTGTCAGCGCACGTTTCAGCTGGGGTTTGTTGGGCCCTTGATCTTGGCCATCACGACACGGTAAGCGTTGCCCTAGGAATTATAGTTTACTTCTCTGCCCAGCTCCTTGTAGCACGTTAACTTACTAAGCACTATCTCGCGTTAAAAAGCAGCCTTAGTCGCACGGAATTTCAACTCACACTTTTCTTTGACTGTCTCAGATCTTACTCTCTGAACGCGTTTTCTTGATTTTGGCGGGTAGCACGGAGGATGCTGAGTCTTTCGTTCTACCAATAATCCGGACGCCAATAGTTCCTCGGCTAGCATATGTGTGTGTATGTATGAATGTGTTAATTTGTATCACTCACTTTTCTTAGGGATAACTGGGTCGATTTAAACAACGAAATTGTTATCGTGTGGGTTGACGGTAGTTGTGGTTGTTGGACGAATGCGACAGCACGGTTTGTGAATACAGAAGCAAGAAATGCCTTGAGCATAAATTAATTATTATCCTCTACGTCCGCCATAAACCTCAACATTGAATCTCTTCAAGTGTTTCCCGTTCGCGAGTACCTCCGATATACAAGAGCACATGCGAAACCGCTCGTCCGTACTATCTAACTAATGCATTAATTCTAGCCATAACCTAAATCAGGCAGAAAAATATGTTGTTCACGTAAAATGTAATTTTCATTTTTTTCTAGGAGTGTATCTGTCAAACAAATTGGCGCTGTTCGGGAGCGAAAGAGATAGAGCTAAGAGTACCACTAGCCACAATCCTGGTCTTGTGTCCTACATCTACTACAACAGCACACTGGAATAAATACATATTGCACATTCAGAACAATCTATTCGTCAAACAGGTGGCAACATCACACCTTAGTTTACTTAATTAGTGGTTTTACTATTCAACTGAAACCATCTGATGAGCTGAAGATAAATATAACTGCTTCGCTCGATAGTGGTGGGCGTCCACATAAAAAAGTCGCAACGGGAATAATATTTCTAGTCGCGCTTTTTATGATGCATTTAAAATGAATCCACTCATACATCGAGAAATAAACGAATGAACAAGTTTTGAATGCAATTTTAATTACCAATTAAAACGAGGCTAGCTCATTTAAGTTTTTCAACAAACTAGAAATAGTCTTTAATTTAAATTGCAACATAACTAGGATTTGTTTTGCTTCTCGAATTTTATTCGTGTTTGTCGTTGATTAGTGTTTATTGAGTTACGAAGTCAATCACCAATGATATTACCAATATTCTGAGTGAACATTTTTTACTTCGGTCCGATTCTAAATGTTACTCTCAAGAAAATGCGATAGTAAACAGATATGTACACGGAGATGTAAATAAAATATTATATGGGACAATAATTATTATGCATTTCTCTGCATATGACTCCAATTTTTGTGCACAATAATGCTACTGAGAATGGCGCACAGTGTTATTGTTTTATTTCTGGAGTATATGTTATCAGAATGGTATGCACAGTTCCTTACGTAGGATATGATTTATTCTGGTAAGTGGCATCTTTTAAGTGTGTATTATTAACTACGCGTTCGCGTGGAACGATATTGAAGCATACGCCTGGTAGTTGATTTTCGTCAATCTCGTTCCACAAAACTTGATTCGTTGATGGTTATCATTTGACGCCGAAGTAGTCGGAAATAGAAAAAAAAACTTGTTTTATTCCACCTAGTGGTACAAATACGCTTTTCTCATACAAGAATACTACGATTCCATAGTTGTTCAGCCAAAGCTTGGAAATGTGAACTACATTGTATTTATTCATGACAGCTGGGTGGGGTAAAAAAGGAATGTTTTTTTTTATGCCAAAGCCTTTTGGTTCCATTTGTATTTCTGAAAACCTGTTTAAAATTTAGCTACAATTGGTTATGATCCGGCATAGCGCATTGTGTTTGAAATTTGTGTAAAAATAATGTGAGAAGGTTCACTTTTTTGCATTTGCAATTCTAGAGACCAAAGTTTTTCGTGGAGTATTCAATTAATTAGACAAAAGTTTAATGCAGTAATGGAGACATCTTAATTTCTGACTTCAATAAGAATTTCGCCTGAGACAACAGTAATTTTTTTTATAATTTAATATTGCTTTAATAATAATTTCTATGAAATGATCATAAATAATAATAATATTTAATAATTTAATAATTTAATAATTTAATAATACGTCACCTCCCTTTCCAGCTCCATCGCAGGGCTATGTGGCTGGTCTACGACCAACGACACTACTGGAAGCGACCACTTCCCCTCGAAATATACATCAACCGACCCGCACCCGGTGCAGTCGATGGTAGTACGACAGCGCCGACTGGGACAACTTCGACACTTCTGTACAAAACATGCTTGATCGAGACCGCACTTACTCATCGATCGAAATGTTGGACATAATGACCAACGCTGCGGAAGAAAGCATCCCCGCAGCCGGGAAGTCGACGCCGCCATCAAAACCCATCGCAAAGCTCTCTGACTCCTGCAAAAACACCGTCAGGAAGATTGCTTTCCACATTCACAGTCACGGAAAACAGCCGGATCAACTTTATCGACTATCGACTGAAATGGAACTCGCCGCTCCCCTCAGTGGGGCCAGCGGAAAGCCGGCTGCCCCGATAGAGTGGGCTACACGATGGTCCGACATCGGCGGAAATCAGCTCTACTCCCCCGGCGGAAATCAGCTCTACTAGATGCATTCAACGCTATCCGGGAAGGCGGGTCCTTCTAGACGAATGAAATCTGGCACACATTGCTCCCATCCCCAAAAACGCCAGGGGTCGCTTACTACGAGCAACTTCCAGCCAATCAGCTTGTTGTAATGAACCACAATACCCTGAAGTGGATAGTTAACATACTCCTCAACCCGCGTCAATACGCCTTCTGGAGCTCACCTAGGTTCCTTCCATGAAATACTCGAAAAGGCCAAAGCTGACGTCGCCATTCTTGATGTTGCAATTGCCTACAACACAGTTTGGCGCGAAGACGTACTCCAACAGCCCAAACGATGGGGCCTGCAGGGAGACCCTGGCAAATTCATACAGAACTACCTCTCCAATCACTGACGTGATTCCTTGCGAAGTGAACTCGCTCTTCATCGCGCCACCCGGTTGCATCTTCATTTTCGTCTACGCCGACGACATCACCATGGTGTTTATGAGAAAAACTATCCGCGTACCCGATTATCAGTCCAGGCAGCCACCTACGCGGTCGGTCGATAGGCACTCACCACTGGATTCAACATCTCTGCTGAGAAGTTCCCAAGCTCACAATGCTGCGGCTTTTACCACCTAGCAAACTCCGGACCAATCCGCATCAACAATACCATCGACCTCTATTGGAAGGAACCAGTCATCATTGGAATTACCATCGACCGAAAGCTTATGTTGGCGCCCCTCTTCAGTCAACTAAAAAAGGATTGCGAAAGCAGAAAGCGGCTGGTCCGCACTATTTGCTCCCGTCACCCCAAAAATAACCACAGAACCGCCCTGAATGTCGGCTCATCCATAATTCACAGCAAAATATTCTAAAGAATCTATGCTCGGGCCAGTATACCACGGAGCGATGCGGCTAGCCTCCGGGCTACTACAAAGCACCCCTGTTGAATTAGCCTGCGTCGAGGCCAAAGTACTACCCTGCCGCTGGGAAGCAGGTAGGGTAACCCTCAAGCGGTCACTGAACTTCCTTAAGATAACTTCTGGTAAGGATTGTTCCCTTCCCACCATCGCGATTAATATTCACCGGGAGTTCACCAACAAGCCCTTCCCAACCATCGCCAGACTGCACCGCGTGAAACCACGGCACTGCATTACCTCGGATCAAACAACGACGACAGCCCTACTCGGACAATAAAAGCCGGCGATCCCCCGAGCAGCATAGTGACAAAATGTCGAATCCCTATCCGTCTCGAGAGACCTTGCATCTCTTCGCACAGGCCATCGAAGCGTACCGAGACTCACTAGTCACTCATGCTGCGTTCCTGGCTATAGCAGCATCAGAGACAACCCCGATGTCAACCGTTTTGCTATCTTCGGCAGACGAGACCGAACTCGTCTCCTAGACGAGACACCAACTTCCGGCATCTACAGAGAGTTTAACACAAATTGACTGTACGGATTCATCAAACACCGGTGGAGATCCCGAGGCCACAAACAAAAGATCAAAGGATCAACCGACAGGGGACCGACCGGGTCAATTAAAAGCAGAAAATATTAGACACACCTCAGTGGCCCATGCACACACCATCTCCAGTGCTCCCCACCAGAATGCGAATCGTGCAACACACCCTTCTTCTCCGTCGAGCACCTACTCTGCAACAGCCGCGAGCTCTAGAACCTTCGGCGGCAATACGACCTGATGGGATCACCACGGGACGTGTTGGCCTATGATCCGGAGATCAAAACATCAAACGACCCCGGTCTCACGCCACATTCCACGGAGTTGTGGGGAGGTGTTACTCTATTAACTCAATTTCGTAAAATAGTTTTCATTTACCATTTTATGCACAAAAGAGTTTAGAATGGTCGAACATGTGCCTTTAACTTTAGCTGCATCGGAAAAATCACAAACAGCAGAAGATTTAATGACCAATTTCTTTTAATCTACAATAAATTGATTGAGTGCTAATTCGTCGCTGTTGTGCTATCTTATGATAAGCGCCATTTTGCACATCTCGAGGAAAACGATTTGAAAGGTTGAAATTGAATACCTTGAAACTCATAAATGATATAAACAATTCAAAGAAGACAATTGATGTTTCTATCTATTCTGTATAAATAATCTCTTAAATATGTTGCGAGTTTTTACTGTAAATGTAAAAACGCACTCACACGTAGGGTTCGTCGCGGTGCGGATGTGGGCGGTAAATGGATTGTCCGCACTGCAATCGCAAAAAATAATAAAACCGCACCGCTTACCGCAACCGCACTTTATTTACCGCACCGCACCGCGCGGTAATGCGGTAAAATTTTTATATTTTTAAAATTGGTGTCGAAAAATTGTACATTTGTGTAACCATATATAATAAAATGTTATTCTCATTCACACGAAATTTAACTTTAAGAGACTCCTCAGAATGTAATGTTTATGAAAAAATCAACTTTTGCATTTTCTATTAATAAAATTCCATGCATTTTAAGGCAAACATTATACATTCAAAAACGTTCAACTGCAGTAATAGGAAAACTATTATTTTAGCAACTATTCATTTAATTGAAAAATGTTGAATAAAAATATAGTAAGAAATGAAGTTGCATATTTTTTTCTTTAAATTTTCATATTTTCAATGTTTTTGACATATGAAAATGAAATGGATGATTTTCGCATTTACGTAGTAAACCACCTTTCATTCTTAACGGAATTTCACCAAAAAAAAATTGAAAGTCGAAATACCAGTACTTCTATATAGTAGCGTATATATTCCAATACAGTGAAATAAAAACATATTGTATTTCATTAATAAGAACGACGCCATATTTGACGAAAAAAAAATTGTCTATACATTACATCTAATCAGGAGTCCGGTCTCAACCGGCACAGAATTATTGAACATTAGAAAAACTGCAAAAAATGTATGATTTGTAGCATACAGCAGAAATGATTTTTAAAAATAGGGGGTTTTACGGACAAAATATCCCAAAACTCTAACTTCCGCATTCTTCAAGAAACAGATGTATTATCATTTTAAAACTGAGATTGCTCCCTTTAAAATGAATTAAGTGTAATTTTCTAAAAACTGGTTCGAAAGTTCTAGCATTTAATATATTTTCCTCCAATATTTTGCCAAAGAGCCAATGGCAAAAACTTCAATTAAAGTGAACGGGAGTCAAACTATGTGGTATTTGGCAACAAAAGCTTTAAAAAAGCTACAAAATAGTCGACTGAAAAATATTAGGACCTAATTTGGTGGAAAATTATAGTAAATTTGAATGGAAGTACGCGAAAAAAAGTTATGTAGCATTATGCTATATTTCACCCTAAGGAGGAAAATTTGGTAAACACCAAAATTTCTCACTAGGGTGAAAATTTGTTGGTAAAACCAGTCTTTGCACTTGAGGGCACAAATCGTTATTTCTTACACAGTTGCGTTTTGGCTTCGCCTCACCAGAAACCGACACTAACTTTTTGTCGGAATAGATTAGCGCCGGCTTGACGCAAATCCATTAAAACTAAAACACACTTTGTGTTTCAATCGAACGACTGATCAAACGTGACGTCCCATCCGAGCAGAAGTTCTGTTTATGACGATGAGACACAGTGAAGCCGAGACTTGTCATGGCTTAGCAGGCCTATTCGAAAGCACTATGCTATATTTCACCCTAAGGAGGAAAATTTGGTAAACACCAACATTTCTCACTAGGGTGATCACGTTTGATCACGTGTTTACCAAATTGATATCGAAAACGATTCATAATTCCATGATTTCCAACAGAAATCGAGAGAAGTGATTCACTTTTAAATTGGATTTAAGAGTAAACATGTATTGTTTTTAAATGATTTAATAATTTTGTCTCTATTTGGATCTTGCATTTTATGTATTTGAAATGGTTAGTTTGTGAAGTTTTACTTAGAAGTATAAAATAACTAGTCCAAAATATATAGTAAAAATAATAGCGTCAAAATATTTCGGACACAGCTAGATGTTCTTTCTTTATCAATTATAATAATCAAAATTATCACTTTATCATTTTTTTTTGCGGTGCGGTTGCGGTAAAACCGCGCGGTAAAAGCTCTTTCCCGCACCGCATCTGCGGGAAAAAGTGTCTCACAACACCGCAGATTTTGCGGTGCGGGTGCGGTAAATACCGCGCGGTTGCGGTAATTACCGCAACCGCGACGAACCCTACTCACACGTGTCATAGGTATGTATTGATGACAAAATTTGTATGGCGTGTCATAATCGTGCATGGAAAATTTTCCATAGAAAAAAAATCATCACTTATTAACTTTTATTCATATCTTTGGCTTCATTTGGTCTATAAACAATCGGTGAGGTGCATTTTGAAGGAAATGAGTCAGGGAATCTAGAAAAACAGTTATTTTTGGTTACAGTGCTGACAAATATGCTATATTTCCAGTTTAAAACTTAAATTGCATTTTCTCACAATTCGTGTATTTTTGTTTTGGAAATGATTGTGCCATTGTGTTTCTCAGATAGTTTTACATATAAAAACATCTTATTCATCAAGATATTTTAAGCCAATTCCCATACACAGCCATTTGAAGCAAAAACATAAAAATTTCTCAGAACGTTTCTCGCTATATCTCATTAACCAAGCAGAATGTCAAAATTCTGTAAACGCCACTTTGTAGAAATTTTTTAGACAAGTAATGTGGCATATCTAACTCAGTTTACCCCAAAATGGCGTTTGTCATAAGATAGCACAACAGCGACGAATTGCATACACATTTTATTGCGTGTTAAAATTAAATTCGTTTTCAACACCAAAAGTTTGGTTTGGTATTAAATTTTTCACATGTATACAGAAAGTTGAAGTAAAATAAAGAGAATTTGCCAAACCTGATTATCATAAACATACATATTTGTAGCTGCTCTGGTTTAATCGAACTACAATAAATCCATTAATTCCATTCTATATGTTCCGCGCCACAACCACACATTTTCCAGGAACTTTAAAATCATGTTATCGCAGCATGTTAACATCCTCTTGTTGTACTCTAGCCGCATTCATATTATACAAGATGTGTCTATCTTGAAGATTTTTTCTCTCTTGAAAATTTAGATAGTCTAAAGCTAGTTCCAAGGCTCTCCCTAATAGGTTTATTTACATGCAAATTTCGATTAATGAAGTCTTCCTGGGGGAAAGAACATGTTACGATAAAAATAAAAACCGCTAGCGCTTTACTTTTTTGAACACTCGAAGGCAGAGTCTGCCATAGGCTGCCTGGACCCATCAACAACGACACTCATGTGTATTATTGTACCATGCATATTTACATAATCTGATTAGATTGGGCTTTAGTTTCGATTTTTTTTCTCGGGAATTTTACTAAATTAGAAAGTGCACGTGCAGAGCGTAGTGCGTCATAATTCCGCGATGAACGATTTTATATTCTCGAACTTAGAACCGGTGCCGTCGAACAGTTTGCAACACAAAGTGAAGCCTTCCTTCGCAATGCTGGCGGTGGATAAACACTAATGAGCTGAGTTCGGTTTAGTCCAGCTAGATCTCCGTTCAGCAAACTCCCTGCTGTATGCCGTTCTCGGTAATTTGAACACCAATGGCTGTACGGTAGTACGTGCAATTCAGGCACTCATCAGGCACCACCAGGCATCCTCCCACTTAAGCACATAATATAGTTTAATTATTTTGTCATCAGAGCCACCTAGGCATCGCCTTCCTTGTTGTCGTCGTCGTCGTCGTCGTTTGAGCGTTTCTATTTATGTTGTTATTTGGTAAGCTGTGGCCGTGCACAGAGCATCCTGGTGGTTTTTGTGTTACCAGGACCTGTGACATGGCGAACATAATGTAACTGGAGCAAATGCGTTGAGAGTAATTTTGGCAAATAGGGGTTGTTTGCTTGGTTGGTGGTGAGATTGTGATGGTTACTTTTTTTAAATATGGCTACAATAACTACATGTTTGAAGATGGTAATTAATAGATCGATTTATCTTTCTCTTAAAGTTGACAATATTTAATTCAAACTTCAAATAAACTAATTCGCTATAGGATCGTTGAATTATTGTTGGAATATTCTGAAATATCAAATATTTAAAGATAAGTGACGGACTTTTTTGCTACCCTGTACAATAAAGGATCTTTTTTTAATTATATTGCATCGTATCCCAAACATTGTATGATTTTATTATGAATTTGCAACTGTTCAAGCTTCACCGCAAGTGTTGCGCTCCGAGGTATTATGGTACAAAATCTTCATCCATGCTTGGGACAGCAAGTAGAAAAAAACTAACGCTAGTCGATTGACCGACATCAAGCGTTGGTTGTTTTGAGAGGATGCAGTGCGGAAGGTGGTAGATTTATTCTCCTTAATCCAATTTCATCGTACACTGTATAGCGGGAAGCGTTGGTTGACCGTTGTTGTATCAACTTCATTCAGACATTTTTTGCTGCCGTTATGTTGTGTTTCTGGTTCGAATACAACCAACACCGGATAGGTGACTAAAAGAGAAGTTGTGCCTCAAAAAAGTGTAGTAAATTGGATTAATTGCCAGAGTGGCCACACTGCTTTCAGTTGGAAGGTAAGCTTCCGCCATTTCCAGGCGTGGGTTCTAACACTCAGAACCATCACAGGTAACCTTTTTCGATGAATGCCCTGAGAGAGTTGTGTATGACTTTATGATAGCTTCTAATAGTAAAATATATTTGGTGGATAAGATTGGGAACTCTTACGGAAAATTGAGTAGCTAGCATTCCTTCAAACGAAATTCGGATGGTTTCGTTGATTTGGTGGTTGAAACAGATATAGAAACGATCCATCGTTCATTACAAATGGACCGATTTTTCGTTCATATTTTTTTTGGTAAATTTGTAACATGAAACAAACTGAGAAAAACATTCAAATGCATAAATTACCTTGCAGAAAGAAACGATGGATAGTTACAGTTATTATTGTTCATCCAAAATCTAAACTAAGATTCCATAAAATAGTAACTATCCGTACTTCGTTATCGGAGTGCCAATGCTGTGCATTCTCATGACCACTGGTTGCCAATAAGAGTATTATATGGGATTACTATTATCGTTTGTTACTCACTTTCGTATGACGCCTTTGAATCCGTGTAGCAAAACGGGCGCACAATGCGACCGCGGGCGGCGCTCGCTTCGGATTGGCCCGGAAAATAAAACAAAAAAATATTACGCTGATGTGGAAAAATGTGAATAAACAAGAATTACTCTTGCGTGCAGGGGAAAAAAATAATTCTCTATAAAGCAATGTCAATTTCGGTCAATAAAACAGCTTCCGGCAGCGATTGGTCAGTGATGTGTCAGTTGTTAGCCTCCCGATTAAATAAATTTTCGAATGTGTAAGTATAGGGTTCAGTTATGGATAGCTAATATATTTAAATTAAATGTTGGTCGAAAAACATGCAGTTTATATTTTAACACGATACCGTCTACATGCAGTTCAAAACAATGAAAATATGTAGCAGTTTTTTGGAAGATGGAGGAGAAACACGTGAAAGGAAGATTGACATTTATTGGAAGCTATTATTCAAACTATTTTGAAGCTTGCTGATAAAAAGCTTCGCAATAAACTGGCTGTTTTAATTGTTGATGTAGGATTTCTGGCTTAGTTTGATTGACAGGTTTTTGCTGGGCGGTTTGGTTGCTGTTGTCTGCTGCAATATGGTGTAGAACTATGTACAATCGCTCTAACAGATTGATTTTTTACCGTTATACCGTATGCGCGATATTGTTCGCACCATAATACAAATTAGGTTTCCGTATCACCACAGACCTAACAGATGTGACATTGAGAACAATTCACTGAAAAGAAATTTAAATTCGCTCTATCGCTGTCTAGGCCGTCAAATAGTGAGATAACATAGTACGCACAAGTTTCCTATTTTATGCCTCCACGTTAATCTAAAGATTACATTGATCCTTAGACCTTCGTCGGCTGGGAGCTAGCAGCCTTCTGTAATATTAGTAGCTGTAGCAGTGGAATGAAAGGTTGCCAACGGGCGGGCCTCAAAACCCGTACTGTCAAATTTTTGCCCTAATCCAAAGTGTAAGGCATCCTGTCCCGAGGGATGAATGGTGGAGTTGCCTAAACACGTCGAACCCCAACCATGTGTAAAGCTAGGACTGGGCTTCGAAGTGATGACAAATATCAAGCCACGCGCGGAGCACCAGGGCGTACCGCACAGTATTTTGCCCTTACCCTGTCAAGCGGGGCTCTGACAACGTTGAATTTCTTTCCCTAGCTATTTTTGGGCACAAAATGGAAAACACTAAGTACACTGTAAATATGAGTTTGGAAGCGATTGCGGAGATGGAGGTGGAAGAGGAGAAGGAGTGCGTGGAAAGCAAACTTGTGGAGCTACTGAATAAAGGGTGTCCCACATCCAATTGCATGGTGGAAACAAACCCTGTAGAAAATAACCCATTGCGTAAAACAATCTTGAAAATTTGAGTAGATGTAGTTTAGAGTGTATTGTTTACATTGTATTTTTATCGCTGTCAGTTTTTCGAAAATTTGAAAAAAAAAAATGCGTCAATAGAAAAGTAACGTCGCGAATTCGTTTTGTACAAGCACCTGGAAAATCTTCAACTCTCAACGAAACGTCGGAAAACAACTCGATATCGTGCAGTCAGCAGCAAGACGTGTGATTAAAGGTTACAACCAAACTATGGGCATCGAGCGGAAGGATAACTGCGGTCAGAGCAGATGTTCTATTTGTGACCAGGATCACAAGCGTATAGTGAAAACGTTTAAGCGGAAATCCAATGCTTCGGTCAGGGATGTGGCCAAAAAGCTGAATCTCCCCAACTCTTTCGTTCAGAGAGCCAAGGACGGGAGGAACTGTATAAGTACAAAGTGCAGGAAGCTCCAAATCGTGAAGAACGGAAAAATACGTTGGGAAAGTTACGGGCCCTGAAACTGTACACCCAGATGCTGAGGAAGCCTCATTGTCTCATCATGGATGATTAGACTTACGTCAAGGCGGACTTCTGGTAGCTTTCGTGGCTACTGTCTTTCACCGCCTAGCACAAGCTTGAAGTTCCGGAAGAAATAAGGAAGCAGAAACTTTCATAGTTTTCCAATAAATACATGATTTGGCAAGCGATCAGCTCATGGGGTAAACGGAGAGCGCCGTTCGTGACTACCGGGACTGTAAGCGGGAAGATCTACCTCAAGAAGTGTCTACAAAAACGTCTTCTTTCCTTGTTGAAACAACACGAGGGCTTTACGATCATGCCAGGATTCAAATGCTATCTGTACGCAGTCCGGCGGAGCAACCGGTCGAAGGCCTCCGAGAATAACACAAGAGGAACACGAGGAACTCATCATTTAAGCGAAGCAACGAAGAAAAGCTATGAGTGGCTGCTGAGAAACGGCCATAAACCCGCTTGAGTTGGCAAAAACCCCAATAGAGAAAGCACTAGTCAAGCGACAGCGTTTGATGGACACCGAGTCGCCGAACAATAGTGGGTGCAGGAAGGAACCCCAACCGAAAAGTATCAAAAGGCAGGATCCTAGACAGACACTAGAGACTGAGCAGTACCCAACTTTCAACGAAATGGCCAAATCGTACTCGACGTCCATCATTCCGGTTGGGTACCCTGTCAATACCCTCAGCCATGAACTGCTGAATGCTACTCGATGCGCGCTGATCGATAGCCTCATGGAGCGTAACTCAATCAATTCGAGACCCAAGTTTAGGAAGTGTACATACAAACAAGGGTATCTCGAAATCTCCTTTGTAGATAAAGTGGCTGCAGGATGCCACAGCTGCGATTAAACCCTGGAAAGGCGCTATATTGGAAGCCGTTGAAGCGTAGCAGATTCCAAAACAAGGTATTTACTTCGCGCCTTTCCTCGATGGCATCGACAGGTCCAATGGAAACATCCTCCGCCTGTTGCAGAATCAGAACGATAATTTCTATACCGAACACTGGAGGAGAGAGTCGTCAAGAGAAACACGGTCCTCAAAACGGTAGAGCTCCTGTTGGCGGTAGATGTGGCTTCAGTGTAACTGATAACCTCACAACACAACCAGCTGAACTACGTATTTGGAAAGGCCAGAATGCGCTAGTTGAAGGGTGTCCCGGTTTTCGCCGAACGTGGAAGTTCTAGGCAAGCATCGACTGAAAAAGCTCCTGTTGGTGACCCAACATGGAACACTTCACGATGGACTTCCGATCATAGCAAGCTTGCAGCAACGGTTACGAGTGCATCAGTGGCATTCTGTTTCACGAGCTGTATACAAAAGCATCCTACCGTATGCCCTTCACGAACTCATGCCGCAAGGAGGGGATCGAAAAACCCCTTGTAGGTAAAAATGAGCAAACAGCACACGCCGCAGCAAATACTGGGCCAAAGAAGGCCACTGGAACGTCGAGCAGCACACAGCCTGCGGCTAGTCGTTGGCAAAATAAAAAGGGTGAAGTATTGACTCCAAAAATCGACGGTAGAAGAACACCAACACAATGAGCAGCATTTTGCATCCAAGTGAACCTTCATCGCGCAAAAGGTGTTACAAGCGTCCTTGCCCGAAGGTTCACCAAAGAGCACCTAAACAACGCCCTTCTTCAGAAACTGTGGGCAAATAAACACAAATTCTTTGGTTTGAATTCCTCAGCTCACATGTATATTGTAAAGACCAGGAAATTCCGAGGGCTGCAGTTTTGCTATCCAGAGCAATAAAATTCTTTCCAATCATAGGAGTCATTCAACGAGACGTCGTTGCAATAACAGTTGAAGCACCGACGGCTAGGGGCAAGCAGGATCTTGTGATCGCATCTACTTCCCTGGTGATTCGGATACAGCACCATCTTGTGAATTCGATCCCCTCATAAAGTACTGCTACAGTGACCAGCTTAGTCGTCCGTAGGTGAGTATTTTGTTTTAAAAGATAATCCGCTCCCTGATAACCTCTTGGTTCCTAGCACACCGTCGCGCACATCACCTGATTCCCTGAGCGTCTATTACCAGAACGTTCGTGGTATGAGAACAAAAACGCAGGCCTTCTTTCTTGCTCTCATTTCCTACGACAACGACATTATCGTTATTACCGAAACCTGGTTACGTGATGATATATTAAACACCGAGCTAACGACGAACTACGCAATCTACCGATGCGATCGCAAACATCTAACTGGAACTATACTAAAAATACCTGGATATGAATGTTTGGAGCAAGTCATCGTACGCGTTTCACTGCATGGTAGATTTGCTGCATTCATACTTGTACAACGTTCACTCCTCTGCAGTCCATAGTATTCTGGATATAGCTGATAGGTGCAACAATGTTTGATTACAATTTTTCTCATCTACGGTGGATTTTTGTTGACGATTATAAATGCTATCTTCCTGAAAAAGCAACATCGGAATAAGAGACGGCCATCACAGAAACGTTAGTCGCTGGTGGCTGGTATCAAATCTACTCTCTTAACAATGTGAATGGACGGACCCTCCATCTGGCTTTCGTTAAAGACACGGACGTGTTTGAATTGATTGAGCCTTCGACATCTATACTGAAGGAAGGCTCTCACCACAAATCCTTCCGATGATGGTGAAGCTTTTGATACAATTAACAACGACCTAAACTTTGACTTTACTCGATGCAACTTCGTTCAAATCTCAAGGAGCACTAGTGCTCTCACTTGGCGTTGCTGGTTGGAAATTTAGAACAGGCAGTTTCTTTGCTGCCATATATGCCATACATGAGATTCTTCGCCGTAATGTGCCTAAAACGTGTCAGCAGAAAAGCAGATTATAAGTTTCCGTGGTGGAACGCCGAGCTTGGTCTTCTACGCAACGTACTCCGAAAAAAACGAAAGCGATACTTACATCATAGGACCGACGACAATAAAACTTTTCTTCGTTGAGCTGAATTGCAATATGGTACAGTCTGGAACAGTGCATTCGGTGAATATCTAAACCAAGTTCAAGGCAGCCTTCGAAATAATTTTTTGACATTCTGGACATGTATAAAAACCATAAAATGTTCCGGGTGTACGCCAGAAAATGTCTGCCCTCGAGACAAAAAATGACAGTTCGCAGCCGAGTCGGTGGATCTTTTTGCAGATCACCTTCGAGATGTATTTACCAGCCCTCCTGTCCATCCCTAGCAACACTACCTTGAAACATTGCCAACTCATAATATCAACCTTCCTGTTCCTAAATGATGACGATGTATTGAGTGCTCTGTCCAGCGCTGCTCCATTGAAAGGGCCTGGTCCGGATTGCTTTCTTCCTGTATTTGTAGGACATTGTGCCCGAGAGCTTTCTATATCAGTAAGTATAAGCCTTCAATCTCAGAGAATGCTTTCCCAAGTGCATGAAAATAAGCTGCTAAAGCTCTTATTTATAAAGCTGGAATGTTGAAAACTATGGAGGAATCTCGCTGCTTAACAGCCTGGCTAAAGCTCTGGAAAAGTTTGTCTACAATGCAATGTGCGCTGATTCTTCCAACATAATTGACGAACACTAACACGGATTTGTAAAAAAAAACGTTCCGACACTTCCAACTTGATGACGCACACAATCTTTCAAGTTCCAGCTGTAGAGAAGAGTCAACAAGTGGACGCTCTATATTTTGATTTCGCGAAAGAATTCGACAATGAGCCCCACAAGATTTCTGTTTTGAAATTGGAGCGACTAGGTTTTCCTATATGGCTGCATTTTTACCTCTCACAACGATCCGCCTTCGTTAGAATTGGCACCTCCGCCCAAGCACATTCGAAGCACCAACCAGTGTGCCTCAAGGAAGTTACCTAGGGCCACTGATCTTTCTCTTAGTCATCAACGATCTCTGCACCCGCATCAAGGCTGAAAAACTACTCTATGCTAATGCTCTGAAAATCTTTCGTTCAACAGACCTTTCTCGTCAAAAAAAATTTATATGATAGGATGCTTCCTTTTTTATCCCCAATTCGTTACTGCCTGTTGCCCCGATGATTTGGTACCTCTAACTATTGAAAAAATCAAAAATAGTGCAAGCTGCTCATTTAACCCCATATTCTGAATACCTATCTTGCCTGGTTTCCCCATATTTTTACACCATTTGGATGAATTTCCTGTGGGGAATACTAAAAGGATGCCAGATCTGCATATATATTAGTAAATCTGCAGATTTTGCATTTTCACTGCAGATCTTTTGCAGATTACAAATATTTAGCAGAACAAAGCTTATGCCAGCCAATTTATACACCAGCCTTCAACATTTTTGATCATTTAAATTATATACATACTACATTTCTACGTCGCATTTATTGAAGATTTTTGTAGCAATCGGCAAACTTTTATATTTTTACTGTAGGCTATTGTTTAAATAGACCTGGCATCACTGATGCTGAAATGATTCATTCATATACCTGTCAATAATATAGAGCATTGTATGAAAATGTATAACCTCACTTTTCTGACATTTCGGTGTGCTTGTTTACCTAAGACTTGTTTACACGGACTTTTAAAATTTACATTACTTGAATACTTTCGATGCTCTTTGAAAGAATATCAACTCAAGAGGGATGAGGATTGGAACAATGGTAACCTGGTTCATACATTGACCAATCGGCGCTGGATGTAAAACCCGGTGGCATATGCTGAATCGTAAGATCAAACATTGGGCTATAAAACGATTGCTTTCTGGATGATGGATAAGGATTTGTACACATTTGTTTGTTTGCTCGTGGGTTAATTCCTAACAAGATGATCCGATTGATTATTCCTTTTAGGGGGTGAAGTTTACCTGAACTTTATAGGTAACGAATTCGGTCGATGATAAGTTGTTGAAATGATTTTGATCGTTCAATGCCCATATCGAAGAACGTTTCCATTGGTCAGAAAGCCTACCAGCGTATGATAGCTGCAAACATGAGGACAACAAGGTTATCGCTTTCGAATGGAACAATTATTTATTATTCGTGTTCAAGTTCCATTACAGCAAAAGTTTCGTCGATTATCGCATTGTCGTTGATTTGGCCGGCAAATGCAAAATAGCGCTCGGCACTGACGATAAGGAGTAAGAAGCCCCTCATTGAAACCTTCGTCCTGCCGGAGTGTTAGCTTCGTCCGATACCGGAGCGTATTGCTGAACCGAAGCAGTCTGCTACTGGCGCTGCTTCCTTCGAATCGGAATCGCTGAATATTCCCGTTAGCCGAATGTCCAACGTGGCCGAAGGCAAACCAATTGCAGCAACACCACCAGCCGTAGCTGACCTTTTAGCCTTTAATCCAAGTCCCTGCCACTGGCATAGCGACAGACGAGTGCGGCGCAGTCTGGACCATCGGTTGACTCGGTGCCGGACGAGGCGAAACAGCTGCAACAGGAGCGGACCTAGTATGGGGTGTAAAGGTCATCAATTGCCATAGATCACCAAAATGCTCTGCAACTAATATTGTGAACAAAACAAACCAAATGAAATTGATCGCAACAACGATAAAATAATCTAAATTCTACACAAACATTTGAAACATTTGAAAAGGGTCTAACTGCCAAACGTAAACCTTGAGAAAAAGGCAAAAGAAGTTTTGGTCGAATTCATTATAATTCTATTTAAAAATTTAATACTGTTTTATTTAGTTTGATTGTGCATATTGTTTACATGAGACACTCCCCTTAATTCGTTGAGTACGTATTTCACTGCCTTTATAATCCTTTTGGAATCAGTTACAATCATCCTTTATAATCATTTTATAATAAGCGTATTGCTAGTTAGGACTTTTATATCAGCCGGGCCCTTTTATAATTTGTTATAAAATCATTATCTAAATTCTTCATAATCCATTGTTACGTTATGTTTATGCACATGGCCAGATAGATAGTTTTTAATTGGGACGTGACGTGTAAATACGAAAAAACCTAATGTCAATTGCAGCCAGGGGGAGCTGTCAAATGCAGCCAAAGGGAACCGTCAAATGCAGTCAAGGGGAATTGTCAAATGTAGCCAGTCCATTTAAAATATGTGAGGAAGAAAGAGTGGCTATGCAAGACAAGAGATCAAATGAACAGAAAAAAAGAAGAAAAAAAACATATCTACAGGTTTTGTCTCAGGATTTTAATAGAGAACATGAAAATTCGATTTGTTTGCATTTGGCAGTGGGCCTTTTTCAAATGTTTGGCTAGAAATTCCTTACTTCTACAATGAATCATGTACAAGAAAAGTAAAAATGTTAAATTTAACGAAACAATGTATGATGCCGACATCAATTAAAAAATACAGCTGAGCGACCTTGTTGGGAAAGTGTTAACATTTGGCAGCGAACCAAACCAAGTTTCTCATACTATGATCGAATCAACAAAAATTCCAAGACCATGTAAACAATCTCTGTGAACTGTCAAAAAAGTGAGGTTAAACATTATCATGCAATGTTCTCCACCGAGAGGTTCACTTTAGTTTGTTTACATAACCAATGAACTTTGTACCGTGACTCACCACTTCATTTGCCGCGTTGCCAGAAACTCAAGCAAAAATATACAAAACAGTGTTGTCTAAACACACATTTTGAGTCGGCAGCCCTAAGTTTGCGCCGCTAAAACAACAAAAATGATCCATAAAAAATTGAAAAACGATCCATAAAAAAGTTGTCCATGTTCCATAAAACAAAACTGAAAATCCATAAAAAAGTGTGAATGATCCATAAAAAAGGGTGATTTGATCCATAGATTATGTAAAATTGAACCATAAAATAATCGCAAAAGAGCACTAACATAGTAATAAAAGAGCAATTAAAATGAACCAATGCCCCATAAAAATATTGGAAATGTTCCATAAAATGATACGTTTTGCGCCATAAATTAACTGACATTGATCCATAGAATATTAACAATGTACATTAAAACACGTCGATATGTTCCATAATATCGACAAAAATGTTCCACGGTATTACAAAATGGAGCAATAAAATGTCAGAAAAAGTTCCATAAATTTGATGAAAATGTTTGCTAAATAATTTTTCTTGGTCCATAGAAGATGTAAAAATGAACATTAGAAATGATTCATATATCGAACGTTAAATTTTGGTTCTTGGATATTTACAAAACGATCCATAAGAAAATAAAATGTTAAACGATCCATTAATATGTGCTTATGCACCAGAAAAATTAAATTTAATGAATTCATGCGAAATTTTTGCTATTCGAACTAATAATAAAGTTTATTACATTTGGTTGTAATGTCAAACTACAACAAACAATGCATACATTATAGTTAAACTTCAGCTTCCGTACCCAACTAGTCAGCTAACTGACCTTAGCTAACCTGAAATCATTATGGCAACTCTTTAAACGTCAGGGTATTTATGATATTAGAGCGCTGAGTGTTATTAGACCACCTATACAGGCTGACATGAGTCGCAAATACTATCTGAATAACTATCTGAAGCGAAAACGGACACTTTATACATGAACACTGACTAATGTGGCTCAGTCGGCTTTTAACTAGCTATAGCCCCTATGTTTAAGTAAACCGGGCAAACGAGAGAACCACAGGTTTGCCTGCAATTCCAGCTACGGGATAATCAATGCCTCGTCCAACAGATCCTCAGCGGCTTTGCGCCGCTTCGGATCCTTGGCCTCGGATATGCGGCCAAGCCGCATCACACTAGCTCCCAGTATAAGCTCACTCGTTAAAACACTGTCACTGTTATGAGAATTATTAAGCACAACTTATTTTTTAAGTTTACCATAAAATTTCGCATGAATTCATTAAATTTATTTTTTCTAATGCATAAGCACATATTAATGGGTCGTTTTACATTTTCTTTTCTTATGGATCGTTTTGTAAATATCCATGAATCATAATTTCGTTCGATATATGGCCTGTGTTAAGCCAAACCGAGCTAAGCGCCATAATTTTTTTCGTGTATTTTTCGTACCAAAATTAATTTTTCGATAACTTATCATTTACATAGAAAGTTAATGAACACTGGCTTGCTTTCGTTTGCTATTTTGGTTCCCAAAACATAACAGATATTAGAGTTCCTGGTGCTACATTGGATGCTGGAGCGATTTTAGATAAAGTACCTCAAAATGGCGCTTGGTCCTCTTTGGCTTAACACAGGCCATATGAATCATTTCTAATGTTCATTTTTACATCTTCTATGGACCAAGAAAAATTATTTAGCAAACATTTTCATCAAATTTATGGAACTTTTTCTGACATTTTATTGCTCCATTTTGTAATACCGTGGAACATTTTTGTCGATATTATGGAACATATCGACGTGTTTTAATGTACTTTGTTAATATTCTATGGATCAATGTCAGTTAATTTATGGCGCAAAATGTATCATTTTATGGAACATTTCCAATATTTTTATGGGGCATTGGTTCATTTTAATTGCTCTTTTACTACTATTTTAGTGCTCTTTTGAGACCATTTTATGGTTCAATTTTACCAAATCTATGGATCAAATCACCCTTTTTTATGGATCATTCTCACAGTTTTATGGATTTTCAGTTTTGTTTTATGGAACATTGACAACTTTTTTATGGATCGTTTTACAATTCTTTATGGATTATTTTAAATATTTTATATGCAAAAGTACATTTTCCCTTTTGAGTCTCACCATTCTTGCAAAGGTGAAAAAAATACTCAACATTCTTGCATTTTTCAAATTTAAAAAAATCATTAAAAAATCACGATAGTCTCATTTCAACGGCAATATTCTTAAAAATGTGTAGTCTTTTGAATAAAAATAAGAAAAAAGGGGGTTAGGTCGGACGAGAAAGGTCTATTGTCTCAGTACTCGACTGTGCTGTGCTCCTAGACGATATAGGCAATATAGAAGAGTGGTGTTTTTTGAACGGCATGCAGATTAACGTCGATAAATGAAAGTTTTTTTTATAGGCTACCAGTCTTTGAAATATTCAACAAACGGAATATTTACTTATCATCCGACGTTTCGGCTGCATGTATTGCGCCTTAAATGAAAGGTGATAAGTTTTGAACGCTCGACAGTTATAAGGCGTTGCGAATATACCTTGTCATCCAGAGGGAGGATTCTATCCGTGACTTGAGAGTGTTGTTCGAGAGAAAACTTCGCCGACCACATCACTGAAACAATGGCGAAGGCTTTTGCACCATTGGGTTTCTACGCACTGAAATCTTTGTAATGCGCACTGGTCCGGAGCACCTTGGAGTATACTGTACAAGTATGGGCGCCATACAACGCCGTTCAAAGTAACCTGCTGGAGTGCGTTCAGAGAAGCTTTATCCGATTTGCTCTCAGAAAACGGCCTTCCGCTATATAATAATAGATGCATGTTGCTAGATTTACCAACCCTGAAGTTTCGCCGCACTTTTTTGCCAAGACAGGAAACAGAAGACAGAAGAGAGACGGCAGAACACGGAAGCCGGTAGCCAGAATTTAAAAGTCAAAAAACAGAGAACAAAATACAACAGACAAAAGACAAATGACAGAAGATAGAAACACATAAAATAGAAGACTGAACCCAGATGAGTCTTTTACTCGTAACGTGTTGAATGCAATAATTCAGATATCAAAGTGCAGATTCACATCGAACAACAATTAACTTCAGCTGTCACTTGCTATAACAGCAGTTCTCAAATGAACTGCCATGAACTTTGCTAACTTAAAATTAGTTATGTTTGTGGTTTTGTTCTGTTTGCTAACAAAGGCCGTAAATAAATTGAAGTCCGACTGCAGCAATAACAGTATCTGCAGTAGTAGGACTACGGCTAGCTCCAGGTTGCACATTTAAGGTTGGCAAGGGGGTGTAATAATAGATTTCTGTGGTTACAAAACAATCCCAAACACCTTTCACCCCTTGTTCCACGTGAAAGAGCAGACAACTAACTATCCTGCTCGGATGGGTTGCCCTCTGGTCTTCGGTTGTGAGCAGATTCTGGCCCCGGGCTACGTTGGTACACCAATCGATTCACCCGTCTGTAAGTTGTCTTTTGTTGGGAATTGGCTGCTATTTTTTGCCAAGAACAGTGCGCTTCGAAATAAGTCATTAGTGGATGGCAATTAATCAAGGAGAAAAGTACACATTCAGCCGGTCGGGGAAATGTATGTACAGACATTTTTCTGCTCGAAATCCCCTTCCGGTAAACCATAGCTCTAGATCTAACTGCTGCTGCTTACAACTTTTCTTTCCACCTGGGAATCTTGGCTCGGTGTGCATGGTCATCTCCTGGTGAGTATAATGGGGTACCAAAAAAAAAACAGTTCAACAGTTTTGGTGTTGTATCTTAATCAAATAAAGTGAATAAATTCTAAAAGGTTCGTATGTTGATATTAGCCCAAAAAATGAGAATGAGAAAAGCACATCCATTGAAACATTTCATTGAAATTGTTCGGTTCAGGATTTTTTTGCACCTAACCAAACCAATCACCCTATACTCGAATGCATTTTGATCAAGCCCTACTGTCGGATGAGCACACGATGGGAAAACAGGAAATAATACATAGTGCACTCTATTGGACGAAATGTGTATAACAAGAAAAAAAACTAATGAGAAATAGCAGTAGGAATAATCCTGCCTACCGAAAAGAAAAGGAGAACAATGTGAGATTAAACACTTGATCAGGGTTTATGTATAGATTCCAGTCAGCTTGCTCATTGGACTTCGAATCTGACTGTAACCCTGCAGTAACTCATCAGTTTGTTTAAGGTACTCTGCTGGAGTCGGTTGCCCAGTGCGATTTCGACATGGAGAAAAAAAAAATAAAGAAACAATCATTAGTATCTCTTTTGTTTTCTTCTACGTGAAAGAATAGTTTATCAACATCCCGTTCACTGTCGGCCCGTGGGAAAGTTACACAGCATGGTTCTTCAGCTTTAAACGATATTTTCATCTGGCTAATTATTTCTATAGATAGTGTAGAAAAATTAAAATGTGTATGGGATTCTGGAAATGATAGGAAAAATAGCATACTATTTACGAAATGTTTTGTTTTATGAAAATAGTTTAATACACTGCATCTAACTAAGACATTCACGGATAGCAGAGCAGATTCAAATTGGTGATTACAATATAGACTTGTGAAGATATTTTCTGGTTTTTTTCTCATTAGTTGTTTTCGAAATTTAAAAACGAATATAATAGAGTATTTCGGTATGCGTATCGCTCAAAAATGCATGAAAAACTACTTAACTTTTGAAGTCCGAGTGTAAAACCGTATAACTTGTGAAATCCGCAATAAACCGCACAAAAACTTTAGTTTGGTGTTTGTGTTTGTCTGATGTGTCATAGTGACTTTTGATGCGTCATAGTGACTTTTAAAGCTAATCATCGTTTAAAAGGTTTGCGGTAGTTCGTACATTGTACTGTAGCAAGCAATTCCACACACTACACTTTGTTTCTTATCCGCTGCACAAACAGTATTGTCCGCGAAGAGGAAATAAAAGTGTCCATAATAGGAAAACACAATTTCGATTGACTTTAACCAAAGCTGTCTTAGATTTCCAGTGCACGAGGTACTACTACAGATGAAAATGGAACTTAATCACATGTAAGAGTCCCATATACATAGTGAAGAACAACATATCGAATACAACTAAATACCGTCTTTTGGAGGCGCTTACGCAAAATAGGACCTTTTGTACATTACACTAACTACGATGACGTAACGTCAGATTTGCTGTTTTGCGATGATGTTTTACGCATAGCGAAAGTACCTGCATTCCTACACTAAGTTGAAATGTTGAGCCACTTCGGATTTTTAGGATATCAGCGATTTCTCGAGCTGTTTGGTAACCTCTCAAGAGAAAAATTGTAGTATTATTAAGGTATCTCATCTGCCTACACTTTTAGGTGCAGTAACAGATGTCGCCGCTATTATGTTCGGGTTTCGATAGCCTGAACTATCCAAAATTCCTCCAACAGGGAAACACCAGATGAAAACCAGCGGATGCCTAACCGGACCAACGCAGCACCGGGAAAACTTCCCGAACCGAAGGAGAATGTAGATGGAGAACCGCTTTTTGAACCAGGTAACTAACTTTAAGCTAAGGACACTTCGGATATTTCTTTTCTTTCAGCACTGTCTTTTGTAAGTTCTGAAACGAATGAGATCTGCTCACTCTCGTGTATTAATTTTATATTTTCGTTTGTTTCGATCGTTTTGGTCGATTCCGATTAAGACACTCTAAAATCAGTTTACCCGTTCGACGGGTGATAAATACCTATTTTACAAATAAAACTGCTATACAACATTTCGTGCTAGATGGTGAAGTTCTCTTCAGTTTTTCTGTTTCAGATTCTCTGAGCACTCTTTGTACGTGGTGCCTTGTAATAGATTACGTGGTCTCTACCTACAATAGATACGCTTTTCAGCATTCCTAATGCAAGATCTGCGCACTTGTCACATAAAACCTTTGCCATTTAAAACTTTCGCTCACTGGAGCAAGCGGTCCTTGAAACAACAAAACCCGGACTTCAGTAAATCTACACCAGACAAACTCGAATTGGTGACCCCGCTATCCATCTCCACTTTTTGTGCGGGCATGTGGACGTTGTAGTCTTTTATAAAGCACTTATCGCCAGTAACATCATACACATGCATTAGATATCACAATGCTGAGATTAACTAGGTGAACTTCCGAGATATCTGTCACGCTAGAATGTATCAGTTCTTTAGAACACTTTACCTTTGATCCGAAAGAAGAGCAGGTATGGTCTGACTGAGTTCAGTGTGTATGATTTTCAACAGGAAATCGGAGTCTTTGATGACGAATATTGTTTGATATTCATTGTACTATCAGCTGCGTCTTTTACAGCAGAGTTGATTCATGCATGGGTCTATAGCCCAGTGCAAAATGAAAACTTTCAGAGTGCGACGGAAGAGACAAAAATTATGAGAATAGGGAAACATAATAAACATTTAATTGCTTTAATTCCATGGATTGACAATGATTTGAAAAGAAATACGAATATAATCTGTATTCGACCTATTGTTACTTGATTTATTACAATTTCTTTATTCTAATATGATAAAACAATCTGCTACTAAGAAATAAAATCTATAAGCTGTGTCCAATATAATTTGGCATCATTATTTTTACGACATATTTTGAACACTTTGAAAAATTTACAAGTGAACCTTTTCAAATATATAAAATGCACAATCCAATCATTGAAAAACAATTGAATTGTACTGTCAAATCCAATTAAAAAATGCATCATTTCTCCCGATTCCTCTTGGTAATCATGACATCACGAATCGTTTACGATGACATTTCCTCAACTATGAATTTTGATTAATTTGGAGAACTTAAAAAAGTCTTAAGACTTAAAAACAACCCAAAGAATAAAATTATCATCATCAAAACAAACGAATTTGGAGGAATCAGCAGTAAGGGAGACAAATGTTTGAAAAGCGTCCAAAATAAGGAGGGGTCCAAATTAGGCTGATAACCTTATCATTCGTTCTATAACATTGTATTTCTATCTATTTTGGTTTCTGTGTAAATTGGCAATGAATTTTCCTGCAGTTCGTTTTTAAGACTCCTTCTACATAACTTTTTTTCGCATACGTTCATTGTTCGTCCAACTGGGAATATTTTCTATCAAATTAACAACTAATATTTTTCAGTTATTTCAGTATTTTGTAACTTTTTGAAATTAAAGCTTTCGAAGTTAGTGTAGGGTATTTCGATTTTTTGTGTTTCTCAAATCCTCCCTTCATATTGTGACAAGTGTCAAAGTTATCCCCGATGCCAAGTTTTGCACAGTTTGGACAATTTTTGACCCCTACCAACTTCAATTGAAGTTTTTGCCATTGGCATTAAGGAAAAATATTAGAAAAATACATAAAAAGGTAGAACTTTCGAAATAGCTATTAGAAAAGTACAACTCATACAATTTTAGGGGAGCAATCTTAGTATTTGAATAAGAATACATCCATTTCTTGAAAAATACGAAGCAAGTGTTTTGAGGTATTTTGTTCCTAAAATCCCCTATTTGTAATAGCATTTCTGCTGTATGCTGTAAATCATACATCTTTTGCAGTTCTTCAAATGTCCTTCAACAACTCTGTACCGGTTGAGATGGGATGGATTCCTGTTATGTTGTGTGTAGAACGATTTCTGATAATTAAATTAAAAGTTTTCCTATTAATTGCTGCGGAAGAACGTTTTTGTATGTATAAGGATGAAATACAGCTACATTTCATAGGACTTCAGTGCTAATTTGTCTTGTTTCGAAATTATTTATCTCAAGATGTACGGCATTTTATTAATAAACCTTGCAAAGTTGACAATTTTTAATAAATGTTACATTCTGAGGAGTCCGTCAAAGTTAATGTTCGTGTAAAAAGGAAATATTTTTTTATTATATATAGTTATACAAATAAATTAATAATTTTTCAACACATTTTTCAAAAATACAGAATTTTACCGCATTTACCGCATAACCGCGCGGTGCGGTGCGGTAAATGCAGTGCGGTTGCGGTAAGCGGTGCGGTTTTAATATTTTTTTGCGGTTGTGGTGTGGACTATCCATTTACCGCACCGCGACGAACCCTAGGCCCAACGAATCGGACCAACAAAGTACGCTTGACGGACGTTTTTTCTTAAATGGTATGTTACGACAAAATCTCACAGGATGGTGCATTTTAAAGAGAAACTGCAAAATTTTGTAAGTTTCTATCCTGTCAATAAAGTTACAGCTAGTTGTATGTGTTGTTATGATTTCGTATTCGCTCTTTAGTTTAAATTGAGGAGTAACAGTGCATGACGTAATGCACTGTTACAAATTCAAATGCTGCGTTTTTCTTCGAAACAAATTTCTTCAGTTAAAACCATATTAATGCTCCCATTACTCTAAAATATTGTGAACCACATCGAACGCCATACAAAGTTACACACAACGTCTTTGATGAAAAAAAAAGTGTTGTTGAAAAGTGCCGTTAGATAAACTTACCAACAAAAGTTGTAAGCAAACATTTTACAGCTACTCAGTTGCATTACGGTCGGAAGTTTTTAATTCGACACAAGAGCAACCGTAACAAAACATTTCCTGCACAGAAAAAGTAAGTTGACAACTTTGGCAGAAGTCCACTTTTGGCATAAACAAACCAACAACCGCGTGTTGGCACAGGTGGCACAAACCGATTTTTATCATTTTGTCGACAGGCATGCGCCTATACAGCTGCAAGTGTTCAGCTGGAAATATAGCGCACCGAAATAAATCTCATCCTCTCACCCACACCTACATCACACGTGAATGGTTTTGAGATGACGATAATCTCCTCCACAGTCAGATAGTTCAACGCACGAGTGCACCCTCGAGAATTATCTTATACACTAAATGGGTAGAAGTTGTCGATATAAATAAAGTTTTATGTTCGGAGTTGGGTACACCGCGATGCTGCGCTCTCGATGGGGTGTGTTTGGTTGAAATAAGTCCTGACAGTGCAATTGTACGCGCCGGAACACACGCCAGGTCCAACGGAGATAAGCTGCAACGATGTTACGCTAGTTTGGAGAATTGTTTTGTTTGCAAAATGTGTGATAAACACCAATGAGAAGTCGGTTTGATTAGAAATTTTGGAGTACGTTCTTGGAAAATATAACTCTAGTTAGTCAATACCAGACATCAAATGGGTAAGAGAATGGGAGAATTTAGACTTTTGAAATAGGTGTTGGAATGCTTAATGTATTGATTGCTTCATTGAGGAGGTTTTCGAAAACCATATCAGGGACAATGTGTAATAATGCCACAATTTGGAATAAACTTGTAAATTTCCATTGAATTTGATGTACCAAAAATCACTTAGAAATTATGGCATTTTACTAGCGGGATGGAAATTGCATGACCATAGCGTCATTAGAAGTAAAAATGGTTATCGGCAATACAGAGACTCGAGCCGGTCCTATTTGCTCACTGAGCACGCCTCTTTACTAATTATACCATACCGACACACAGTTTCTTGGTCAAAAAATTGCATACACCCAAAATCCGACGAGTACGTTTCTACTACTTTTGGGTAAGATTTTATTATCTTTTTGGTAACAGACCACACGATTGCGCATTGCGTTTTTAAGCTCATATTACCGCAAAGGTAATAAACGGTGGAATGACGAAGTTCGGTAGCTGTACATGTATATTAGGGTGGGGCATTGTTATATGAAAAAACATAATCATAACCTAAGCAACCGGGCACAGCACTTTTTTGGTTCTATTTGAGGTCCCAAACAACTGTACAAAATTTGGGGTCGATTGGATTTGACCCGGCGTAGCACTTTGCGTTTGAAATTTGTATGGAAATTAGTATGGGAAAACCTACTTTTTTGCATTTTCGATTTTACAGACTACAATTCTTTCTGCAGTATACCAGCAATTAGATAGAAGTGTAGTCCAGGATATGCTGAACAGCTTTGCCGAAGGATGCATGGTGCTAGAATGTCTCTACAACAAGTTATAGTTGTTCAAAGTTCGATAGATCGAATTATTTGCCAAAAATCATTTTTCTTGCCAACACTGCGGGTGTACCAATGATATTTCATATAGCATACCAAAATAACATCATATACTTTAGATTTACCACATTGGTATGTTAGGATGAATTATTTAAAAGCCTTAGCTCAATTTCATGGGCGTAGGTAGTTTAGCAATAGGGCGTAGTAAGGGGAGTGGGAGAGGGAGGCTTCAACATATAGAAATTCTAACTGAAATAACTGAAATCTTGTCGAGTCGAAATGAATTATTTTAAAACATTTGCGCAATGCCCAATGCGTAATAGTAACGATGAAACGAAACATACTGTATCCCTCTACATTTACTTTATATCAATGGAAGTAAAGTTGAAGACTGAATCAACTGATGTCGAGTTGATATGTCAGAGGAATGTATTGATTATATTTAAGTTTAATACGCACTATGATTTGATAGGATGCTCTTTTCGATGTTGTTCGATCACCTGAAGTAAAAATAACTGTTGAACTGGGGCTCTTGTGGGTTGTGTAAATGTTGTAAAATAATTCATCTGAACATTCAATCTCGATAAGATTTCAGTTATTTCAGTTCAAATTTCCATATTAAAAAGTCCCCCTCCCCTCCCCTCATTACGCCCTATTGCTAAACTACATATGCCCATGAAATTGAGCTAAGGCTTTTGAATAATTCATCCTAACATACCAATGTGGTAAATCTAAAGTTTATGATGTTATTTTGGTATGCTATATGAAATATCATTGGTACACCCGCAGTGTTGGCAAGAAAAATGATTTTTGGCAAATAATTCGATCTATCGCACTTTGAACAGCTATAACATGTTGTAGAGACATTCTAGCACCATGCATCCTCCGGCTAAGCTGTTCAGCATATCCTGGACTACACTTCTATCTAATTGCTGGTATACTGCAGGAAGAATTGTAGTCTGTAAAATCGAAAATGCAAAAAAGTAGGTTTTCCCATACTAATTTCCATACAAATTTCAAACGCAATGCGCTACGCCGGGTCAAATCCAATCGACCCCAAATTTTGCACAGTTGTTTGGGACCCCAAATGGAACCAAAAAAGTGCTGTGCTGAAAAAACGATCATTTTGCCCCACCCTAATGTATATGCTTGTGCATCACACAAGCAAATACTTTTTCAGTATGTGTAAATTTGGGCTCTATTCGTATATCGGATAATTCGGTCGATTTCAATGATAGTGTCTGATAAAACCAACCGGTATTCTGGCGGATTTCTGTCAGAATTCAGGCTTTCAATTATAGTGTCAGATAAAACCAACCGGTATTCTGGCGGATTTCTGATCAATGATAGTGTCAGATCAAACCAACCGGTATTCTGGCGGATTTCTGTCAGAATTCAGGTTGGAATCAGTCCCAATTTAAAATTGATACGATGCTTTGTACCGAGACCGGGACAGATCACGGATCCGGAATAGTACATGCATCCGAACTGATTCAGATCGTAGTTATTGTTTCCCGAGAAGGGAAGGTCTGCACTTGTTTTCAGCAGTCACTACTTTGCTGTCGATGTCCGGGATAGCAAAGAAATTTCAATTTAACACCGACCACTATACCGTGTTTAATTATTTCTGACAGTGCTTTGAGGCTGGCCGAGTGTGAGCCGATCTTCCAATGCGAAATGTGTCGTGTAGAGAAAATGGAAGCCCATCTTTATCCACATTGTATTTGCTTTGCTTGATGCGCAATACAATGACAAACGAAATACCACACACTGGCCGATCCATTGTGGTGGATCCTTACTAAAACATAAGTGGTATTTTAGACAAAATCGAGAAAAAGGGGTTAATATTAATCAAAATGTATCAAAATTAAAAAAAAATACGATTCCAATATGGCGGACTAAAATGTGACTTTAACATTTTTGTCCAAAATTTATCGTTTTTAGCCGTTTTCTGTGGTTGTTTGATATCTCACGATTAATCTGCGATACGATGCGATATGTCCGTATAACAGTCCTTCCTCCACCTCGAATTACTCCAGGAGATAAAAAAATTCTAGTCTTCTTATTCAGATAAGACGTCCTTGTGTCGCCGGACACCCTGCGTTCGGCAGCTTGCAGGCGTTGCTTATCAGAGGTCTGGACAAAATGGGCTACTTCAGATGCTACACAAACTCCCAGCGCGTTCATAGTCTTCAGCAATAACAAGCTTTCTTCATTGAACAAGATTGCAATACAAGTGACACTTTCTGTGTTTTGAGAAGCGGAATGAAAATGCTTCGGAACCAGTCTCCACACGCACCTGTTGAAAACTTCCCCGGAAAGAGTCTCGTGGACGGGCTTGATGGCATCTTGAACACTTTTTTTGAAGGGGATGGTCGTGTTTGAATGAAGCCAGCTGTTGCCACCTTCTGAACACTTTATATGCTGCGGATTCTTGTCAGTTGAACACTTGTGGAAAATAGTTTCCCATATAGCGTCCGTCTTGTTCGATGCAGAGTCGGAGTACCTTCTGATCGCCAGTCCACAGTATGTCGTTAAATCCGCTATCAGCTAGTCCGTCAGCTTACCCGCTCCTTTTCCTCCGAGTCCCTTAGTTTCTTTCTTCACCGCTCGCAGTAGGCTGCCCATCCTCTTTTGTACACGACCCACGCATTCCTTTTTAGCATGGACCCAAGTCCATAAGAGCTTTAAAGGTTTTTGAGTCGCCATCACCGATGTCATTGGCATATTTCTCGCCCAGAAACTCCTCGGATCGCGCGAACATTTTGTCCACCTCCATTTTCCCTACACTGCCATGATGAGTCCAGCCATTCGTTGTATGCTGCGTCTCTTTCTTCGACGCTCAGTAAGCGCAAGATTAACAGAATGAAGATTTGATAATGAAGTCCAAAACTTTGTCGGAGTACTTCCCAATCAGTGATGTGATACCAAAAAGATACGAAAACCCTCGTTTCTTCCGAGAACCGTTTTCAGAAACGCTCAAGTGCGTTGCTTCAATACCTGTTTCAGCATTCAGCCTCATTTCCTCGTCCACAACCTTCTTCTGAATTACATCCGAAATCTCATTTTACGGCAGTTTAAAGCATAATGAGAAAACTGTAGTAGATGTTGTTACTAAAAGAGCATGGTGTGTCCAGCAATCCGCAAAAAGTCTCCAAGCTTTGTAGCTCGTCCCTCCGGCATGCGTATCGAGAACATGAAACGGCGGTTTACTTCATAGGGACTGCCGGTAGTGGGTTTCGAACTCACAGACCACTTGTTGCACTGGCACTTCACCACGAAGAAGTTGAAGATTATGACGAAGTTGCAAATCACATATCCTGGTTCAATTCATTGTCCTCGTAACATGCAGTTTTCAACATCTTCGCAGACGTGCTCACATATTCGATGTCGGTTTCAGCGCTAAGCTGATCCCCCTTCAATGTCTTTGATAAGGATCGACTACAGCGCCTTTTACTGCCGCGAGTGCCCTTTTTCAACAAATTCGGTATGTTTACAAGAGACAAAAAATGCGCAAGTGACAGGCTTGCATGGAAAGCACCGGAATATTAACTGTTCAGATACGCTACAAAATCAAGTCGAGAGATACGTTCTCGAGACCTGTACACATGTACAGTGCCACGCAAAGCATTCTGGGAACATGTATAATGCTTGAAACTCCCCTTTTGTGTACCAAACTATATTGTTAGTTTTAAGATAAGTGTAAATATTTCCTAAAAATTATTACTATTGAATTCCTTGTTTTAAAATTTTTTCATAAAAAAAATCTTTCGCCCCCTCTCTTGTATATAGAATCTTATTTCTAGTCTTAAGATAGCTGTAAAATTTTTCTTTTTTAAAAAAATATTTCAACATTGTAACCTCCTAGTTTTAAAATATACAAAATGTAAAAACAAAAGAATTTGGCACCGCCAAGCTAACGCATTTGTGCCTATCAAATAAACGAAATGAATAAAAAAAATGCTTGAAACTTGCTGTGAGACACACGGCCCAGCTAGCTCAAATTAAATTATTTCTCAGGGTCGGCATCCGACCTGGGGTGGACTAAAGTTACCACGACACTTACCCGTTTGCTCCGGAGTTTCAACGAGGAGGAATTTAGGAGTGACCGGGCTCTCATTCATGAAATTGAATAGAAAATACAATTACAATATTGTTTATTTTAGATCTGTACAGATTGCGGTGCAGCGTTGATCGGTGGGGCCCATCGATGATCCTCGGGAGCAAAGTAGAAGAGCCGTGAAAGTACCTTTAGGAGAACGCGACGACAATAACCGGAGGTGATCATCATCGTCTTCGGCGAAATAGAATCTGGCCCGAAGAATAGTCCGAGACACGTTAGAGACCCGGATCATCCCGGTCCTCGAACCCGTTCCACGTGCCATCCCCCCCTCCTCGTCGGATTACTAGGAACCCTATTATACCACTACCCACGTGGTGACAACAGCGAAGAACATCATCCCCACTGTTGGCCTAGGAAGAGCGGTGGCATTCCCTTAACATCGCCCAGCGCCGCTAGCCAGCTGGAAATAGAACGCACGTAGGTCGCCGAAGTGCGACACAGCTACGTGGCTACTTTCTCTCCCTCTCTCTCATCTTGTGCTCCCGAGGATCATCGATGGGCCCCACCGATCAACGCTGCACCGCAATCTGTACAGATCTTTACTTTACTTCTTCCGTACTTTTTTTTCACTCCGTTCGCTTAGATAACTTTTTATCGAATGCCTCCAATTTTCCTCCTTTATCCTCATCTCTCTCAGCATCACCTTCTTCTCATCTCTCATTCTCTCCTATTTTCTCTCTTTCCCACTTAGTAGCCGGATACTGTGGTTCTGCGTCAACGACATGCTTTGCCATAAAAAGTTTTATCGACAGAGTTAGGGTTGGGGTTAAATGATCGTTTTTTTGTGTGGTCTATTTGGCCGTCCTTTGCCGTTGCGGTTTTACTGGTAAACATGAATTTTTATTTCTTTATTTTGATATCGTTTAGGGATTACGACTGCTTATTACTCGAGAGGGGAATCGCGGTCCCACATCGACGCTGTTGTGCTATCTTTAGACAAACGCCATTTTGGGGTAAACTGAGCTAGATATGCCACATTACTTGACAAAAAAATCTCTACAAAGTGGCATTTGTAGAATTTTGACATTCTGCTTGATTACTGAGATAAATTTTTATGCCATTGTGTTTTTCAGATAGTTTTACGCATAGAAACATCTTATGCATCACGATAATTTGAGCCAATCCCCAGACACAGTAATTTGAAACAAAAAATTGAAAAATTTCAGCGCGTTTCTCGCTCAATTTTTTCAATTTTTTTGCTTCAAATGACTGTGTCTGAGGATTGGCTCAAATTATCGTGATGCATAAGATGTTTTTATGTGTAAAACTATCTGAAAAACACAATGGCATAATCATTTTCAAAACAAAAATACACGAAGTGTGACAAAAATGGAGTTTTAGATTTACACTGGATATTTTTGGTTACAGTGTTGCCAAATATGCTATATATTTGGCAACACTGTAACCAAAAATATCTGTTTTTTCTAGCTTCCCTGACTAATCTCCTTCATGTCACCGATTTTTATAGACCAAATAAAGCCGAAGATATGAATAAAAGTTAATAATGGTTTCATGATGCTTTTTTTCTATGGAAAATTTTCTACGCACGCTTATGACACGCCATACAAATTTTGTCATCAATACACCTATGACACGTGTGAGTGCGAATTTTGTTTACATTTATAGTAAACACTCGCAATATAGTCAACCGACTTCGTAATATTTGAGAGATTAATACAGAATAGATAGAAGCATCAATAGTCTTCATTGAATTGTTTCTACCATTTATAACTTTCAAGATATTAATTGTCAAACTTTAAAAATAGTTTTTCTCGAAATGTGCTAAATGGCGCTTGTCATAAGATAGCACAACAGCGACGATATGGGGAATCGCGCAAGACCCCAATGGCTGGTCTGGACGTTCCAGGGCGGGCACAGGAGGCCTCTTTTAGTCCAGAAATACTTTCGGCAGGGATCCGCAATGCCCTAAACAATGACAGTTACATTATTTTTTCGAAAATTGTCGTAGCTTATTCATCTCTTTATTGTAGCCGAAGGTCGGATAACATGTTAGAAAAGGTTTTTTACCTGAGGCGCGTGTCTCTATCCGATAACGTCTCACGGCGGTCAGGACGCCGCTTCGAACAAAGGCCGGTAGAAACTTTTTTGATGCGCGGATCGACAAACCCGTTTAATACAATATAGACAGTGTGTATTAGACACTTATATCACACTTTTTGAAAATATTGAATGAAAAACTCCGCTTAAATACTTTGAACTTTTGAATATCGATTGTTATAACTAGCGTAAATTGTAGCTTGAAAATAAATAGTAAAAATCGAAATTAATAATTCAATGCCTTTCTTATAACAGAGAACATACTTTTAAGATGTTTAGTTTCTATTTACTTTGTTTTGGAATTTTTTCTTCTCCCACTTAAGTAATTTATGAATGAAAAAAATCGCGTAGAACGAATATTTTCCAGAAGCTCATCGAGTGTTGCTACTAGCTACTCGCCGGAAACAACACAAATTCAAGGAAGAATCAGCTATGGTCGAGAAAATTTGATTTGATGGGAATTATTCCTCTATATCAAACAAAGCTGAACTCGTTTATGAAATTTGTATGAAAATTTATAAATTTAAATATTTTAAGCACTGTCCTTGTTGGTCCTACAGAATCGAGTTTGAAAAATAAAAAAAACTCACCAGCATGTAGAATTAATGCCCGTTATTCTGTGACGATTGCTCGCTCACGATAAGAACTCTTCAGGACTTCTCTGCTAGCCGGAAGCAGTTACAACTTGAGCGAGTCCAACAGAGCTAGCAGCTGCCACAATCATGTTCTGAAGGGCGCTCCAGCAATGGCAACAAAGTGGTACGACGAGAAATCTCCCGCGGTTGGAAAGGTTTGATGACAAATTTTTTTAAATTGTTTTCCCGAGTAAAACTATCGTTTCGCTGTGCACTATTGACACTTGAACTGACGAGACTAATTCAAGTTGATCTCGAAACTTTTGTGTATTCGAGCAATATTGTCGGTTGACGGGGAGCACACCCTTTCATCGCTTCGGAATACCATCATTAAAAATTCATTACTTGTCTTCTAAACCGCAGACGTCCAGACTTTGTTCAGGTTTTATTCATAAAAAATGCCTTAAATTGCAATTGCACTCCAGCAGAAGGACACCTGTTCGTTTTCTTTACGGGAAAAGAGAAGACGTCTGCACAGACAAGCAGAAGCCTCAAATCGGAAAGGCGCTCTTCTTCCAAAAGACACAAGTTCCACTGTAAAACGAGAAAAGGGATAGACACCACTTGCTATCCGTGTACGTACCCTGCTGGCAAAAGGGATAAAATCTAATCGAAAAACGGTGAATCAAGCTGTTTCCGGGAGATCCGGGACTGAAGCAGAGAAAAAAAACGGAAATGCCATTAAACGAAATGAAATTAAATTGCACATATGGATTCGACATTAAAACTTATATATAAATGTGCGAGTTGGGTTTGCTTCGTAAGTTCTTTCAGATCTCAACGCGGCAGTCGTCCGTCTTAGATTCTCTAACGGAAACTGATACCTACCCATGCAACCAGCAGGGACGGTATATGGTGGGATTGCTTTCCACGGCGGAATTCATTTCGCGTTTGAAGAGTCATCTGAAATAAATTCTTGTTGACTCTTTCTAAATTGTGGTCAGCACTTCGAAAGAATAAATTGCTAGCAGGAATTTGGTCGCATTGGTACGGCGGTAATCTGGTTCATCAAGTGTGGAATTTTCAGTGTTCCTGTAGCTATGAGATAGCATGGTGGCGTTTTAATATTCGCAGACTGTTCTGAAATAATTTTCATCGTTTGTTACTCTTCAATTGTTGATTGATTCGCACTTCACTCATCAAATGAATGGAAAATACAATATGATAGACACGGATTTTCTAAAGTTCACTTCTGAAATTATATTATTACACAGAAATTGTGTAATAATATAATAATATAATGATTAAAAAAAGGGTTTTCCAGCTAATTAAAAAAAATTTATTTTATGGATAAATTTTTTTAGAACTTTTGAAACAATTAATCATATTATATTGAAAAATGTTACCAATGGTAGCAATCAATAACTATTCTAACAAATGGGAAGCGGGCATCACAAAACTTACTTATCTAGTGCATTCTGCTGTTTTAGAATGATTTACTTTAACAAAATCGGTCGTTGTGCCAATATGCTACAATAATACGGTTTAAACTTTCGAATTTAATGACACATCCATTTTTCCGCAGAAATCGACGGTAAACTTCCGGAACGAAAGCCGCACGGTCTGACTGCTGGCAGCCCAAACCCCTCACCTGGGCTCCGTCCTCAGGGCCCATGTCTGATCCGAGTCACGCGTGGTTTTATAAGAATGAATGTTTACCAAGCAAACAACAGCGCAATCAGTCGACAACCAACCCATTCTTCAGAGTCTACAGTGGAAGGCCTTCGGGAAGACATGTTTCTCCGGTCGAGTTCCAGTGCCAGCGCAGCGTCTGCGGAGGAAGTCTTGACTGCTCACGAAGGACCGGGCTGGCATTTTGTTTTTCTCGGCAAACATCACGCTATTTACTCGTCATCCCCTGTGGAGAGCGAGTACGGGAGTGTGCTCGACTGAACAGCATTGAAAGAAAAACAGAATTTTTAAAGTAAACCTTTACGTGAGCCGTTGCAGCACTCAATTGGGAAACTTTTCCTGCCAGGCAATTCCGATGCTGAGCCGAATCGGTCTTCAAGGGGATGGTTTGTAGTTGGTTTCAATTAATTCGTCTCACGTCGGTACTCTCAAGGTAAGAGCAAAAAGTTTTGCTCATCCGATCGATTGATAGCAATCGGAAATGATTCTTCCCCTTCCGGCGAAAGCAGAAAGACGCTCGGTTGCTTGTCAAAGAAAGATTTCATTTTTGTTGTAGATGAAAATGTAATACATACTGTATAGGTGGCTGGAATGTATTCCCGTTACACAAAATCAATTATGAAATTTTTAAAAAATGCATGTATTTTGTTTTTACTCATGTCTGTGTAGAAGAATTGTACAGTTTCAATCTTTTTATGATCTACATCTCAAAACTTTACATTTCATTCCCCTATTTGGTTTTATGCGGCACCGTGTTTCGACGTCACGTTTTCTAATTTAATCCATTTTCTTACTTTAAGAAATACCTTTTGCCACCGTATAAATGATTTTTCCTTATATAGTACTTTTTCTTTTTTAAATTTGTCATGGATTGAACATCGCTTCCCGCTCGTGAAAGTGGTCTAATCCCTTAATAACACTCACTCCTAAACTTTCCATTCAGCTGCATAAATGGAGTCGCTGCCGTGCTAATGTTATTGATATTAATTAACATTTATTACTGTTTGCATAATACTTTCTAATTAAAAAGCAGTCCTGCTAAGGATAAACGAAACTCACTGCATGCACAAGACTTCGTATGTGCCAACGTGAATGTGCGCTTTTGATTCAAAACGGCAAAAGTTTTCCCCCCAAACAGCAGGAATTAGCATTACGTACGAGCGTGACTTCATAAACATATTTGGAGAACTGCTTCTTCGGAGAAGTTTCGATTGATGTTGTGTTTTCTGGTAGAAGAATAAAGGTAGACGTTTAGAGCTGTTCGATGGTGGTGAAGAAATGTGTTCCTTCTGTCGTCACTTTTCAGGGAAAAGACACGGTGGCGACAGCGACAAACCTGTATTCACTACCACGATTTCGTACACATCGGCATTCCTTGTGTACAGAATAAAAAGCTGCTCGTGCAGAAGCTCACAGCACCCCAATCCACAGTGGTTGGAAGCCTCAAAAACTTGCCTTTCTCATTTATCCAAAAGTTGGTTATGTTCAATATAATTGTGGAAATGTCTATTACACTCTTATTACATTCAAAAGGGTACGACTGCCACGAACCTGATGACCAACATGTCAACAATGGCGCAATGGGAACAAACCTGCAAATCGAAATAATTTGATGCCAATTTTAATGGATTGTTAACCTTTCAAATATTACGATTGTACCGTTTTTTTGTTGCAAAATTCTTATGTAAACGTAGTAACCAACCTGTAAGTCCGGAACGAAACGTCAGATCTCAATGAAATTCAATGGCAGTCGGGAGTATTGAATTTAGCATTTGAAAGCAAGGTTTCATCGCCATGGCAGTGTTTTTAAACGTCGTTTTCGTGCTTAAAATTAATAGCGTCTAAACCGTTGATTTTAGTGGTATAGTTTGTTCGGAGAAGTTATTGTTCTTATGATTGCGCATCCACAGGAGTATACCGTTCAGTAATTAATTCACCTATAAGTGATATACAAAATTTATTTTCCGAACTAATTGAGATAGAGACTTTGTGTCTTTGACAAAGTTGTAGAAAATGTTACTATAAAAGAAATTGCTGAAGACACTATATATCTAGCTTCAATAGTTCACGAGTTATGGAACATATTATATGGAAGACCTCTTAAAATTAGTTTTTTCATGATAACTTTTTTAGACATTCTCGTATCTTCTTGGAATCTTCCACAAAGTTGTTTGCGGTATCGAAACACATAAAAATACCGTAAAATTTGGAATATCTTTTTAAATACAAAAGATAGGAAGTAACTACGTTCAGCAAAAATATGTGTTTCGATACCGCAAACAACTTTGTGGAAAATTCCAAGAAGATACGAGAATGTCTAAAAGAGTTATCATGAAAAAACTAATTTTAAGAGGTCTTCCATATAATATGTTCCATAACTCATAAACTATTGAAGCTAGATATATAGTGTCTTCAGCAATTTCTTTTGTAGTAACATTTTCTACAACTTTGTCGAAGACACAAAGTCTATCTCAATTAGTTCGGAAAATAAATTTCGTATATCACTTATAGGTGAATTAATCACTGAACGGTATACTCCTGTGGATGCGTAATCATAAGAACAACAACTTCTCCGAACAAACTATACCACTAAAGCCAACGGTTTAGACGCTATTAATTTTGAGCACGAAAACGACGTTTTAAAACACTGTGCATGGGAAGCTAATATGGTCAAAGCTACTTTGATTGGTCTTTAGTGAACAGGGCCCAAGTTTTGTCATCGGTTTCAATACATATTGCCCAATTTGGACATCTTGATGGTGCAGGTTTATATGAAATGTTGCTGTATGACCGCACTCTTCAGCCTGTAACTCCGGAACCGGAAATGCGATCAACTAAAAATTCAATAGAAGTTTAAAGGGGCATTAGAACCGTTTATTTGAAACTAAGTTTGTGCAAATCAGTCCAGCCATCACTAAGACATTGAATGGTATTTTTTTAAATTAGTTTATTTGACACATCTCATAACGGTAGCTTAACGGAACCGTGGATCTTTTATATGTTTACAATCTGTAAAAATAAAAAAAAATAAGCAGGCAAATAAATATTATTGTACAAATATTGGATCTCATTCGCGTAACCTTTTATTTCGAGCGGAGACATTCTTTCACGGGATGAAAAATTGGTCTGTTGACATACTGCGTCAGAAGATCATCTAATTCTATCTTGTTTTTCACGTCCAGGTCGGAGCGGGCTTGGTCTCCGCGATGAGATGTTATTCCCTGCTTCTTGCACTTATTGATGACCAGTGTGAATCCGTCGTCATTGTCCTTGTTGATGTTGCTTACAATTGATTTCGAGATACTGGATGCTTCTTTTGCAGTTGTTGTTATGGTCTGGATAGCTGCCACAAATTTGACCACCGTTTGTGGTGCAGACATCGGTACTAAAAACTCTGTTTTGGGTTGGTTTGCCGTAGATGAGTTGGCAATCTGGTGAGATGTATTTTCCTCTGCATCTTCCGCGCAAGGTTGTCCATGATGTGCTGTCTGATTACAATACTTGCACGTATACGTTTTCCCCTCATGGGTGCATAGCGTAGTTTGTTTGATTGTAGTTCCGTGAGTCTTGAGTTGTTTTTGTCAAGTAGGAGGGTAAATGCCTTTCAACCCGCATGAACCCGTACATGATCGAAAGGAAATGTGAAGAATTCCTTGCCTTCTTTCGTTTCTCTTAGTCTCAAATTTGCCGAAAATAGCCAACAAAATCGATACAGTAGAACCTTGCGGCAATTAAAACATAGTAACAATTATTTTTATTAGAAAACAACTCAACTATTGAACAGATTAGTGTCAATATATTTGTTTGACGAAGTGACGAATTGACTAAGAAAGTGTTACCGAAATCATCGTAGAAAGTTGGCCCTACTTCTACGTCACTCTTCGAAAAAGGGGAAGTATTAAATAAATTTTACGTAAATTAGAAGTTATTAGTAATCAGTATTAAGTGATTTTCATTCGATTTGTGGACAATTTTCTATAATAGATTAAATTCTGGGCAATTTCCTTTAGTTGATTAAACCTTTGAAATATGTATATTTTGATCCCCATGATCACTAAAAATCCTTCCTAACTGGGGCTCTGATCTGCCAGGCCAAGGTCAGTCTTGAAAATATAGTAAGATTCCGCTTTTGGCATGCTCCATTTTTAACAACAAAAAAGTTCCGTTTTTGGTAACAAATGGGTTCCATTTTTGGCAATATTTTTTGTTGTTCATAGTAAATATTAAAAAAAATACTCAATGCGCATTTTGTTGTAATATTTAATAGTCATATTTACTAGGGTTCGCAGTATGGGCCCTTTTTGGCGAGAACCGGTACTACGGTACTGAAGCCCTCAGTACCGGTAGTACCGGTAAAGTACCGGTACTCGAATATTTTTTTAAAAAATTTGAAAGAAGCTTCAAACTGAAATTGAATGCTCAAACTGATGATTGATTTGTGCTGATCAAAAAACATGTTTATTTCTTTTAATTGCTTCGGAATGGCAAGACTCATTTCACAGAAGATATTTTTCGTATAGGGCACCTTCTTTTATTTCGAAATCTAGGCCACTTTGAAATCAATAACTGCTAAGTGGTGCGACTTTCGTCGACTTGAACAGATGGTAAATGTATGAAACCCTATTAACAACAGTAACTCGAAGCGAGAATGGCAGTAAATCCGAGCAGGTTAATCGCATTTCCTCTCTTGCTTTTCTGAAAATTGGTTTCGACCTTTATGTCGTTTGCCTACTATTCTCTAATGCATATGCTCTTTGCTTTCCTGTAAACTGTGGAGTTTTGCTGAATTTTCGGATCACCAATAATTACAAATCGTCCCATTTGAAGCAGTTCACCAAGTCTAAAACTGTTACCTACTAAATCGCTGTTCGTTCTTTTATAGATAAAGGTTTAAGGCAAATCAAATACAGACATGACTTAGACCATAGTCTTATTCAGGGATGCCAAAGGTACTAGTAAACTACATTTTTTGCGGTATATTTACATTTGCACAAGCCGTACAGCCCGCTACAGCGACGCATCACTACAGCTCTTGCCAGAACGGTAGCCAAACCGAGTACATTTTCCCGTAGAGCAGTAGAATACCTTTTTTTTGCTGCTGTACTCCGACTGCTCGGTGAGAGCGTGGCGTAGTAAAGTGTTCTCTCGCTTTGTACACTTTTCTCTGCGTAGTCAAAGGGAGAGGACCGCACACGAAAGCGTTGATGCCGGTCGTGGCGTAAACGAACCGCATTTATTGTCGTCGTTTGTGATTAAAAATATTGAATAGATTAAAAATATTAAAAAGTGTAAAATAAGGAAAGTGAAGCTATATCGCTCGCGTCTGGTGGCTGTACTGGGAGCAGTATGTCTTTGTCGTGTTACTGCTTTGCTTACAGACTGCCGTACAGCGCTGGGCGTCCTGCAATAGCGAACGACAGCAGCGTCAAAAGAGAAATGAGAATGTAGGCAGAAAAATTACAGCCGCAGAAAAGGTATGCACACAGATAACAGACGTTTAGGCTCGATTTGAATCGTGTGTAAATACCCGCTGCTGAAATTCCGAATAAATCAGACATCTGAAACATGTTTGGCAAACGTTTGCAGATGGCGCAGTGATCCCACAATGCAGTTAGAGTGCAGTTGTCAAACAGTTGCGCAGATGGCAATAGTGAAACACGGATTTTCAACGTATATCAATTTGAAAGTTTACACAGGTTTTTGAAGAAATTTTGTTCTAGCCTAAACGTCTGTTATCTGTGGTATGCATTTTGCATCCTTGGTCTTATTACGCGCCACCCAGTGAATAATGGAAACCAATCAGAATGTCGCTAATTAAACTTTAACTTCTAGAATTATTACCCACCTCATTCCCACACAAAGGTGTTATCTCAACGATTTATCTAGAAGGCAAATTAATATAATTAAACGTTATCTTGCAGACCGATATTTTGAAACAGATCCTCCTGCAGAGTTAACATATTTGTCATAAAAAATTGTATAGTACCGAAAATACCGGTACTGGCTTTTGTTCAGTACCGGTATTACGGTACCAAAAATGGGTCGGTATTCCCGGGATTTTCGGTACCGGTATTACCGGTACCACAACCCTAATATTTACTATATTTTATGGGGGTGGGCGCAGCAAATAAAATTAAATTTGCTGTTTTTTTCTATCACTTCATTCCATTTCACATGTTCAAGTAACATTTATGATGTCACAAATTGAAAATAAAAACTTTTAAGGTGAGGTTCCATTTTTGGCACGGTTCTAGTTTTGGCAACTGAAAATCTTGTTGCCAAAAACGGAATCCTACTGTAGTTTCATTTAAAAATAATGTATCAAAAATTGTGTTAGCATGATGCCTTAGAATTGGTAATAATTGCAGGACGCAGATCAAGAAAGTAGAAGTTGAACCGATTCTGTGCATCTACAAATCGCTTGCTAAATCAGAAGATTTTGAACAAATTTCGTGATTCTCTTCATTCGAACATTGTATGGATATTTTTCTATTTAATTAGATTTAGTGTCTTCTACGCCTTTTAAACGTGTAGCTTAGAACACCTAGAAGGCACAAATCCCCGACTTCATACGGGGAACGTGCCATTTAAGCCAATATATTCTGATTCCTGATTTTAGAACACCTTGCGTTTTCGAGAACCGTAAAGGATCCAATCCATTGTTGTAACGAGAGTGACTTGTAACATTTATAAAAGTAAATGTATAATAAAAAGCAATTTCAACATAAATAATTCGCTGATGTACTATAGCCTTTCTTGTGACAAAGAGCATGTTTTTAAGATTGTCTTAGATTTGGAATTGTTTTCGTTAAGAACTTTTTGAAATTTTATTTAGTTTCTGGTGACTATACCAAATGAATCAGAATTAAAAGATTCATCATTCATAATTTCAGGAACTTTGTCACGATTGTCGTGAAACGTTCAGTTCGTGAAATCGTGATTTAAGGAATGAAGTATTCAGAGCTGAAATTTTGAGCTTGACGAGATAAATATTATCGTTTCGGAAAAATCCATCCAGTGCACTGGGGTGGTCGATGGTGGAACGCAAATCTGGAACGATGAAACACTCACACACGGCTAATGTAATGATTGCTTCGCTTTTGGGAAAGTGTGATTTGAGCGGAGAGAGAGAAAAATGCTTATTTAGTTACGTGTGCGATCAGGCTCTTTATACAAGTTTCTTTGTAGCGTATAGTTGCAACTGCAAGCTCACCAGATGTAAACTGAAAACTATCTTTATCGTACAGTCTGACTCTTTGATAAGGATATCCACCCTGGCAATTCTCTCATTTGTTTCGGAATCAATCCATTTTCTGATATCATAAATTCTTTTCAGTGGTAGCATACGAGTAGGCAATGAATGTGATGATGTTTTTCCATTATTAAAACTATTTAAAATCACTATGTTTGTAGAGTTCTAATCATAACGAAAAAAGTAACATGTATTCGGTTTTTCAGATGTACGTTAAAATTGCAGCCCTCGAAATAACAGCATAAAGAGTATTCTACGATTATGTCTTTGACAATACCCATTTATCTTCTATTCCAATTTAGAATTTTTGAAGTTACATAAGATTACTGTCTTAATTTTAAAGGACTAGGAATAGCTAATAATTGCACATTGACTACGAACAATAGCTGACTTCAAACTGTTTCACTTTCTGCCAACGTTTGCCAGAACGAAGCGCTTGGCTTAGTATCTATAAAACATAAACGTTATGCGTGTTGCCTTCTGTCGTTCGTCTGCGTTTGAAAATAACCTAAACGGAAAAGTTCAGATTGTGAGAAACTAGCAAAAATCCTGCTACTTTGCTTCTATGTACGAATATCGCGAGGCATATTCTCTTCGGACTATAGCGGCGAACTGACAACAACAGTTTTGGTTGAAACATTTTGTCTCCCTATTTCTACTGGCACTGTTTTCACGAAACAAGCAAACAAAAGGAGTATGGCTCGTATCTTTGCAAATGCTAGCAAAATTGGTTATATGCCGAGTGAAAAGTTTGTAGAGTGTCTAGGCAAAGGATGCCAAAAGAGAAGGCAGTAGGGGATTCTTAATTCTTCACCAGAACCTTAATATGCGAGAAGAAATGTTGACATAAGTTCTTCGTTGTGACGAAGGTTTAGACAGTGGAAGGAGGCCGGAATGCTAAGTCAAACACATTATTAATATGTAATTTTATTAATCACGCAAGATTTACCCGTTCTGTGTGATGTTTGTGTTGATAATACCTACTGGGAGGGTTGGGGATTCGGAATGTGTAGTTCTCGCATCGTTTCTTTTATGATTAATTCGCTTCACCGTCGTTGGCGTCACCGTCCGGATCTTGCTCGCTCTGGGTACGACGTCTAGCGTTGAGTTGTTTTATGCTGTGTATGCTTCTCGGCGCCGGTCCCAGACGGTGAAAAATATCTTTGTTTGAAGAGGTGCTGCGGACGGAAACTTGGTGTTATTAATTTTTATTAGTGAAATTATCTGCACTTTATATTCATATACGATGAAAACGGTTGCTCCGATTTTATCACTTCAGAGACAAACCTCGCAAACATAATCAAGTATAATCCTATTGTTTGCTAACGCAGTGAAATAACCAGCAGGAATTAAAAATGGGAGGCGGTGTGCTTTTGATTTTTCGAATTTCACTGATGACAACGAATTTGATTGGTAACCGTAATTGAATGGAAGCTGAATTTTATGGATATTAATCGTTTGACGGTCTATCTAGACATATAGTTTAATTTATTCAGTTACCAGTAGTTATATCGGTAAATTTCAATTGTGAAAATTGGGATTATCTTTAATTAATAGTTGGGATCTGTACCCCAATCGATATGCACACTACGTCGATATCGGAATAAGTTGGACAGCCACGGTTCAGTATTGCACTCTGAATAACATAGTTCATGTTAATACTTCTCCAACAACAAGTACAATTTCGCACAGGATTAGCAATTTTTGTTCCGGCAACCACATCCTAACCAGTATGCAATATATGGATATTTTGTTGCAAACTGGTTTTAGACAAGTTGCAGCAACAACAATTTCTACTCGGGAGAAGAACCTTCATTTCGCACAAATTCGAGTGTGCCACATTTTGTATGCCAGTTTTAGAACAATACTATTTATTAGGAACGAAGCAATGAAGTGAGTAAATAAAATATGTCAGTTTCTGTTCGAACAGAAATATTCTTGTAAAATTTCAAAATATATGGCCTATGTAGCGAGGAGATTGAAAGACCTTAATTTGTTGCAACTTTTGTTTGCTAGAAAGTAAACAATGAGAGCGTATTAAATTCCATCCTACACTCATCGTAATTGGCAAAATGCATGTACATACGTACAGGCAAATGAGACTGATAGTACCGGGTGTGTAAGTTGGTTTATTAGCTCAGCACGTCAGGCAATGCTCTATCGATCTGATACTCGATCTGATTCGAACGTGCGTACCTTGTAGAATCGAGTCTGCTGCTCGGTATTGGTGAAGTGGTGTAAAATGATTGGTAGGTATACAGTGGGTTACAATGAATACTGCAGCATACATCATGGAAGTCCGCAATAATCGTATAATAACATAGACATAGACCTACATATTTTAAATATTGCGAGGGTAACTTTTTGTGTAATTTTTTAAGCCATGGGTGTTCAATTTATTTCGATGAAAAGCAAAAAAAAAAATTGCAGGCCTACAAATTTACAGCTTACCATTCAAGTGATTGTAGACCATTTCATGCCCTTCTCCTCCCATATTATGCTGCAAATATCGTCATATAGGCTATCATGAATTTCTATACAACGTAGCAACAAAGCCCTTCGATGATTGTGTTCTGCTTCCTGATGGTTAACAGCGTATATGATGTAGATGGGAGCGCTGCTCCTATGCGGGTGTATGGCCATTATTATCGACAATATAGCTAATCATTGTTTGATTTATTTCAATCCTTTCTCTCTACAAGAGCAACCTCACTTTTACCACGCACACCAGTTCACCATATTTTCATCCCATGCGTTGTTGGGAAAATGCCGAAGTTAAATGACTTGAAAGCTCCAGTGCTCATATGGTCCGGCATCCGGTGGAACTTTCTTATGGCTACAGCCTTTCGATTGTGCCGTACGGTGTGGGACGATTTGTTTCGGCAAGACACAAATCGTTTTGGTCAAGGAAGGTTAGTGCTTGTAACTTTTACTAGCCTTGTGTGGTATTTTCATCAAGAAGAAACTTTCGACCGAGGGTATTGGGTTGGGTCCTTCGCCACCGGACCACATTTTTGTGGGTTGAATAAATTTATTGCCTACGAAATTTAGAGGAATCTTCTAATGGGTCAAGTTTTCATTTTTGTTTGCGCATTGAGAGGCTTCTTTGTTTGTTCCTCCTTGTTGGAAGTTGTTTCAAGACCACTACAAAGTTTGCTTGTAATTACACACCTTGCTTGCGTTACTAGGTATAAAGTAATATCCGCATAAATTGGCTCAAGCGAAACGTTCCATTAAATATTCGAAATGCTATATCTTGGTGTGGGAAATGTATAAAACCGGTAGTTTACCGTACCAAACATTGTTGTTCATCCTCTGTTACCTTAATATCAAGAAAGTGCTAGAAACTGCTCATACTTTGCCGATTTTGTATGACTCGCAGTGGTATCAACAAATAAATTAATTGGGACAATGTTCAGTTTGTCTTCACATCTCGCCCTGAGCAGAAGCAAAAAATCGTCCCGCGCAAGTGAAACAGTCAATTCTACCTAAAAATCAATCGGCGCCTATCACACAAGCAGTTCATATAACAATAGCCTATACCTGCTGTGCGATTTAGTGATTTAGTGCCCAGCAAAAAACAACCCAGATGCGGCCGAACTGTGTTGCTGTTGATTTTTCCAAATGCCCCGTAAGACCAGCCATTCGGGAAGTGGAACAGTTATTAATAGTGCAGATGGAACTCAATCTGGCTGAAGCGAAAACCCTACAAATGCATCATATCAAACATTGCGTGCTGATTTCGTTCAACAACATTAACCAAGCTGAGTCATTCGCCTCGCGAAACAACATGCAGCACACCGCCGAATGCGGCAATGTTAAATATAGCATTCCCGTATACATCGAGAACGGCGCTGTAGAAGTTCGTGTCCATGATTTGGCTACGCGTACCCCTGACGGAGCGATTAAAAAATGCTTGCAAAAATACGGAAAAGTAGACTCCGTTACACATGATACATGGAGGAATTTTTTCCCGGGCATCCCTAACGGTGTTCGTGTGGTGTGAATGCGTGTGATCAAGTCAATTCCCTCATACATAAGCTTCACAATGTTAGGAAGGGACGATGCTCTCATTCAACAGACATCACTAGTCACGTACCCAGGGCAAATTCCTACGTGCCAGTTCTGCACGAAGAAGCTGCACCTCGGAAAACCTTGCGTAGAAACTGTTAAGGAAAACTCAAATCCAACTGAAATCAGCACACAACCATCTTACGCTAAACCACTAACAGCTGCAAAACCAACATCTCCGGATCAAGCACCAACAACCAGTAACAACAACAACGAAACGAATGCCGAAAAATACGAACATACAATAACGACCGATAAGAGTAAGACACAAACTGGAACATCTGACCGCGAGCAGCAGGAAAGTAGTACGGATGAGGACATGGACATGAACGAGAACGCGAAAGAAGACAAACGGATCGAACCTCAAATTGCAGTGGACAGGGATGCCAAATGTACCAGTAAACTACATTTTTTTCGGTATATTTACATTTGCACAAGCCTGTACGGCCCGCTACAGCGAAACATCACTACAGTTCTTGCCAGAACGGTAGCCAAACCGAGTACATTTTCCCGTAGAGCAGTAGAATACATTTTTGTTTTGCTGCTGTACTCCGACTGCTCGGTGAGAGTGTGGCGTAGTAATGTTTGTTCTCTCGCTTTGTACATTTTTCTCTGCGTAGTCAAAGGGAGAGGCCCTCACACGAAAGCGTTGATGCCGGTCGTGGCGTAAACGAACAGCATTCATTGACGTCGTTTTTGATTGAAAATATTGATTAGATTAAGAATATTAAAAAGTGTAAAATAAGGAAAGAGAAGCTGTACCGCTCGCGTCTGGTGGCTGTACTGGGGGCAGTATGTCTTTGTCGTGTTACTGCTTTGCTTACAGACTGCCGCACAGCGCTGGGCGTCCTGCAATAGCGAAAGACAGCAGCGTCGAAAGAGAAATGAGAATGTAGGCAGAAAAATTACAGCCGCAGAAAAGGTAGGCATTTTGCATCCTTGGCAGTGGACAACACAGGCAATATTTCGCCCCCTAGAAAAAGGATCTCAACACGTAGCAGAAAGCTGCGCCTGAACGAGACCAAAAATTTTACATAGCTGTTTTTTTATTTATTGTAAAAAACAAACAATCGGTCTCATCGAGCTACCGCATTTGGGCCTAAATAAATTTATTAATTACAAAAAAAAAAAAAAAAATTGGGACAATGTTCGTATGTGGGTGCTGTTTTCTCAGGCTCATTTCTAAAAAAATGGCTGAACCGATCATGACCAAACTAGTTTCAATTGGAAGAGTTAACATTCGTACAGAGCGCAAACAATTTGTTTTAGATTATGATATTTAGTTTTCAAGAAATAGTTAACCGATTGTGAGAAAACCGGATTTGTAGGGGAGGGTTCGCGGTTATAGGCCGGGTTTATTTCTTATCCATAAAATTTATTTTGATCATTGCTGTACTAAATTAAACACCGTTTTAAACTTCTACCGAAAAAGTTATGATCAATTTTCATAGGAGATGTTGCAATGATTGTACATATTGAAGTTATCGCCTGTTAAGATTATGTTAAAGGCAAAGATCTCTGCATTGCTTCCACCAGTTGGATTGTAGGTGGAAGGTAATCTTATTCCCACGGTAGTAACCATTTGCCTATTGTTATTTCAATCGCTAACGGTTCAAGACCATCTGAAACAATCAATGCCTTGTATGATCTCATACGAAACATTGATTGGAATAGGGAATAGGTGCGTGACCGCGATATCCAAAACTATTGAATCAATATAATAGCCTCCCCCGGAGCAAGAGAACAGGTTTATGACTGGCGTGATTCTCAACAACACGAATCAAGCTCAGACCTCAGACTAAGCCAGTACCCGGCGCGAACATTCAAAAATGTCCTCTCAACCCGTGGTGGGACATAGAGTGTGCAGACGTGTACGCGAAGAAGGCCTCCGCGCACAAGATCCACCGAAAGGACGGGTTACCCGCTAGCTAGCGACAGTGCACGACGTTAGAAACGCGAATAAGAGTTTGATGAAAGCCAAAAAAACGTAGTTACTGGCACCGGTTCGTTGACGAACTAACGAGAGAAATATTGATGAGCACTTTTTTGGGCATGGTCCGACGTATGCGAAACCGAAAAAGAACTAATGAGAGCGTGGAATATTCAAAAGGTTGGATATTCGATTTCGCCAAGAAGATTTGTCCAGATTTCCGCCACGGAACAGAAGACTATCGCTTCGCGTCTCCCTCCGATATCACTTTTTTCGATGGCGGAGTTCTCACTTGCTCTCTTATCATGTAACAATAAAGTCCCAGGGTCAGACAGAATCAAACTAAACTTGTTGAAGAATTTGTATTACTCTGCCAAGAGACACTTGTTGAATTTATTTAATAAGTTTCTTGAAGGCAATATTGTTCCTCTCGATTGGAGACATGAGAAGGTCATCACCAACCATAAATCAGGAAAGCCAGCCTCCGATCACAACTCGTACCGGCCGATAGCATTGCTGTCCTGTATCCAAAAGTAGTTTGAGAAAATGATCTCAACAATTGGGTCGAAACAGGCTTACTGTCAGATACATAATTTAGCTTCTGTAAATGCAAAAAGACGAACGATTGCCTTGCGTTGCTATCCGCAGAAATCAAAATGGCCTTCGCTAGCAAAGAACAGATGGTGTCGGTTTTTTTGGATATTAAAGGTGCTTTTGATCCAGTTTCTATCAACATTCTTTCTGAGAAGCATAGTCTCTCACCGCTTTTAAACAACTTTGCACTAAACTTGTTATCTGAAAAGCACCCCGCATGGCGATCTATCAGCACTTTTCGCATGGCGATCTATCAACATCACGATTTACCTACACGAGTCTTCCCCTTCTAAGTTTACAACTTTTACATGAATGACATAGACGAGTGTCTTGATGATTCCTGTACGTTAAGGCAACTTGTAGACGACGAGGTGGTCTCTGTTACAGGGTCCAAAGATGCCGATTTGCAAGAACCATTATAAGATTCTTTGGACAGTTGGTTCCGAGCCTTTGAACGGAGCAGACCGATTTTCTTCACAGTGAAGTGTTTGCTGTGCTAATTTCAGTCAGCGAAGGTCAGCCTTTGTACGTTGTTTGCAGCCGTTCTGCTTGTGCCGGTAGCAAATTCAGTACATTGTTCTCGCTGGAGCAGAATGTTACTATAAATACATTTTGTTCGCTTTTTCATTCCTTTCTATACATGCCCGTTTACACAACGCTCTGCCCTCGTGCTCAAATGGCATAGGTCGAAATACCATCTGATGTTAGCATAGAATTCCCTGATCCCCCTAACACTCGCATTGATCACCGTAAAAAGCAGTACCCACAAGGTGCCTCTGGGCCATGGGTGGTATATTTTCGGACCGGAGAGAAACCGGTTAATATATTAAAATTTTCTCGGGATCTGACTGCTAACTATCCGGCGGTAGCTCAGATAACACGTGTTCGGGCAAACAAGATACGTGTAATAGTGAATGACTTCGGCCAGGCGAACGAATTTGCTTGCTGTGAGCGCTTTACGCGGGAATTTAAGGCGTACGTGCCTGCTATGGCCGTAGAAATCGATCGGGTTGTGTCCGAAACGGGCCTGAAAAGCGAAGAACTGTTGGAGCACGGGATTGGCTGCTTTAAGGACCCCTCACTTCAACAGATTAAGATCGTGGAATGCAAACAATTGTATACTGCTAACACCGAGGGAGGTAAGACTACCTACTCTCTATCAGGCTCGCTTTGGGTGACCTTCGCCGGGTCTTCTCTTCCCAACTACATCCTCTTTGACAAAGTTCGGATGACTCTTGCGGCAAAGAAACTGAAAAGTGTATTTGCTGCGGGGGCCCTTCGCATGCTCTTTAATTATGCCTTGCGTACAAGCAGCGCGGGAATAAAATTAAGCGCTCCCTTCAGGAACGCTCGAGGCGCTCTTATGCAGAAATTCTAAAGAATGCTTCGCCATCTGTCCTGTCCGAAAATCCCTTTGATCGTTTGTCTCGTGTTGAGCAAGAATCTGATGATCCTCAAGAGGGAACATCTCTCGTTAACCCTAGGGAGTTCAGAAAAAGGAAACATCTAGCCTCCCCTAGACTATCTCGCAAGGGTCCCAAGATGTCCTCCTCTGAGAGTACGCCAACAACATCTAATAAATTCAACGGAAGTGCTGCCCTAAAGCCGAAGCAATCTGCTCCCGGATTAGGAAATTTTAATTCAAACAAGGACTACCCACCACTTCCAGACACATCAGAAATCCCAAAACTCCTTTATTCAAACAGACATTTTTTTCAGTAACGGACTAATGAAATTTTTTCTGTCATCGTGGACTTAATTTTCACAGCTTTAAATGTATCTGATCCTCTTAAAAGCCACCTGATTTTCTCCCTATAGTGCAAACATTTTTGAAGCAGTTGACTATTAAATGGCCCCTCCTTGCAGCGATCGTATCCTTCGATGTCTAAGTCATCGAACGAGGTCACCGATTCGATTACTGTTCTACAGTGGAACAGCAGAAGTATCCTCCCGAAAATCGATTCCCATAAATTTTTACTAAATAGTTTAAAATGTGATGCTTTCGCATTATGTGAAACTTGGTTAACTTCCGATATAAATCTCAACTTCCAAGACTTTAATATAATTCGTCTGGATCGAGAAAACCCCTATGGAGGGGTACTTTTGGGGATTAAAAAGTGCTATTCTTCCAACCGAATGAACCTTCCCTTCGACACCAGACATTGAAATTATCGCTTGTCAAGTTCTAATCAAAGGCAAAGACCTTTGCATCGCATCTATCCACATTCCTCCTAGAGCTTCGGTAGGACACCAAACGCTTTGTAATATCACGGAATTCTTACCGGCACCGCGGCTAGTTCAAGGAGACTTTAATTCGCACGGTATGGTATGGGATTGTCTTCACGATGATAATAGATCAACAATAATCGACGACAATTTAAACATGACCATCTTAAACATAGGAGAAATGACACGGATTCCCACACCACCAGCACGCGCAAGCGCGTTGGATTTATCACTTTGCTCGACATCGCTACAGTTAGATTGCATGTGGAAGGTGATCCCTGATCTCCACGGTAGCGATCATGTGCCTATCGTGATTTCAATTACAATAACGGCTCAAGACCATCAGAAACAATCAATGTCCTCACACGGAACATTGATTGGAAGAGTTACGCGACCGCGATATCCGTTAAAATCGAATCCACTCAAGAACTTCCTCCGGAGGAAGAGTACAGGTTTTTGGCTGGCTTGCTTCTCGACAGCGCGAATCAAGCTCAGACTAAACCAGTACCCGGCGCGAATACCCAAGGACGGTCTCCCACACTGTGGTGGAACAAAGAGTGCTCAGAGCTGTACGCGGAGAAGTCCACTGCATATTAAACCTTCCGAGAAGACGGGTTACCCGCAAGCTATCAACAGTACGCGTCGTTAGAAACGCAAATGAAGAGTCTAATGAAAGCAAAAAAAAACTCAATTATTGGCGCCGGTCGACAAGTTAACGAGAGAAACAGCGATGAGCAGTCTTTGGGGTACAGAGGTCTGAGGCTCGAGAAGTTCGACTAAATCGGCGGAGTTCACGAATGCCAGATCGAGCGTCCGTCCATTTGCGTTAGTGAGCTATCTCTTGTTCGGTTGTGGCATTTTCAGGCAGATAACATTTAAGAGCATCGTCGAATATCCATCTGAGGTGGGGAAGGTTTTAATCACCTACAATGAGTACACTGTCTGAACTACTATCTTTATCCAAAATTTGTTGAACTGCAGGGGAGTGGGCATTGTACAGGTCTGTACTGCTATTCGGCCGCAGATATATACAACAAATATACCGAGCGCAATTTGATAGTGAAATGCGCACAATAATTTGTTCCAAGCATTCAAAACCAGGCATTTTTATTACAGGGCCGGTGAGATTATTTTTAGTGCAATAAGAACGCCCCCGCGACGAGGTTAACTAAAGGAAGAGTTGCAATCGCAACGATAGATTGTGCATTGAAAGTTCCGAGTTATGTATGTCAACACGCTGCCATGTTTCTGTTAGAACAATAACATAATAATCGCTTAAAGGAGAGCGCCAGCAAGAAGTCCTGAGTTTCTGTTCATTCTCATGTTCTCATTCCTCGAACATTTTGATAGTAGACGGACAAGAAACCGCCCGACTTAGAATTGGAATTAGCGTCCGACTTAGGATTGGAATTGGCGGCTTGAGTGGGCAGGCGAGGCAAAGTTGTACCGATGAAGTGTCGGTGTAAAACTTGACTAATTTAGACACTGGCAGCATGTGGCGGAGCAGGCCTTAGCTTTATTGAGGCTCACCGCGCGATAAAGTCTTACTAGATTACCTTAGTTTGGGTCCCTTCTCATTGTTCGATCCCGGGTAATGAAGAGGCGGACGCTTTAGCTAGGGTGGGCGCAATAGAAGGTGACATCTTCGAAAGAGCAAATTGCTTCAATGAATTTTTCAGTAGCTGTTGTCAAAGGACGCTCGATGGCTGGCAATCCTCATGGAGTAATGGGGAGCTTGGGCGATGGCTACATTCTATTATCCCGAAGATATCGACGAGACCTTTGTTTAGCGGCCTGGAAGTGGGTCATGATTTGATTTGTGTGATGTCTCGGCTTATGTCCAACCACTACACACTCGATGCGCTTCTGCGGTGTATTGGGCATGTGAAGAGTAGTCTGTGCACTTGTGACGAAGGTTACCACTACATCGAGCACGTTGTCTGGTCATGTGCAGAGTATTGTGGCGCCAGATCTCAGTTGAAGGATAAGCTTCGGACCCGAGGGAAATCACTCAATTTTACAATTCGGGATATACTGGCAAACCGCGATCACCTTTGTATGTTTCTCATCTACCGTTTTCTAAAAATGATAAAGTTTGCTCTATTTTCCTTTATTTATGTTTTATTTCTATAGGTTAGGAATTGGCGTTTCAGTCTGTTTTTAATAAAGAACTCCTGTATGTTCTCTTCTTCCAATGTTTTGGTACTTATTGGACCTTTTTCAAGGAACTTATGATGTTCTCTTGTTGGTTTTTTTGTTTCTGGTTTCGGTGCTACTTGTCTCACGAAAACTGTTAGGATAAATCTATTTAATTTGGACCACGATTGGTGTCGAACATATAAATTTAGCTCCCCTATTTATATTTCTCTTTCTCAGATGCTCCATGAATTGCCTTGCGGTCCTGACCCATATCAGAGAGCCGTGCCGTCTTCATCCTCACCACAGCGTCAGCATCAATTGAATTAGAAACGAGAGTGACCTAACCCGCGGATCTGAGGACGACAATCTGTCGACGGGGCGGCGCGCTCATCTTATCAGAGGCACCGTGTTGTGGAAAAATTAAGTCCAATTCACGATAAAGGATGTCCATAGCCGCGTTCAGGGTACTCAGTGATAATATTTCAACCGTACAGAGTCTCAATAGCGAATACAAACGGACTATGCTGACGATCTGATTAATCGAGCTTCCATCGATTAATCGATTAATCGATGGAAGCTCTCCGTTCGATCAAGCATTGAAAGCATTCATCGCATTCTCTGGGGAAAATACTGGATTATTTACGGAAAAACGTACCACATAACCTTAGTCTAGATCACTCTGTTTTGTCCCATCCTGGGTACTGAGATACCGTGCACTTTAGCTAAGGTGGGTGTATTAAAATGTAATATGTGCGAAATACCAATTAGCTAAAAGAATTTTCAGTGCTCCCCATAAAAGAATGCTCGAAAGTTGGCAAAGTACCTACATCCCATTATCGCAAAGATATTAACGGAACCTTGGTTCAAGGTGATAAGTCAGGTGGTACCTAGGCTCATGTCCCATATCAATATAGCTAACGGCCAAGACGGTGGGGTTAAATAAATTCGCGCACTAGAGTGATAAAGCCTGCTAACTAAAAATGTTTCGATAGTTTTATCGGCAGACCAGAAACACTGTTTCAAAAGGAAACGTCAGTCCCGACCAGCCGTGCAAGCAACTTGTGTGACATTTTTGGTTTTAGTGTTTGGTTGACGATCAAGACGGTCTGTCCGTAACTGATGAGACGTAGTCGAAACACAAAAATACGTATTAATAAAATTTTACTTAAAATTATGAAGTTATTCGAGTAATATCCAACAAATATATTGAAAGTTTATGTTCTCTAATAATGTCTAGCAAAATCGAAGCATCTATTGGCTCAGCTTCTAGCTGCAGTTAACAAATAGTTATAAAAATCCCTACAGATGAATCACCAAATCAGAAATTATGACAAGGATCTTAAACATACCTTTTTAGGTGTTGTATATATTCACTAGACCGATTATACTTTTAGTGTATAGTAACCAACATAATTTCTCGTATCATTCTCTAATGCCATGAAGAGTACAATAATTTCAACACTAATATCAGTGATAAACTCCAGTTCTTGCCGCCAAAACTACTAAATAAAATGACGACAAGTGCCGCTTTCTCTCGAGCACCATCAAATAATACCAGTACTTGCCCTTTCAACTCATTACAATTTAGATCATCTGCTGCATGGGAGGAAGTTTGAAATTATAAAATCATACGCTCCCATTCCTTCCTTCCGCACCGGAATTTGCAATGCAGTTGTCCCGTTTGTGTGCAGCAACATTTTCCCCGAGCATGTGCTAAACTGCTCCGTAGTAGCCACCGCAGCCGAAAGCCGATTAGAACGAAAAGTGTGGGTGGGTTACAAATTGCTCGGAACGAAGCTCTGGGTAATTGATACAGCCCTCACCTTGCCCAGCCAACGTCCGACTGGCCCCTCCGACCCATCGACCGACGACTATCATCGCTATTCGATACTTTGTTGTAATAATAACGATAATCCTGACTACCTCGCCAGATGTCGTCTCGTAGAACTATCTGGGGTAGAGTGGTGTTAAACATATCTCGATTAGTCCTTTTTCTCTTTGAGTGTGACAGACAATTCTTTGAACAATTACCATGTCATATTCGAGAGTTTTTTTTTCGAGAAAACCAATGCATTTTTATGGATTGAAATTACCACAATAGAAGTGAAGTCCGCTTCAGACACCAAACCTCTGCCGATTCAGTGGAAAGTGCGTACGATTGCTCGTGAGCTTGAATCGTTCACTGGAGATTTAGAGGTTCAAGCACGGACATTGCAATGTGGTGAAGATAGTTGGGTTTATTGCTGATACTTCTCGCTTTACGACTCTTATGATGAGCATGAGCTGAGTACCGCAAGCGCCCGGCGACCGTGCCGGAGCGGAGCTATGACTACCCACTGCCAGCGAAAGGAAAAGTTTTCCTTTGATAACGTTATTACCGGGCGTGAATTGGGTGAAATCTGTCGATGCTTTTTACGGCATGTGTAGAACATGATTGGCGCAGGGGGATCATAGTAAGTTGGTAATTGTTAAAATTTCAGCATTGAGAAGTTGAGAATACTGATGCCTTGGATCTTTGGGTGTCATAGCGTTTAATAAAACTGTTATTGAATTCCGTTCTATGTATAGGGACTATCGATTTCAACACTGTTCCACTAATCTACTTGATCGAACAATGCATCGAAGTTCTGCATTGTACTCGAATGCTAGTATAGCACAAAAACAGTTTTCAACCCATGCTACCGGCAATGAGCTAAAATGAGACTTTAATTTATGTTAAAAGCTTAATTTGCTGAAACACTTACTATTCCCCACATCCAGCCCCGCCCCTCCCCCCTCTCCGCCATCGCGTCTTCGGGATGAGAAATAGTTCATACAGCAGTGGGAAAAAATAAATATCATGCAAATAGCGAAATGCGGAGAGGGCAAACTGCAAAAATCTATGCTGTAGTTTATTTGCAAAACTTTTTAATGATATGCTTCTGGTGCTGGTACGCCTCCGGCAATGGCACACTGGCTGGCGGAAAGCTGCTTTTTGCCACTAGTTTTTCTTGGTTCAGTTAACATTTACTAACAGTAAGAATTTATAGAGAACTAAGTGGAGTCAGTGAAAGCGAGACAGAGAGAGAGAGAGAGAGAGAGAGAGAGAGAGAGAAACATCACGGCGAACAGCGGAGCCGAACCGAGGTAAAAAGGAACCGGGAACCAATTCACCTATTTGGCGAGGAGTATGGTAGCGGTAGTGCGTCTACTTCTGGGCCAGAGGAAAGCACACGGACGGTCGATGTAGAACTTTCTCAGCTGGAATTAGTCCATGGGGTTTATAGGAAAATGCGAAACTTTGGGCAGTGGAAGTGAGTATTTATAAAAAAATGAATAGGGGAAAGAGTAGAAAAAAAACTTTAGCTACAACTCCCGGTTAGTTAGTTCTCGCGCGGTGCCTGCCGGCCAATTAACGGAAGTGGATTTGAGCGCGACTTTTGACGAGTTTGTCGGCAGTTGCTGCCAATTATTTCGGTTCGTTTCATTTGCAATCGGTTTCCCAGGCAGCTCGGCGGAACTGGTTTGCTATAACACTGCAGGGTTTGCGCGGCTTACTTGACCTGCCGGTGGAAGTTTAACCGCAAGAAATGTGAAATCGTTTGTCGGCGTCCATCAAGCATGTTTGATTCCGGGAACATTGTTTGTGATTCTGGGGTACACGTTTTCCCCGTTTGCCAGTTCATCATTTGGTTGCGTTCGAATCAAGTTGCTGGCTCTACGTTTTTAAGGTTAAGATGTAGTTTTAGATACTACCTGAGGCCTGTAGATTTATCTTTCTAATGCGGCACTTTTAATTTAGTTGAAGCATATACTTGACCAACAATATCCCACAAGAATTTGTATCGATACGCAATTCTGTCGTCTATCAGAGTGAACTTTAAATCTTTTTCTGTGCCTTGCTTCTCCCACTCTTCTATGATAAATCCGTGACGGGTCTGGGCTTAATGTCATTTGTTCAGACGCAACGAAACCAACTTGAATGTCCGGTGGTCTATGCAAATTAGAGACTTTTTTTTCCTCTGAACAACGATCTGTGACGTCGCATATCGATCGGTATTTTTACGACATGAAATCATCCCGCCAAGAATGAAGATTATCATTTTTTGTTGGTGTCCACTTCGGACTCGAATAGGTCCACAATATTATCAGCTAATCCGAGCAGACAGAGCTATTTACGTGCGATGCCAATGGGTACAACGATCGGATGATGTCAATCGAATATAGCTACGCTTCTAATAAGGCAGAATAGAATAAAAATTGATAGGGTAGTTGTTTCATTGTTCGTCTATACTGAATATTATTCAAAGAAGGAAATAAACTCTCTCAATTAACATGACACATTTTTTTAACGATTTGTCGAGTCTTTGTTTCGTTAATCTGCTAAAACTTTAAAGAATTAAATCTGTTTCCAAATCAGGTTTCTATATTTCAATAAATTGTAGTGTGACAAAATCTCTCAAGTGTGTGAACATTGTTTGGTCAGTCGAGCTTTTTTTGAAGATTTATTTTCGGTTTACAACTGTGACATTTTTCCAAAATTATTATTTTCGTAGTTAAATTAGTTCGGATTTTATTTATTTTGTAGTGATTGGTAATAATGATCGGTATTTTTGCAACGTAGACCATAACTTATCTGGGTTCTCCTGTATTGCTGTTGTCAGAGCCGGGTTTGTAATTCCGTCTGGTCCTGGGACCTTTTTCGTGTTTATGGTTTTCACGGTTTCGATTAGCTCTTTCATTTATTTATTTATTTATTTTTTATTTATTTATTTATTTATTTATTTATTTATTTATTTATTTATTTATTTATTTATTTATTTATTTATTTATTTATTTATTTATTTATTTATTTATTTATTTATTTATTTATTTATTTATTTATTTATTTATTTATTTATTTATTTATTTATTTATTTATTTATTCATTTATTTATTTATTTATTTATTTATTTATTTATTTATTTATTTGCGTAGGTCACTAACAGACCGCAATCGGCCCCAATAATGATGTCCTAATCTAAAAATTCTTAAAAAAACTCAAAAACCATGTCCTTATCACTTTACGAGTTAAATGTAAGTCGGAAAGGTGAGTCACACGATTAAAACTTTTAATTTAAAAGTACGTTGTAATCTTGTGATAGCCGCTTTCGATGTGCGGTTGTACCGTCGAAGAGGCACTCTCAACAACGCTCCAGTTCTAGCTTGGACGCTACTCACGGTTGAACCTGCAGCCACTGCTTCCACTTCTCGAACGAAGATTCACTGATCGGGTCATCCCAATGAACGCCAGTTCGCCAAATTTCTTGCAACAGGATCTTCAGAAACATCAGGAAGTTAGCAATCAGTTCAAGTGAATCAAAGATCGTTATGGGCACCCGGAGTACTTCCCTTTTAGTATGATAAAGTTGGTCTTCTAGCAGCGCTCGATCATGCCGGTTCCAGCCGACCTTGTAGGTGAAGGTGTCCGATCACCACATCCCTAACACTTTCTCGGTGGCCATCTCGGATGACAGATCCCAATTTTTCTCTTCGATGCTTTCTTTCTTCAGGGCTGTCAGTACACGACCAGAGTTGCTAAACCAGTTACGGATTTCGAACTCGCCTTGTGAGTGTACGAACTTCACTTCCTGTGCCAAACTGATTGCTTGCTCTTTTGTTTCTACGCTCACCAGCATGTCATCCACGTAGTGCCTTTTAATTATGACTTCCGCTGCTGCTAGGTGGAGCAGTGCGTGGCGCTCGGCGTTGGAATTTTGAACGTATTGAGAACAGCTCAGGTAACACCAGGCACCGAATGTCATCACACGCATAAGGTACCGTAAACCGGGGTGACATTGATCACTTTTCGAAGTAATCATTACATATTTTTAGACGCAACGATTTTTTTTCGAGTTTAATATTTTTAAAACATGTACTGATGTATGGAGAACAGGATATGATGGTTTTACCTAAAATTGTCCGTTTTCAGCTATTTTTTCAAAAATGATTTCATGTTGAAGTCCGTTTTCGTGTTCCGGGGTGACTTTGATAACCTGCATGTTCACCCACATTAAGTTATTGATGTCAATGCTTTTCATTCAAATGTTTGTTTAAACTAATTCTGGAAAGATGCACATTGTTAAATAGATGTTATTTAGTATTATACAAAGTATTTCAATGTACTGTAAAATTCGAGTAACCAAAATTCGTATAATTTGTGTCCAACTAGAATAAAAAATTCTGAAAACTTTTAAAGCTGCTAAAATTGTTTTGTTTCAGTGTTTTATCAATGTACAAAAAGTTTCATCCATTTTAACACGTTGGAATATTGAACAATAAAAAAAATGTTGCGAATTTTAGCTTAAAATAATTTGAAATTATTGCCAACTAGTTTCACAAAAAATGTATTAATAATAAACAAACTCTTAAAACTAAATTTAGCATATCCCAATCTAAAGGAAAATAAAAACTCGCTTGTAATTTATTACTCTTGCTCAAATATGAGATTTATTTGTTTTATAAAAAATAAACACTTTGAAGCTTCGTAAAAATCAGGTGAAGTCAAATTTCGGTTTTTTGTAGTTTTTGTACCCAAAAACCGAAAAATATACTCAAAAAGTATAACAAATCAGTATTTTATAAGTTTAGAGTAAAAATCAATTCAAATTAAAATGATTCGGTAGACTATTCTGGTTTAATAAGCGATCTACGAGAAAAGTTTCGAGTGATCAAAGTCACCCCGATGATCAAAGTCACCCCGGTTTACGGTACGTTACGATTTCTCCATCCTCGTCTCTCCAGTAGAACCGTTGGCACTGTAGGTCTTCTTCTAGGATAACCACCTGGTGAAACATTTCACGGATGTCTCCTGTCAATACAACTCGATACTCCCTGAACTGAAGAAGTATGGAGAATGGAGAAGCTGATCAGGGCCCTTCAGTAGTCGGGAGTTAGGAGATTGGCCATAAGCCGTGGCCGCTGCATCCCATACGATTCTCAGTTTCCTAGGCTAGTTTGGGTTTGTTACGGGAAACAGGAAGGTACCACGTACGAGTGTATGACTAAGCGAGCTCCAGACTCGAAAGTTTCTTGGTATATCCTTTGATAATATAATCTGCAATCTGTCGGTTTGGGGCTTCGGCTAACACTCAGGAGAGTAAATCCGTCGAAGAGCCATCGCGCGGCTGTCAGGGAGGCGAATGTTGTCAAATCACCGGAGTAGCTCCATCTCGTATCTACAGTTTCTGAATGTTGTAAGTGACTGCAGCAGGTGTTGTGACCGACGATCATCGGTAGACAAGAGTATGTTATTTGGTTCCGATACTCCGAGACTGTCCAAGGCAAAATACTCCTTCATACTACGATGTAGGCTTGCGCACATCTGTTTCTCTGGGTGGTGCTCGTTAAACGCACATTGGACTATACGGGGTGCTTCTTCGACATGGCCACCGTGTACAATCCATGCTAGCCTTGCCTTAGCTGCGATTGGCTGATCTACTCTGCCCTCTCTGCTTTGCAAAACCAAACCAACTCGTGCGTGCTTCAGTCCTATCAGGATACGTGTCTGTTACTCATGATACGGTTCTATTGGCAGTCCTCGTAAGTGTGGGTACAGTCGCGCAGAGATGGCATGGCGCACATCATATATGCGCACTCTCGCACATCTTCCATAAATTGTGCGCGCAGCTCTGTTTCTCACTTCTACCACTGCGAAGCCCACTCATTTACAAACCGGATAATACTGCGCGAGGGCAATATTGTGTGAGCGGTAGAAAATCTTCTATGAGTGCTGCTGTACTGTGAGATGTTCTCTATAGCTTATCTTTCGTAAATATGCGAAAGCACAGCAGCATGCTCTGCGTGCTCATGGAAACTTCTCTGTGCACAGTTTTCTGCGCACAGTCAGCTGAACTCTTCTGTTTTCAATGCAAACTGATCTCATCGAGTAAACAGCAGCAATCAGGTAAATGCGTGCGTTTTGTCTGATGTGAAAATGGCGAAGAGCATGTTAGCAGAAAGCAGTGGCGGATCCAGAGGGACCTAGGGTTCGTCGCGGTTGCGGTAATTACCGCAACCGCGCGGTATTTACCGCACCCGCACCGCGAAATCTGCTGTGCGGTGAGACACTTTTTCCCGCAGATGCGGTGCGGGAAAGAGCTTTTACCGCGCGGTTTTACCGCAACCGCACCGCAAAAAAAAAATTGATAAAGTAATAATTTTGATTATTCTAAATTGATAAACAGACTGCTATAACGAAAGAAAATCTAGCTGTGTCCGAAATATTTGGCGCTATTATTTTTACGACATATTTTGGACTAGTTATTTTATACTTCTAAGTAAAACTTCACAAACTAACCATTTCAAATACATAAAATTCAAGAACCCAATAGGGACAAAATTATTAGATCATTTAAAATAATAAATTTGTACTCTTAAATCCTATTTAAAAGTGCATCACTTCTCCCGATTTCTGTTGGAAATCGTGAAATTATGAATCGTTTTCGATATCAATTTTTCAGCTGTGAATTTTGACTAATTTAATGGAATTAGAGATGAACTAATTATGCTAGGACTTAAACACAACCCTCTTCATCAAACCAAACGAATTTGGAGTAATTGGCAGTAAAGGATACAAATGTATGAAAGCGTCCAAAATAAGGAGGGATCCAAATTAGGATGATTATTCTATCATTCGTTCATCAACATCGTATTTCTATCTTCTTTGATTGCTGTGTAAATTCAATGTGAATATTCTGCAGTCAATTTTATTGGACTCTTTCTCAAAAAGTATGCTACATAACTTTTTTTGCGTACTTTCATTCAAATTTACTATAATTTTCTACCAAATTAAGTCCTAATATTTTTCAGTTAAGACTATTTTGTAGCTTTTACGAAGCCACAAATACCACATAGTTTGACTCCGGTTCACTTCAATTGAAGTTTTTGCCATTGGCTCTTTGGGAAAAAATTATAGGAAAATACATTAAATGCTAGAACTTTCGAACTAGCCTTTAGAAAATTACACTTCGTACATTTTTAAAGGGAGCAATCCTAGTTTTTGAATGATAATACATCTGTTTCTTGAAGAATGCGGAAGTTAGAGTTTTGGGATATTTTGTCCGTAAAACCCCCTATTTTTAAAAACCATACATTTTTTGCAGTTTTTCTAATGCTCAATAATTCTGTACCGGTTGAGACCGGACTCCTGCTTAGATGTAATGTATAGAGCATTTTTATTTCGTCAAATATGGCGTCGTTCTTATTGATGAAATACAATATGTTTTTATTTCACTGTATTGGAATATATGCGGTACTATATAGAAGTACTGGTATTTCGACTTTATTTTTTTGGTGAGATTCCTTTAAGAATGAAAGGTGGTTTTTACTACGTAAATGTGAAAATCATCCGTTTCATTTTCATATGTCAAAAACATTGAAAATTTAAAGAAAAAATATGCAACTTCATTTCTTATTACATTTTTATTCCACATTTTTCAATTAACTGAAGGGTTGCTAAAATAAAAGTTTTCCTATTACTGCAGTAGAACGTTTTTGAATGTATAATGTTTGCCTTAAAATGTACGGAATTTTATTAATAGAAAATACAAAAGTTGATTTTTTTCATAAACATTACATTCTGAGGAGTCTCTTAAAGTAAAATTTTCGTGTGAATAAGAATAACATTTTATTATATATGGTATGTACAATTTTTCAACACTATTTTTAAAAATATAAAAATTTTACCGCATTTACCGCATTACCGCGCGGTGCGGTGCGGTAAATAAATTGCGGTTGCGGTAAGCGGTGCGGTTTTATAATTTTTTTTGCGGTTGCGGTGCGGACAATCCATTTACCGCCCACATCCGCACCGCGACGAACCCTAGAGGGACCCCCTCCGAAAATTTTCAACTTGGTGAGAAATTTTGAATATGAGTTTCGATTTTATATTAGTTTCAAACTTAAAATCATTGCAAACCAAATTTGACCACCAAAACTGGTTTTCATTAAATGAGGTTGTTACACATAACGTATTGTACAATGTTCATTCAAAAATCAAAATTTCGGACCCCCCCTCGAAATTTTTTTCTGGATCCGCTCCTGCCAGAAAGTGTGGTCGAGAACTTCTTTTTCGAGAAAGCAGATTGATAACGGAAGTGGAAAACTTGTTAAAGTTGCATGTTGTAATTTGTGTGATGTAAACGCAAAGCAGTTATCATAGTTAGGGGAAAGTGCTGATTAATTTTTCATGAAGATTTAGCAAAATAACCGGAATGATCTAAACCGCATAACTAGCCTATACTCAAATGGTTCTTCTGACGCTGCAGACTCGCTACCTGCGAATATTTCTCCATCACCCAAAAGAAAACGAACAAACAATATCCCGAGGGAATAGTGCTTCTTGCTTTTATAACATTTTGCTCTTTTACATATATTTTACATTTCATTTCAATGGCTTATATAGAAAATTTCTTTCACGATGATATAGACAGTTATAATGCGAGTGTTTCAATGAATAATAGTAAATCGCTGAATATTTTGCAATGGAATATAAGGGGTATGAATGAGCTTTGTAAATTTGATCAAATCTTGCAAACATTGGATCGTTGCAATAAATTAATTGATGTGCTTGTTATCGGGGAAACGTGGATCAAGTCGGGCAATGAAGATATCTTTAAAATTAGGGGCTATAATGGGATTTTTTTTCCTGTAGAGAACAATCGAACGGTGGAATAGCTATCTACGTCAGGAGGAATATTTCTCATAGAGTAGTGCTGAACACTGTTGTTAACGGCTTTCATCATGCTCACATCGAACTCTGCATAATGCAACATTATTTCGATGTGCATTGTTTTTATCGCCCTCCATCTTACGATATTGGTCAATTCCTTACCAAGCTTGAAAGTGTTCTCGCTTCCGCTTCAAATTCGCGCCCCTGTTTCATTGTAGGAGATCTCAATATACCGGTTAACCTATCGAATAACAATGTCGTCTCACGTTATAAAACTCTCCTGGAATCGCATGGTTTCATATATACGAACACATTTCCGACTCGCCCAGCTAGTTCAAATATTCTTGATCACGTTGTTTGTAGACTGGAGGATGCTGCTCGCTTACGAAACGACACGGTTTACACCATAGTTAGTGATCACGTTCAAATTATATCTTCATATAAACTTGCAGTAAAAAGAGAACCCGTTAATTTGACTAAATCAATAATCAATCATGAGAAACTCAATAACGACTTCCAAAATTTCATAGAAAACATCGAGTTGATTGATGATGTAGATGTATGTCTTACAAATATCATCACAACCTACAATTCTTTACTTGCGGAAAACACTAGAACGGTCTCCAAAACTTTTAAATGTAAAGGCGTTTTTTGCCCCTGGATCAATTTCGATTTGTGGACACTGATTAAAATCAAAAGTAATTATCTGAAACGAGTAAAAAATAACCCCAATGATGAAAACCTCAAAGCTCTTCTGCAACACATAACTAAAAAGTTAATGTAATGAAAAAGCGGTGCAAAAAGGCCTACTTTGAAAACCTTCTATCCAACACAACTCATTCAAAACTTTGAAAAAATATTAATACCATTTTTGGTCGTTCAAAGTCGGATGTTCCCATCAGCCTAATTTCCAATGATATCAGAGTCACTGAGACTAAAGAAGTATGTAATGTTTTCAACGAATATTTCTCTAGTATTGGCAAAAATTTGTCTGACAATATTCTCACGAGTCCCAACTCAAATCCTATTACAAATATACAACACGTCCAAGAAACAATCTTCTTGCGTCCTGCAACCATAAACGAAGTGATCCTTTTGATTAAAGACCTCGAAAAAAATAACAGTTGTGGTCCTGATAAGATCCCCGCTAGTGTTCTTAAGAGTAACTGTACCACTTTTGCAAATATCCTAACCAAAGCTTTTAATTTAATAATTCAAACCGGCAGGTACCCAGACTGTTTAAAAATAGCCCGAGTAATTCCAATTTTCAAAGCTGGTGATCCAAACCAACCTTCCAACTATAGACCAATTTCAACATTGTGCGTTTTCAATAAAATTCTTGAGAAATTGCTCATCACTCGACTACTCGAGTTTTTGAACAAACACAACATAATTTACAACTACCAGTATGGGTTCAGACAGGGCTGCAGCACTTTAATTGCAATGACCGAACTAATTGACTCCATCATTAGTCAAATTGATAGCAAAAGAATTGTTGGTGCCCTTTTTCTGGACCTAAAAAAAGCATTCGATACTCTGGATCACTCAATCCTGCTTAAGAAGTTAGAATGCTATGGTATCAGAGGATTATCAAATCATATTATTCGTAGCTATCTGTCGCATAGGAACCAATTCGTATCTATTGGAGACTCGTGTAGCTCTCATAGACCAATAGAAATAGGAGTGCCCCAAGGCAGTAATATTGGGCCACTGTTATTTTTATTGTATATCAATGACCTAGGTAGACTCGGGTTAAAAGGGACTCCTCGTCTTTTCGCGGATGACACCGCGTTGTTCTACCCGAACAACAACTGCCTGGATATTGTACGCGACATTGAATCGGATTTAAAAACACTAACGACCTATTTCAACGAAAACCTTCTTTCCTTGAACCTATCAAAAACTAAATATATGCTGTTACGTTCATCTAGAAGAGCTATAGGCGTGCATCCAGACCCAAGAATGGGACAGTCTGTAATTCAGGAAACTAACTGCTTCAAATATTTAGGACTTCACTTAGACCCCACACTCTCCTGGATTGAGCATATAACATCTATAGAGAGAAAAGTTGCATCGTTATGTGGGGCTATGCGTAAAGTATGCTCTTTTGTTCCCCAGCATGTACTTCTAAAATTTTATTATGCGCACATCCACTCATTGCTGAACTACCTTGTATCTGTGTGGGGCCGTGCCAGTATTTCGAATCTGAAAAAGCTACAAACGCTTCAAAACAGATGTCTTAAAATTATTTATAAAAAACCATTTATGTACCCTACTATTTTGTTATACAATAATAATGCCCATAACATTTTACCTTTGCTTGGGTTGACTAACTACCAAACAATAATGTACATCCACAATGCTTTGCATAATACTATTGCTCATAATAATCTAGAATTTACGACAGGAATTCGAGCTCACAGCACCAGACAAGCCAATCATTTATTATACTCCAGAGTATCCACGAACCTTGGTCAAAGACGCATTTCTTTCATCGGACCTAAGTTATTCAACCAGCTTCCTACTGATTTAAAGCAAATAACATGTCGCACTCGTTTCCAAGCAAAATTGAAACTAATTTTAAAAAATAAAATAGGAGAATTTTTAATATAAACTTCGTTCACCACCAATCGAGCTTATTCCTTTAGCTATAATTGGTTAACATTTTTTAAATAAAAACAATTGATAAATGCATTTTTATAGCAATAAGTAATAAATAAATTTAAATTATTATGAGCTTCCTGCAAAGCTACGATGGGACCCTTAAAAGGATTCTTTTCCGCTGGGTACTCGGTAGCTTCTTGTCAAATTTTGTGTTTTGTCGGTCTCGTATTGTTTTTTTTTTGTTCTCAGCGTTTCCGCGATTCGTAACTTTGTTTTGTTGTGCTGACCTTTTTTTTGTACGCTGAGAACTGATGTGTCCACTACCAGGGGGCTCCGTTTGTGAGCTTTTTAGTGTGGGGGTAAGTTCAATATCAACATTGAACAGCGAGCTGCGTACACATTTCTTCGTCTATTTCAGTTGTGTGAGAACTGATTTTATCATTTTATTTTGCCTGTGCACAGTTCTGAAGCGAGCTGTGTGAGATGCCCGAGATCGTGCGATGGCATTGTGTGTAAGAGACCTACCGGCGCGCACTCGCACTCTCAATGAAAATACGTGTGTAGCGTGTGATAGCTCTTTTCTCTCAACGAACACTGATGAGCAAACCACCTCTTCGCGACAACTCGGTGATATCCAGAGTTTGGCGTGAAAGCAGTAATTCATCCACCGTTTTTACGTTATGCAGGTTAAACACCTTGATGTTGCTTTTTACTCTTGCTATTTCTAAGTCAACGCTTCGAGAGTTCTCTTCGTGACGCTCTTTACCTCCTGTCCACCGCAGACACATGGGACTAACTTCACCATCTAACTGAAGCTCGTCAGCCAATCCGCTGCACAGTGGCTCAAAACAGCGTTTTGAGGTACTTAATTCATTGGAGTCAAAACTGTTCTTGTTAGCGATTGCACATGTTCTACAATGTTTGTGTGTATAAAAAGCGCCATCTTTTGGCAATTTTATTTTTGAAAAAAGTTAATCATAGTAGGCTATAGAAAATTTAACTTTTGAACCGAAAGAGATAGCGCTTAGCAGTCTTCGACAAAGTTGTAGGGGAGAGTATTTTTATAAATTTTGCAGAAGACATGTTGTCTCTGTCACTCACAGTAGTTGAATTATGAGATGTTTTCTATGATAAACTCCTTCAATTCTTATTTTTGCTTATAACTTTTTTGTTTATGATTTCTCGCGTTAACAATGTTCTAAGGTATTTTTTATCATCACAAAATACACAACTTTTTTGAAGATACTAAATAGCTGTTAATGCTGTGTAACGACTTATGGCTGATTTTGATTTTATTTTAGCCTGTTTTCGAACCTGTGTAACTTTACTATCGGCAAAAATTGTAATTATACTATCAATTATTCTAATAGTACTGGGTTTCACCTACACAACGAAGTTAAAACCGTTTGTCCATAATTACCCGTTCATAAGTTATACCCTGTTGAAAACTTTATGCCTGGTCGTTTTGAAGTCGCGCGTATGACTCACTGAACGAGTAGGCGCTGGTGTTCAAAGACGCTTTCGCTTGTTTTTCTGAGTGGCGCGCACTCTGTATACTAGCGCGTCTGCCGAAAGGTTCACACCAATATTGAATGATTTTCTAATGGGTGATGTACAATTTTATCTCGGCTCGGTTAATCGGATGAATTTTAGTTTCAGGATACGGAAGAAGAAGTAAAAGATATGCATTTTCCATATAATTGCTGCATTAACCGGCTGATTATTTTCAAATATTTCATATTGTGGTGAATGCAGAAATTTTATGCATCTTCTACTTTATCCTGAAGCTAAAATTCACACAATAATCCGAACGGAGATGAAATTTTACATCACCCGGTAGAAAATCATTCAATATTGGTGTGAACCTTTCGGCAGACGCGCTAGTATACAGAGTGCGCGCCACTCAGAAAAACAAGCGAAGGCGTCTTTGAACACCAGCGCCTACTCGTTCAGTGAGTCATACGCGCGACTTCAAAACGACCAGGCATAAAGTTTTCAACAGGGTATAACTTATGAACGGGTAATTATGGACAAACGGTTTTAACTTCGTTGTGTAGGTGAAACCCAGTACTGTTAGAATAATTGATAGTATAATTACAATTTTTGCCGATAGTAAAGTTACACGGGTTCGAAAATAGGCTAAAATAAAATCAAAATCAGCCATAAGTCGTTACACAGCATTCACAGCTATTTAGTACCTTCAAAAAAGTTGTGTATTTGGTGATGATAAAAAATACCTTAGAACATTGTTAACGCGAGAAATCATAAACAAAAAAGTTATAAGCAAAAATAAGAATTGAAGGAGTTTACCATAGATAACATCTCATAATTCAACTACTGTGAGTGACAGAGACAACATGTCTTCTGCAAAATTTATAAAAATACTCTCCCCTACAACTTTGTCGAAGACTGCTAAGCGCTATCTCTTTCGGTTCAAAAGTTAAATTTTCTATAGCCTACTATGATCAACTTTTTTTCAAAAATAAAATTGCCAAAAGATGGCGCTTTTTATACCCACAAACATTGTAGAATATGTGCAATCGCTAACATGAACAGTTTTGACTCCAATGAATTAAGTACCTCAAAACGCTGTTTTGAGCCACTGTGCGCTGTCGAGAAGTCTAAGTTCTAAAACGTCATCGAAGGAAGCATAGACATGAACCGCTTTGTTGATTCTTTACAGTACTACGGGTAAGTACCGGAACAGTATAGCAGACGACAACGCTCGATAATGGTTAAACCCATGCCCTTGGCTCGATCCAGGTTGTACAGGCGAAGAATGCCCGGTATTTGGTGGAAGACGCTAGTTTTTCTGGTCATTGTGTAACAACTCGTGGTGTCTGACGATACAGCCATTTTTGCCGCAAGGTTTAGCTTTGCAGTTCCCATTGTGACGACGTAAGCATGTTCGGCACATACCGAATTCCCGTACCGTCGGCCATCGCGCATCCCGAGAGAGTTCCAGAAAACGCTTGCATTTATCTGCCTCCTTACATGTACCCTTGCACGTTGGACAGTCGTAGTTGACGCGAGCTTTGGATACGAGTGGCGCCCTATCGGTGGCGTCTGCTTTGGGCGTTTTATATGCCGGGCTCTGCTCAGGTGATTCAAGATGAGCGTTCAAGAAAACGTTGCCCTTCTTGGTACTGTGACCTTCATTTCGACCGGGTTGTGCTTCTGTACAATCGACGGGAATCAATCGTTGCTGAACTGACACTCATTGTTAACAATTGAGCATCAAATGTCGCGCAGTTTGGCTGTTGCATCGTAGTAACAGTCACATTACCTTGGTTTGTAAGATCTGCATTCACTTATACTGTTTCTTGGATGTGTTAATACCGGCTAGCTCACGGCTATATCCACTCAGGGTCGACATTCTGGCTTGCTTCAGGAGGACTCACTTACCTTAACCATCCGAATATATCAACGTGCGTAAAGCGATATGATATTTGGTGTCCCACGAAATGGACACCAAATATCATAAAAGAAATGTGGCACGAAACACATGAAAGTTAGTTAAACATTATTCCTAATTTATTGAGATTTCACATTGTAAGGGAAAAGAGGGATAGGGAGAGGATTCGTTACGGCCGAACAGGAGTGGTGGCTTCCTGAGAGGGGAAAGAGGACGACAGGTGAATTACTTGCCACGCAGACTATTCCTCCTGGGGTGACCGGTGACTGCTTGGGCGACGTTTCTGGACATCCTTTTGATTGCCGGAACGCTTCGTATTCTGGATTCAACAGTCGACCACGTGCTCTTTGTCTTTCCCGCCTGCTTGCCGTTGAAGTGGTCTTACAGGCTTCCTGGATTTGATCCCCAGCGAGTGTTGGATACGTGTTCACTCTCCTAGTTGATCCGATTCCTCCTTTTGTTGGCATACGACGTCCCACGTGCTCACTGACGCAGTGTCGCCTAGCCGGACAAAACCTCAAAATTTTATTTTTGATTTTTCATGATTTAATATTTTTCTCTATTTCTTAATAGGTTGAATAGAGTCTTCTCGAAATATTAAGTCCCGAGGACAATATTTCGATTTTTTACATGACTTCAAAGGTGAAATAGATGATAAATTCTGAGGAAAACTATTTTCAAACCTAAGTTATTCAAATGCATATATCTTTTTAGTTAAGATTCCGATTGGGGTCAAACTGATTTCATGTTAAAGGTTATTCGCTGGACTTATAGCAGCCATTCGATTTAGTCGATATAAGCCTTTCTTCTCGCTCAGACATGAAAAACAAATAATAAATCGAGCAATAGTTTAAAGTTATAATGTTCAAAGTGGCTGTACTTTTTTTTGAAACGGTTTGGAAAGATCGCTTGTTGTTCACGATACTTGAAAATTAGTGTACTTTCCGAAAATGAATATCTTGTTTTGCCCCTTTCTGCCCCGAGGTATGAAAAAAGGTGATTTTTCATGTTACGTCTGAAGGAGACGCATGGTAGCCTTTGACTACCCAGGGTTCGCAATATAATTTATAGATGTGTCTTATCATTATCAACAATTGAAAAAATGTGTGTTCTGCTAAAAAATTCACCGCACCTAATTTTTTGAAAATGAATTTTTGAAAATAGTGCACTTTATATTTGTAAATGTTGAATTTTCGAACCACCCTAAGTGCCAAAATTTTGAGGAAATAAAAAACAAAAAATAAACACCAAATATGAATTCAGCGTCACAAAATTACCCTAATGTGAAGTTTTTATCAAATTCGGGCAACTTTTGAGGTTTTGTCCGACTTTTGAATGGAAGGTGATCACTGTGTGACGGGGCGGCAGCGCATCGGATATTGAACTCTAGCAAGCGGGGGAACTCCCACCGGATCTTACTAGAGCCCTCACCTCCAAGACTGTGGCTACCGTCCTCCCGTAGTGTGTGGCTCGACAATAACGGGCTCTCGTCGGTCACCTGCACGGGGCTCGCCGACTTTCCTCGTGGTAAAGTGAAACGGTGAACTCCTTGGATTCCGGATCACTTCGTTCGACGCGCGTAATTTCTTCCCGTCCCGGGTAAGAGGTCGTTTCGACAACCGTCTACGATGGATCACTCACCGGGTTCACTAAAAAACCTTAAACCGCCACTCGTCCTGATTTGTCACTCTTCGTTTCTTCGGCTTTTTCCGCGTGACCTTTTCTTACGACCGGATTTATTTTTTTCGGGACCGTTTTGGCGGACGTCCTTTCGTGACCGCTATCTAACAGTTTCTCCCAAGCTTTTTTTGGCTACACGTATTCCCTTCCTCCTCGCTCTTTTTCTTCCCTTTTCTTTTCCCGGAACTGTCACCAGAGATCAGGGGTACCACCATTGTGGATAGGTGATGCTCATACGGTAGAGATGTGAGCCATATATGCCGTCCTCGTAACCATAGTGGTAATTAGGGTTAGGAAAGGGGGGGGGGATTAATGAGCTTATTAAGGGATTTCAGTTTGAAAAATTGCATTCTTATGCCACAGTTTTAATTTTTTTCAATCTACAGTAATTACGCTATATGATTATTTGGCCTCCTTTTGTGGGATATATCATTGTTTCCCATTATTGTTCCCGATTCGTCGGTAACAGATGCTAAGAACAGAATAGAAGCACAGTTATTAAAATGGGGAGCTATTATGGTCTTGTAAACAGTTATCTTTGAGTCAAATGTGAGAAATCTTTTAATCCTGCAAAGAACGCCAAATTTTCTGACAGCTTTTCGTATAGTTCACATGCTCATTAAAACTTAGTTTTTCGTCTAATGTGACGCCAAGACATTTGACAGTTGCAACTCGTTTAGCTATCTCCCCATCTTTTTCAACTGTTGCAGCACTTTCTTTCATCTGCTGCGTAGTTACAAGCATATATTTGGTCTTTGAAATATTCAGTTTGAGTTTTTTCCACTTCAATCAAACACTAAACTTCGTCAGCTGCAGGTTCATTAGCCTGATGCACTCATCGAAACTATTACCGATGATAAACAAAACTGCGTTCTCGGCAAACAAGTTTCTTCCGCATTTTCTGAAATGTTTCTCATGTCGATAATGTATAGAATAAACAAAAGTGGTCCTAGTACACTACCCTGTGGTACACCAAGGTTAATTTCGGCTTCCGATGATGTAGTCGTTCTAAGTAACTGCGAATCCACTCAAGAGCATTTCCTCTTACACCATACTTCTCCACTTTAAAATGCACAATAACAACGGTAAAAACAAAATTTCCTGTCGATTGGTACAAAAACAACGATAAGACTTCACAAATCTCGTCAAAGATTAAAAATAGCTGGAGCGATTGATGTGAACAACTAATCGGTAAGAATACACTGAACCAAAAAAAATCTTCTTCATTTATGTTTGAACGTCGTTTCGAATTTTTCAATTACTCTCCTATATTATTTAGCACGATTAAGTTCCGTGTCAAACATCTATTAGCATCTCAAAGAAGCTGGAAGATAACATAAAAACTTTATAGGAAACCCAGACCTTAAATCTTCGTATTACTCAAAATAAGCACTTTCTTCACCTCATCTCTTACTGTAGATGCTTTGAAATCTTTCGTCATAATGGAATGGGCTTTAATGTTCAAGTCGTTAATTTCAAGCGAATGCTCTGGATATTGCCTTCGTCTGGGAAAATTGTCGAATAAAGTAAACTAAACATACCAAATAGAACATGGCATATATAGGTTACATTATTCAGCATAGAACATGATGATTTTTCCGATGGCCCTGTTAGAATAACTTTTGTTTTTGATGCAATTATTTTTAAGTTTTTGTAAAGCATTCTGTAACCAATTATTATTGTTGTACATATAAATATAATATGCTTCAATCACAAAAATAAGAGATGCACAACACCATAAATCCAACAAAATATCATCCCATAAATTTGTTTTGACGCGCTGCAGTGCGGGATCAATAACCACAACCATTGTTTGTTACACTTTCACGCCAATTAGGTAAACACTATTCAACGCAAATTCCCTCTAGCAACCACCCGGACCAATTATGAGGGAGCAGTGTGTGGTTAACTTTTCAACCAACTCACGAAAAAAATATTGCTAAAAATGTATCTTCACCACAGTGTCATACGAGTGATCCCGCATTTCACGTGATACATTTCAAATCTAGCGCCACATGTTAATATAAAACACAACGTGTCATCAGTAGCTTCAGGAACTAAAGTCAAATGTCAAATTCCATTTCAAACTAATAATTGTAAAACTGACAACACTTGCCACATTGTCTGGTGGGAGCTGTGTGTCTATTAATATAATTGATTTTTACCCTGTACCTACCACAGCTCGCTTGTGGCGTGAATTAATGTTTGTTATTCGATTAACCTCAATTTGCCGCCACCGTGTTGGATGGATGACATGGACGCGCACGACTACAAAATATCAAACCACCCTCGACCAAACACACACACCTTTCTACCACCGGGAGCCGCTGCGCACCTAATACCAGTCTATTAGCAGAAAATACCTCCCTTTCCAATTCCCCGGTAAAACAAACCACAGAGAACAGACATCCTTACTTGAAATCTTTACTTGATCAGCTGTCAATTCAGTCAATCTCACTCCCTTAACGAAATGGCAACAGTAGCGCACCTAGTGATGATACTCAACTACCTTTGAATATGCCGTTAACTTTTGCACAACTCGCGATGGACGTCCGTTTTCTGTGAACAAACTGATTAGGGTCGATCCGCAACAATTCACCTGGAGATAAACAATCATCCACACTACGGAAATAAATTTTAATTAAAATTGACACGTCTGCGAATTGTTCACTGTCCCAAACAACATGTAGGTACATGTGAAATAGTTCTGGCTCTTACACCGGAAGTGACAATCATTTATATAGAGTTCATCCCGGGTACATCTAAAATTCTAAAACCCTAGTCTAATTCTAACTAACTGTCTGTCACAGTTCGACAAACGGTTGTACATATATCATTTAATTTATGCATCCGTATAGATATACGTCTGGCATTGGTATGAAAGCATTTCTGTGGAGCGGGGGTGTGTGCGAAGAGGGGATGAGCGGAATCAATTATCAACTATGATTGATAGATTTTGCCATTTTGTGTCAAACTAAGTCATTTATTGTTAGCCGTGAGTGTTTTTGCATAGGATCAATACTTGAAATACTCAAAATCGATTTGTCGGTAACAAGCTTATGAGTTCTCGCGCATTTTTTGTTTTGAGAAGGCACCAATAAGCTAAATGTCAAAATATAACATGAGAGGGAGTTACAGACAAATCATTTGTTAACCAAGTATCAAGGGCATCACTAGACGAGAGATCGTTTATTTTACATAAAATGTAAGCATTCATCCTTGGCTAGCAGAGTTTACAATTTTCACATTCGTGAACAGAATAAGGCGATATTTCACCTACTTCGACCAGCAATAAAAAAGCAAACATACGATATAACATTGTTTGCTCTCCAACTTTTCTCGACAAGACAGCAATGGATCTCATCTTTTCGCGGTATAATATGAGATGATATTTTCGCGCCTAATGTAAAACTGCCGAATAACTAATGGTTTCGCAAAAAATCACAAAAATGAGTAGATACAGATCCTTAGAATGAAAATACTGCAATAATGTGGGAAAATAAATTCTATAATGTAATATATTAATGGTTTTTCTTGTACTTAATTTATCACGAGGTTCGAAGCTGCGAAATTATCACGCTTCCATACTGCATTGTCAGCAAATTCTCGCAATTTCTTGAAAGCTGAAAAGTTGGGTCCGTGCCTACTAAGGATGAAAAAGCTGTGCGATAAACTGCTTGCCGTGAGAATGAGCGAATATTTTAACCTCTGTTGGCTAGTAACGGTTTATCCAGAAGTTCCAATTAAATTTTAATTTGACATTAAACTCATTGGATCCTTTTTCAAACGCACGAGAATACAGTGTCTGAATTTGAATAGTTAAATATCATTGTGATTATGATAGATTTACTTGTTTCTGCATCAGTGGCTTAGCAAAATATACCATTTCTCATCATCATTAAACACGATATCAAAACGCCTGTGTGTGGGCATGAAAGTATACTATTACTATTCACAGAAAAATGTAAAGTATGCCTTGTATTCTGTTCAGTGTTCAAGACATTAGATTGGAACAATCTGTTTAAACCTGTCATTATTCTCGTGGCAACAGAAGACAAACAAGCTAAGACAATGAATGCCCTATCAGGAACAGTATTCAGTTTCTATGAAAGTAGCAAACAATGGCCATGACTTCCCTAGCGCAAGATGAAGTAGGGTAGTATTCTAATCCTATGTTTATTGAACATCGCACAAGATTATATTCGCAGAATCAAGCATTGAAATAAATCCGTTGAGATTAGGGGCGGGTATGGCGTAGTTAATAAACCGATTGCCTTGTACGCAGCTTACCTGGGTTTGGTTCCCAACTCTGCACATAGGGTAGGAAAATTTTCTTTAAATCTCTAAAAGACGAGCTAAAATTGTGACTTCAAGAAGCATCTCTCCTAAGACCCAATGAAATCAAAAACCTCTTTTTTGCCGTTCCACAAGTGAGAGAATCGAATACCCGAAAACGCTCGATCATTTGTATTTCAATTTACAAGTTCATTGAAACTAGAGAACTGTAACTAGCCGGGCCTCTGAGACCCCTTGCTTTTTTGAGGGTTAAAGGTTTTTCTAACCCGAAAATAAGAGGCGAATAATTCTAGTACTATGAGCGTTGATATCAATTGATATACTGAGATGATATGGATATATCGTGTCAAAGTGCTCACATTTATGCTAGGTCGTTTGACATTTGAAATGACAACTCAAGTGTCATAAAATTTCAATTATAATAATTTGAAAAAAATTACAAACTTAGAGTAAGAAATAGTTTCATCGTCTGCATTATTATACTGGTTATCCTGGTTTTTGGAGGACGATTACCTTAACTTGTCTCCAGTCATGCGGGACAATGTTACCCCCAAGAAACTTATTAAATTAATTCAACAAGCAGAGTCTGGCAGATTCTTCAACAAGTTGAATTTGATTCTGTCTGGCCCTTGGGTTTTATTGCTACATGATAAGAGAGCAAGTGAGAACTCAACCATTGAAAAAGGTGTTTCTTTCGCGATATCGTGAGGGGACGCTGTGCGATAGATCTTTTGTGCCAGTGCGGAAGCCGGACAAACCTTCCTGACGACATCGAATATCCAACGGTTTGAATATCCCACGCTCTCGTTAGTACTGTTTCGGTTTCATAGGCGCCGGGCCGTGCCCCAAAGAGTGCTCATCGATGTTTCTCTCTTTAGCCCGTCAACTAACCGACGCCAGTAGCTACGTTTCTTGGCTCTCGTCAAACTCTTCATTCACGTTTCTATCGTCGCGTACTGTCGATAGCTAGTAAGTAACCCGCCTTCTCGGAAGGTCTTATACGCGGCGGCCTTTTCCGCGATCACGTCTGAACACTCTTTGTTCTACCAAGGGTTGGACGAACGTCCGCAAGACTTCGCGTTTGGTACGCATTTAGTCTGAACTTGAATTGCGCTGTCGAGTATCAAGCCAGTAGTACCTGTACTCTTCCTCCGGAGGAAGCTTTTGTGTAGAGTCGATTTATCCGGATATCGCGGACGTGTACTTCGTATGAGTTCAGACGAAACATTGATAATATTGGTGGCCCTGAGCCGTTAGCGGAGGGACAAGTGTAAGGCGTTCGGGCGCTCTGGGGGCTGGAATCCGAGTAATTTCAGCGTGTTCAAAATGGTTATATTGAAGATGTCGCAAAGCTCGTGGAGTGAGGTAAATTGATTATCATCATGAAAGCAACTCCATTCCGTACTGTGGGAGTTGATATTACCTTAAACTAATCTCGGTGCGTCGGGGAAAAGTTTCGCAATATCGGAAAGCCAACTGAGACTCTAGAGGAGGATGTAGGTGGAAGCAATACAAAGGTCTTTGCCTTTAATCCTAGTTTGGAAAGCGACAACTTCAATCCCTGGTGTCGAGAGGAGGTCGAATCCATTGAAAGAATAGCACTTTTTGATCTCCAAAAGTACTCCTCCGTAAGACTCATCTCGATTCAAGCGAATAATATTAAAATCGTGGAAGTTGAGGTTTATTTCTGAAATGAGCCTTGTTTCGCATAATGAAAATGCATCGCATTTAAAATTATTTATTTTAGAAGACTCGATTTTCGGGGTAATGCTTCTGAAATTCCACCGTAGAACAGTGATCAGATCCGTAACCTCGTTTTATGTATTAGCTATCAAAGAATACAATCGCTGAAAAGAGTGAACTTCATCAAAAACGTTTTTACCCCGGGGAGAGAGCTTATTAAAACGGTTTTAAGATGGTCAGAAATTTTTCAAGCTATAAAAATACCGTTAACAATGTCAGAGAAACTTTTTAAGCCAGCGCTAGTATTTTTTCTCTCGCGGAGATATGGGAACACATAGGGTTTTTGATGTCCCAGGAAGCGCTGGGAACTCCTTTTATGAGCTCAGGTTTCTGAGACAGGGAGCTAGTCGCTTCGGTTTTTCACCGGTACTTCCTCGAAGATCTTGTGGATTTCCTCCACAGCAGACACTTTTCAACATCCCTTTAACAGGAATCATCCGCATGATTTCCACCGCATTTTTCACAGCGAACATTTTTGCTACAATGGGTTGATGTGTGTTCCAATTGCAATTAAAACAGTTTATAACCCGTGGCACAAAAAGGCAAATAGGTAGATGAACCTTGTCAAAGAGGAGGTAGTTAGATAGGGCAGACCCGGCGAAGGGCACCCGATAAGTGTCGGAGTTGATATGTGTCCTCGTTCCGTCAGCTGCGACTGATACTGCAAACTATTGCACCCATAGCCAAACCATGTCTCAGCATTTCCTCGCAATTCCGACTTAAATCGTAGGCGACCCAACAGACTTCAATCTGATTTGCTAGTACATATACTTTGTACTTGTTCATAGAAGGCCCGTAGCCAGCAATATCATTTGCGTGGTTTAAACTCTTCACCACTAGCCGAAGCTCATCAGGACGTATTTCCAATGTTTCTGTCACGGTCGAATAACGTTCCGTCAGAACTCGAGACATCTGCAATAAATTCATTTTTTGTGTTTGACCCGGTGGACGAGCATGGATAAACCTTGACCCGGGGAGCCGATTTTGTTTCGACATCCATCTCACCTTGCGTTGAACCACTGTCATGGGAAGTCACCCTAGTAACAATTGAGGTTTTATGGTAGTTTTATAGCCACTCATAAAACATAGATTGCACATGTAGCATGCTATAAAACTTAATGTGTTACTTGGGTATGCACGGGTCTATTGCACAGAGCATGCTAGTTGGAGAACCAAGAAAGGGTAACGTAATATAATAGCGCTACTTATCTTGGATAACGGTATCCAGGCAGTGCACAAGAGACGGAGCACTGCCACTGCTCTTCTGGTCGACTAACGGTTAACGCGTGCACACAGAACAAGAAAAAAGTCCAGAACCTCTAAGAGGCGCAAAAAGCACAAGATAACCTTGAAAGCGGATTGACACTATTCTTTATCACTATATACAGCACGGAGTGGAAAGATCGACTTCTCGCATCGGGAATCACCGTACGAATGGTTCCCTACACATTTAATTCAGTTCGGTAATTTTCGCACCGAGTAGTTAGTAAATTTTAGAGCTAGCAAAAGGACTATAATTTACAAATTTGAGTGCTCGGCTGCGTAAAACTCGGTAAAAGATGCGAAGATAACTGAAATTCAAAGCACATCGCGAGCTCTCTGTGAAAAGGGACAAATAAGCATTCTGTCAAAATTCACTTTGAGTGGAAATTCCAGACAAACCATTACTCGCTGATTATATTGTTCCTTGCAGGATAATCAGTCGATATGCGATTATATGACAGCTCAAACAGATAGGAGCGTGCAGCCGCCTATGTGAATTCATAAGAAGCTTATTCATTGGAGCTTTCACAAGGCACAAAGCAGGCAGAAAAATAAACAAACAATGCAAGAAAAGACCCCACACATTCATTTGCAATAGAGACTGCTTATCACTCTTATAGTTCGATTATGTTCGACTGTCTCATTGTCTAGTGGCTCCACTGGAATCGGTTTGCGGAGCAACTGCGATTATATTTGATGCGCCTTTTAGACGCGCAATGTGAGATTTTATTATAAGCGTGACAATAAATCACTGAAGTAGACAAAAGAGAGAACTTTTCTCATTCAATATTAACAAGCGTTTTCGGCGAATTATGGTTTGTCCAGAATTTTCCCTCAAAGAGAAATTTGACGGTATACTTATTGGTCGATTACAAAAAACACGCAAGAGCTGCCAGATGATTTTGTTGAAAATCTGTATCCTCGTTATATAAAATATGCATTTGTCTGTATTCATTGAAGTATAAAAGTTTTGATAATTGATGCGCATTTAAAAATTTTAAGAATTGTCTACTATACACTCAAACCTTTAAAAAGGAAGTTATAACGAATACTTTCAAGTAATCTGTACATTTCCCGGCTCATGAGTTTTTGATTGTTTTGAATATAAAAAGTTTTATGGTTCATTTGACAATAAATTTTTGATGAAATTACTTCTTAATGAAAATAGCTACAGGAAGAGTCCGCTAATAACGTTGTTACTGAAATATCAAAAAACCTGAATAAATTTGTATTGTGTATTGAAAATCTGAATTAGATCTGCATTTGTGCTTAAAATCTGTATAATACAGATAAATCTGTATAAATGGCAGCTCTACGCAAGAGTTATATTGTTGGTTGTTTATGGCTTGGAAAGGTTTGGACATCTGATGTCATAATGTCCATCAATGAAGTTTACCATTTCTTTGCGAAAATACTCACCACTTCTCTTTTGCTTTATGTGATACTGATATTTATTCTATGGTATATCATCAGCGAGAGGTATAAGCCGGATTCAGAAAATCTTTTGACGTCATGACGGAATGTTGCGCATTCCCAATCCATTTTTTGCCATCCTACTCTTTCTTCTTCCTAACACAAAATTCGAAAACGACAATAATTACATCATTTTTGAGATCATGTTCCTTTCGACGCATTGCTATAGCACTGATCATGCATCCCCAAAGGCGATTTCCGATACTTAATATGTTACCATTGTTATTGACATTAGAATCAAAATTATCAACCTATTCTATTTATATCGTTGGTTCGCTGCACTTTATCGAAAACTAGTTTGAAACGCCGGTTGTTGATCAGAGTGAGAAGCAGCAGTAAACAACAGATGATTTCATCAGAACTATTCGTTCTTGTTTAGTTCGCCCACGGTGTATCTGGTAGAACAATATTTATACAAAAAAATCAGTATCGCTGAAGTACTCACTAATCAAAAGCTTAGATACTCGTCTTGCATCTGAGACCAAATTTGAAATGTTCTATGGGGGGTCTAAAGCAATATTTTTTACATTTTGATGATTATTTTTAAAGACTGCGTTCTAATGAATAGGTCTCAGAAGATATCTCTTTTTAGGGGGATAAAATCTTTAGACATTCAGTAGAAGGAGGAGGGACTTGTTACGTTAATAAATACCTTCGGAGATACTAATAACCGACATTTAGCCAATTTCGCGTTAATTCACATTTTAAATTTGAATAATATTTTAACTCAGCATAGTTTTTGTCTCTGGTAGAACAATATTACCACAAACAAATCAATATCATTGATGTACTCATTATCCGGAAACTTGCATCTCTTTTAAACGAGACAAGCAGTGGCGGATCCAGGGGGAGGGTCCTGGGAGTCCGGACCTCCCCCCTGAAAATTTTTAACTTCGTAGAAATTTTAAAATAATTTCTAGTTTTTTTTTCGTTCTTTTATTCCAAACAAGATTCGATCATCAAAACTGATGTTAATTAAATGAAGGTATTACATATTCCGTATTGTGCAATGGACATTTCAAAATAGAAATTTGGGACCCCCTCCGAATTTTTTTTCTGGATCCGCTCCTGGAGACAATACTTGAATTGTTCTTCTTAAGGGTCTAGAACTTTTCTATTATAGAAAAATAAATATCTGTGTTTATATAATATGGATACTATTACTCATTTGTACGTCGATCTAGGAAACTAACTTTTTTAACCTTTGTGAATAATTGGCATCAGAAAATAATTTTTTAGTTTATGATGTACTTTTATTGTGTTTGTTGAATTCAAATACATAGTTATGTGTATGTACCTATTGTCAAATATTTGAATTTTGAGAACTTTTTTCACAAACGAGCATCCCTTTGATCGAGAAGTTATTTTTATGTATATCGACTTCAATGATTACAGTGTTTGTTGGTATATGTGTTATAAGTACATTGTCATAATATCTGCTTCCTACTTCAATGGTAAGAGATATAAAATTATCTTTGTGAAATTTGTTGAAATTTTGAATACTTTCTCTTAGGATTTGCGATCAATTCACTAGAATATTATTATATTTTACCTTGAAAATACTACTATATAAAAACGTTTCAATTTTTCGCATCTATCGAGTTGTGGAAAGGATTAAACAGATGAATTTTTGGGCCAAAATAGGGTTATAAACCTGTTATAATATCTTTTTAGAAATTCTTCTAATCCATGAAACATACATACTCTTTTGTTTATATTTTATGTTATTACAGTTTTTTTGCTCGGAATTATTTTCTGACCCTTTTCTTATTCAAAATTATAATACATACAAATTATTCGTATATCTCAAACCATTTTACCATAATTTGATGTATTTAGATCCTTTGTTTCGTAGATTAATCTAATCAAAATACTTGATAAATGCACTAAATTTTAATTTTCCCATATATCCTATAATAGAATTGCTACTTTCAACAAATACGTGATCCCTAAAACAGATAATACTCTGCTGTTTCCAAACATTTTTCGCTGATCACAAAACCGAACATCAAATGATTTTGCGGAAAATTTAATTTACTACTAAAATGGGAACCACTGTTCTTATGTGTTTCTAAATGAAGAGTCTGTTTAAACTTGTAATATTCAACGAAACTAAAAACGTAATCAAATCTAATTGAGATAAAATTGTTCAAAGAATCCATGGAACAATAATAGAATGAATAATAAGTTACATAGGAACCCCAAGCAAAAACATATTTCGAAGAAAAACAAATTGAAGGTTTGTTTTGCGAATTTCAAGATACCTAATTACCAACGCGAAACTGACTAAATGGTGTCTTCGAAGGTTTTAATTAACGTTCCTAGTCCGTTCATCTGACTCCGTGTGTTCATTGATTAAACCTTCTAAAAGGGAGATATCTGTTTTGAGTTACAAATTTGAAAATTACCCAAAAAATGATCATCAAAACGTTAAAAAAATGTCCTAGACCCCCCGATAGCACATTTCAAAGTTATGCTCTGATGACAGAGGAGCATCTAAGTTTAGTCGATTAGTGAGTAATTTAGCGATACTGATTTTTTGTCTAAATATTTTCTACCAGAGACACCGTGCGCCACGATACAGAGGGAAAGGAGCTAGAACAACAAAAGGGTTGATAGTGGAGCTGTTTTAATACCCTTAGGGGAATTATAGGTAAGACCGACACTTAATATTTAACTCTTTTTCAGCAAACCCACAAGGTCCGAAAACTTATATTAAGAATTGTAACTAACGCAATGGAAGATTTTCTTTGTATTTCTACTACTACCAATATTTGATAAGAGTGCAATTAAACTATCACAAGATTCGCCGTCATTTGTAGTAAAACATAAATCTAAACAGCGTGTATTACGCCATCTAAGCGGTGTCTGTTTTACCCCAACAGTGACCATTTTTCACTAATAAAATTAGTAATATTAAACGGCTCAAACTCAGTCAGGTTTTGTTTATTTCTATGGCACTTGACGTACCAATGTAAAACAATTTTTACTCGAAATGTTCAAAATAATCGTACTAAAGAAAATAAATGAAAATTTAATTTTTAGGAAAAGTTCTAAGGTCGGTTTTACCCGTAATTCCCCTACTTGAATTGATTCAAAAAAGTAAAAACGTCAATGGGTCGTTCGTTTTCGAACCCAAAACCAAAACAGGCTTTGAAGCTGCGTCAGTGACAGAACATGCTAAGAAGGCTTTAAATAAAATTAGGAGACACCAATTTTTTATCATCTCAATAATACCCCGTTATTCTTGTTTCTTAACGCGATTAATGACATTCGGGATACGCCAGCACTTTGTATCGCTTCTTCCCGAATCACCCAGCATGCTTTGAAACAGTTGAGTCCAAATACGGAGCTCGCCGGTAACGGTCGCGGTGCGCGTGCTTTCGGTGGAGAAAGGAAAATAATTTGCGCTTTTCGGCTGGCGTCGACCTAGTTCGGGTGTCCAGCGCAGAGCCAAGAACGCAGTGTGTCCGTCCCGAAAGAAAGAAAACAAAACAATAACACATTCGGCACTAATTTTAATCATATCTTAATGTTGTCTAATTTGAGACAAACTTTCACAGTCGGTAGATCTCGCCGCGCTGAGGAGGACGGCGAATAAATTTACATTATATTAATTAGCGACACGTAGCTGGTGAGGAAGACAAGATGTTGAAGTGAAAGATCAATGTTGTTCCAGAAAAAAAGGTGAGAGTTGTAATCGAGAGAACAAATAACGCTAAGAAAGCGATATTGATTTATCGTCGGTCGTCGGGAGGCTTGAACTACGGTCAGTAACGGTGGAGGCTTTCTTCAAAATTATATACGTCGTGTACACAGCCGACAATGCTTCCTCTAATATCTTCTGCGCTAAGAGCTACCTTTATTTGGTGAAGTGAGAGTAAAAGACAGCCCTTCGCCTGTGAGCTTCGAGTAAAAGTTTTAGTCAAAAATTGTGAGAAAGTCAGAGAACCATTGCGCGTCGAAAAAGTCCAATGTGATGAAAGTGAATGTTAGTATTATCTATGGAAGAGTTCTATTATAACAATCGGATATCTATTTCCCTTTGTTGCGTGTGTGTCGAGTTCGTTCAAAAATTTAAAAGTAATTCATAGCATTTAATCTAGTTAGTAGAATCTCGTGATTTTTTTTATTATCCTCAGCTTCGAGAGTCGTTAACTTGTGATCATCAACTTCCACTGCCTATTCTGATAGGAGTGTTCCGTTAAGCCCATAAAGTGATAGTTTGTCAAGCCAAGCGTTAATTGATTCTTCTTTGGACCTGCCAGTCCAGTGACCCGTGTGTATGCAGGGAGTGCCACGAGCAGTTGGAAGCTAACACGCGTCACGACAAGATCAAGTTCAAGTTCAAGTGATCGAAGAATATTTGCCGCTGCGGAAGCTGCCTAAGAGGTCATTGTGTGTGAAAGGAGTTTGTCTGTGCAGGTACATGCAGTTGCAAGAAAAGTTGTTTGTTCCAGTATTCGATTTTTGCTCCCAGTCTCTACGTACTCCTGTTTACTCTGGGTTCCTACCAGAAATAAGAAAAAATAGAGGAAGCGTATACAAGAATGATTTTATCCTGCTTGCTCCGGAGTACTTATGAACTTTATTATGCACTTGGCGTTATTATCATTTTTTCCAGTACGTTTTGTGTAAACTGAAGAAATTACAAAAACGCATTTTATCCACCTAATAGTGCAGTGTGATGAGACATTTGTTACACCAATAAGAACTCCTTATTCGGGTATAATACAGATCAAATTAGTAGGGAACAACATCATTGCCAGAAATTTCGAGAAAGGCAGACAATCGACTTATTGGTTTTGTGAATAAAATATTTAAGTTTTTCATTCAATGCTTTATTTATGGGAAAACTGAATTTCCCTTAAGGGGCTATATATGTAGTGCCAGACCAAAAAATCAAAAAAAATATTTTGGCGTATATTTGAAGTACACATCCTTAACCCTTTCATGCCCAACTTTTTTCTAGTGCATGTAGGGTTTCAAAACTATTTTTCCTTGAAAACGGTGGAGTCAAGAAATACGAAAAGCCTTTTTTCATAAAGATAGGTACTTCCCTTGCAGTGCTAGAAGCTGCTCAATTTTTACCTTCTAATGCTCAATGCAATTCTTCTAGAATATCTACAGTAGTCCAATTGTGTGGAAAACGTAGCCAAAGACATTCAATATTAATAAGTTTTATCAATTTTCAAAAATATTGCAACATAACAAAGATATATGAAAAATTCATTTTCGGTCATCAACATAACCTGTCCCTGGCAGCACTGCTACACTGGAATCCAATCAGACTAATTGCAATAACTTCAGTTCTAGAGATGATCCTTACAACTTTTAATACTCAAATGAAAGGCAATAGTCACATTTATTAGCATTACTTGTTTTTGTAAAGAAATCTTGCCTCAAACAAAAGTTATAGCTGTTTAAAAACGTTGTTGTCCACAAACAACATGGGGATGAATGGGTTAATAGCGTTTATGCAAATTTTCATGGCGCTCCGAGAACTACAACTGAAGTTGCAGCTCTTGATAACACGCTACCTCAACATGACTATTTATAAATCGACTTTTTCTAAAAGTAACCTCATATATTTCGAATACCGGTGGACTCACAATAGCTAGTGATTGAAAAAAGGGTTTTGATTTGCTTATCACTAATCACAAAAAAAAACAAAGTAGAAAGCTCTAAATGTCTGATTTTCTAGGGAAAATCGTTATCATTTTTGGACCCTTCGTTGAATCACTAATAAATGTTTAAAATTAGGGTTCGTTGCGGTTGCTGTAAAATATCTGCTGTAGGTGAGGCACTTTTTCCCGCACATGCGGTGCGAGAAATGAGTTTTCACCACGCGGTATTACCGCAACATCACTTAAAATTAAGGATCAAAATTAAGACATTTGCGATTTGAGACGGAAGCAACTAGATTTATTTCCTTGGCGAATGCTTAGCAATTGCATTGTTAGGAAAATTTCTCTATCAAAACGTGGGATTTTTATTCTCTACCCTACAATAGAGAAACTTAATAACTTGTTTAATCCACCTAGCGGTGTAAACGTGTCTTTCTCCACCATGAACACTACTAGGATTTCAAAATTGTTTATATTCATTGTAAATGTAGGGGAATGTGGTCGGTTGTCGGCACCCTTTTGTCTTTGGCTCATAACATCTCTCCACTTATGCAATAGCGGGGGGGGGATAGGGACATAAGCATTAGACCGGCAACAATTATCACTTCTTTCGGAACACTTTTAATCAAACGGTAATTGGCTTCATATACCATTTGTCAAATATGAGCTTTTTCCGAAAACTCTAGTTCACTTACAAGAATTTTCAAGATTGTATGTATAAATATATGAAAAATGGACAAAAGAAGCAATAAATTCAGTAAAAAATGCCAGTATCATCCTGTGCATACCGTAATCTGCAGTTTTATGGCTTAAGGTGCAAGGATCAACATTGCCGAAGACGGCAAGTTGATGTGATTTTGCAGTAAAAAGATATTCTCATATAAAGTTATGTGTTGCCTCTCTTTCTCGCACATGCTTGGAATAGGAAATTTAAAAAAAATCGGTCTTCAAAGTTAAATAACTCTCTCGGCGAACTTCCAATTAATATGCAACCTTCAACAAAGCTGTTCGTTATAAAATAAGCTATGTGACCATAAGTTTTGAGGTATGTAGAGTTACTGCGGAATTTTTATTTTATTTTAAGTTTTCATTTCCGGTTTTCCATATATATTACTATACAATCATGAAACCTCTTGTGGGTGAACTAGAGCTATCGGAAACAGCTCATATTTTGCATATGATTTGTGCTTCCAATTATCATTTGAATTAGCAGTGTTCCGAAAAAAATTCAAAATTGTTGCCGGTCTAATAAGCATACTAATGGAAAGCTAGAGGCTTTATCTAATAACTGATGAAAAAATTTAATTTATTACTTCAATATGAAAAATGTTACTGACAATTTAGTGAAATGATAATTTTATACTATTGGGAAAAATGTGGTCGGTTGTCGGCACCCCAAAAAAATTTAATTAAATTGGCACAATATGAATAAAAATCACCAACATTCAAAGAGAAAATAAAATTTACTGTACTTTTAACATCATTCCTCAAGCACAATGTGCGTATGTAAAAAGCTGGTACGCATAGTACGCACCACTAACGCACTGGCAGATCGCATTCATATTTACAAGTTGACCAAATTATACCACACAGAGTTGAATTAGATTATTTTTTAAAAGTATATAGAAATATAGAACATTTGGGAACACTGTATCCAAAAAATAACAATTTTTCTAGATTTCCTGACTCATTCTCTTCAAAATGCATCTCACCGATTGTTTATAGACCAAATGAAACCAAAGATATGAATAATAGTTCATAATTGATACATTTTTCCTATGAAAAATTTTCCATGCATGATTATGACACGCCATTCAAATTTGGTCATCAATACACACCTATGACACATGTGAGCGCGATTTTTGTTTACATTTATAGTAAAAACTCGCAACATAGTCAACCGATCTTCGTAATATTTGCGAGATTAATACAGAATAGATAGAAGTATCAATTGTCTTCTTTGAATTGTTTATACAGTTTATAAGTTTCAACATATTCAATCTCAAACTTTAAAAATCGTTGTTTCTCAAAATGCGTTGAATGCCGCTTGTCATAAGATAGCACAACAGCGACGAACTGTCATGGTGGCAAATTTAGAACAAACCATTACTCGCTGACAACAGATCACATCAGTAGAAATGAACCTCACAAAGTAAATACACTCAGGTTTTTTTTTACGCGGGGGATACGAGCCGCGTAAATGAAAACCGCGTAAATGAAAACCGCGTAAATTTCAAAATCCGCGTAAATGACAACCGCGTAAGTTTCAAAATCCGCGTAAATGAAAACCGCGTAAATTTCAAAATCCGCGTAAATGAAAACCGCGTAAATTCCAAAATCCGCGTAAATGAAAACCGCGTAAATTTCAAAATCCGCGTAAATGAAGACCACTTAAATTTAAGAATCCGCGATAAAGGGAACCTCATTGATGGATACCGCGTAAATTCCAAAATCCGCGTAAATGAAAACCGCGTAAATTTCAAAAACCGCGTAAATGAAAACCGCGTAAATTTCAAAAACCGCGTAAATGAAAACCGCGTAAATTTCAAAATCCGCGTAAATGAAAACCGCGTAAATTTCAAAATCCGCGTAAAAAAAAACCGCGTAAAAAAATACCGCGCAAAAAAAAACCGCGTAAAAAAAACTTGAGTGTATTGGCTGTTGACTTATTGGCCCTTCTTAAAAACGCATTAATTTTACGCAGTCAAAACATACCGGAACCCGTTCGGAATCCTGAATGGATTCAGTATGGCCCAGTCAAACTCATTCCAGAATCGGTTAGGAATTCTGAATGGATTCATTGTGAGTTCTAGCTAAAGGGCAACAACCGATTCCGACTCAATCGTTTGTTGCATTTGATCTGGAATCCACGAGGGATTCCAAACCTGTTCCGGAGTAGGTTTGCTTGGAATGAAGAAAATGAAATTTTATTACATGCAGCGCATACGATTCCAACCACCGTCCCTTTATGTGGTACTTTTGGCCGTGCGCGTAGTTTTTTTCAGATATGTGCTATAATGTGGTGTTTCAGAGTTTCGGCTTTTTCAAAAAGTTTGCAGAAGACGCATGAAAACGCTGTCTCCCTGTTGGACCAGAGATGGTGAAGTACTGAAAACTGCCCTATACGCCTCGAACAGGTATTATTTATCTCTGGTGCGGTGAAGTATTTTCAGTTCTGCGATTGTTTTTTTTAAGCCACACAGGGTATTTTGTTTGAGTCCTGGAATAGGGGAAGGCACCATGAAACGCACCGTGTGCATTCGACTTAATTTATTCACTACACTAACCTTTGTGCGACATCATGATTATTTTCAAGTTGCACTTGCACCCGTCGAGTCTGAGCAATATGCGAATTTAGCGAAATCTGAATTCCATGATTTAAAAAAATAGCAAATTTTTCCAGTATTGACGCACGTGGAAAAAGTTTTCTTCTTCATAGCAACTTTTATTTATTTTTGTTTCAATTCAACAAAGAATGTCGATGTAATGCATTCAGCCCTTTTGAATCAACCTGCAGCATGCTTTTGTTTGAATCACTGATTTATTTGGAATAAACAATCATTTTGTTGATTTTCGAAAAGCACAGATAACAAAACTTGTAAGATTGATTCCCAAGATATTTTGGTTGATCTAACCTAAAAATTTAGTTTAGTTTAATAAATTCCATGGTTCACAATAAAGAATTTTTATCGATTAAAAATGAAGTAATGAAGAAATAATTTATAGAATCAAACATGAACAATTCTTTTGCGTGTAGCGATTTTTTATTCTATATTTTCTCATTTTCAGAAAAATTTGCAGTGGGGCCCACAACCGTTTAAAAAATTTCTCGGTAAAAATTGTGCACTTTATAAAAAAAATCACAATTTTGTTTGTTTGTTGATAAGGTCAAATTAATTCTCCAACCAGTAGTTAGCTATGGTCTCTAGCTTTCCATCGATAACGTCTGTCTGCATAGATATTAACCTGGTCAAATGTTATGGCTGAAATAGGTAACTCGGCCCACAACCGGTAGAAACCTCTAAATAATATAGATAATATGGATATCATTAATAAACCAAGCATGAGCATGATGACCCTACAATTCGTAATTGCAACTCTGTGATTGACCATAATAAGCGAAATTGCACAGAGAACCAGCGAATGCGGCCTGGGAGTAGCTCTCCATCCTTAATATGCACGTTTCGAGAGTTCTATGCTTTGAAATGCCAGTAACGGCACCGGCCCACAGTGGGACCAATCCAAAAAAGTTGGGACAAAACCTATTTGAGGCCTTAGATGTCATTTTAGAGCCAACATTTCTTCGTAGGATATGTTCACAATATTATTCTGCAACTTTTTAAATAGAATATTTTGTTGTTGGACTAAAGTAGAGTACCCGAGCAAAAAATTTTTTTTCAAAGTATTGTTTTAGAGGGTCGATGTCTTCGACAAAGTTGTAGAATATTATGTTTTGAATAACTTCTTCTAAGATACCACAGACATCAGACCTCATATTTGAGGCAAAATTGTTGTTTTTTGGAAATATGACCAAAAAATCAGTTTTTCGACTTTTCCATGCTATAAACCTTAATTGATTAATTTAATATTTTCTACAAACTTACAGGTAATATTAAAGTACAACTTTTTGTTGAAGAAACTAATAAGCTAAAATCAATATTTTGGCTTCTGAAACTATTTTTCATATAAATTTACTGTATTTTCATCAAAGATTTCTGTTTTTAGGTGCACTTTTGTGCAGCCAAACTTCGGCTATTCCGATACTCTATTATTCGTAGAATAAAATTAATACTACATAGAAACAGGATATAGTTGGACGCGTTGTTTGGGTGACCATTCATGTACGACGGTTCATAACAAAAAATGTGTTTATATTATTTTCAATTTATATACATTATTAGCTATTAACAAAATCTTATATTTAGTACGCACTTACAAGCATATAGAATATATTGAGTTGATCAATTACGGTTTCAATATGAAAAAGTGAAAAAATAATATAAATTTTGAATTTAAACTACCAAAGAACGATTTCGGCTCAAAAAATAAATAAATGGTATTTTCAACAAAATTGTTCCAAATACAATATTTGACAACTTTGCTGAAGACCTCAACCATTTAAAGAAAATTTGATTTTTTTAGTTCGGGATTTCTACTTTAGTTTAACCAATAAGATTAGTTCTACAAATTCATAAAAGTAGAACAATACCTATTTGAGGCCTTAGATATTATAGAACCTAAGTGTGTGAAAAAAATACTCACAACATAACTGAATCATTTCTATTTTTTTAGATGGTTGAGGACTTCAGCAAAGTTGTATAATATTCAATTTCGAACATTTTTGTTAAAAATACCTTATACATACGGTAGATTTATTTTTTAATCTGAAATTGTTGTTCTTTGGCAGTTTAAATTCAAAATTTAAATGATTTTTTTCACTTTTCCATATTGTAACCGTAATTGATCAACTCAATATGTTCTACATGCTTGTAAGTGCGTGCAAAATATAAGATTTTGTTAATAGCTAATAATGTATATAAATTAAAAATAATATAAACACATTTTATGTTATAAACTGTCGTACATGAATGGTCACCCAAACAACGCGTCCAACTATATCCTGTTTCTATGTAGTATTAATTTTATTCTACGAATAATAGAGTATCGGAATAGCCAAATTTTGGCTGCACAAAAGTGCACCTAAAAACAGAAGTCTTTGATGAAAATAGAGTAAATTTATATGAAAAATAATTTTAGAAGCCAAAATATTGATTTTAGCTTATTAGTTTCTTCAACAAAAAGTTGTATTTTAGTGTTATATGCAAGTTTGTAGAACATATTAAATTAATCAATTAAGGTTTATAGCATGGAAATATCGAAAAACTGATTTTTTGATCATATTTTCAAAAAACAACAATTTTACCTCAAATCTGAGGTCTGACGTCTGTGGTATCTTAGAAGAAGTTATTCAAAACATAATATTCTACAACTTTGTCGAAGACATCGACCCTCTAAAACAATTTTTTGAAAACAGTTTTTTTGCTCGGGTACTCTACTTTAGTCCAACAACAAAATATTCTATTTAAAAAGTTGCAGAATAATATTCTGAACATATCCTACGAAGAAATGTTGGCTCTAAAATGACATCTAAGGCCTCAAATAGGTTTTGTCCCACCTTTTTTAGATTGGTCCCACTGTGCGGCCACGTCCTTACAGTTACCGGGAAAGAAAGGAATGTTAGTGCAACAAATGTTGTTATGGAGACCGATATATCTCTGCATCTTCACGTTTGCCACGGAAGGGAGTTTTTGCTAAAAGGATGGGGTAAAGCGTTGCACAGCTCTGGATTCATCTTGATGAGTGATACGATTTATGCAATTCTCAGTAGTGTTACCATCAATTTATTGCTCTGGGCAGCCGAATCCCGAGAATTTATGATAGATTTTTCGTTTATTGAAATAATTTTGAAAAGCTCGGTTTGTAAAAAAAAGCAATTTCAGCTCCGATAACCGACAGTCGGGAGTGTTGCTTTTGTTTAATTGAACTAAACGGCAGGTGAACAGTTTTATTATTTCTTGCTCCCTCGTTCCGACAAAGCACGTCATTCTGAAATCAACGCAATATAATAAAAAGCGATTACTTTTATTGTCTCGAGGCATTTGTCGATATATTTATGTACGATTTATTTATCGTGTATAAATTTTAGTATTTTTATTAATGACAATGGTGTATTGGCTTCTTTCTCCGCGGACGATTGATTCTTATGTTATAATTATTCGCACGCGTTGTTGTGCTATCTTAGGCACATTTTAAACGGTATAAAATAAGCCCTACTGAAATACCAGAAACGACTAACTTTGCATGTCGGATATACAACCGATGTCATGTGCGCGGTTTTTACGCTAATTACTCGACCAGGATTGAAAACAATGAAAACGAAAAGAAACTAACTTGTCAGCTTTTGCGTCAATATTCAACTTGCATTATTTTTCATGAAGAGATTCAATTAACGTGACAGTAGTATAGTGTATGTAATGCACTACTTCGAAGCATATGCAAGTACCCAAACAATAAGAACAATACATGCAATTTATTGATGATTCAATGGATTAAAAGCAAATCAATGAATATGTCAATTAAACTTTTGTTCTTCGTGCTGATATGACAGCCGAAAATTGGTTTTGAATTCTCCTTGCGAACTGTCAATTCTCAACCCTCATACATAATTCAAAAGTCAGCATTCGCTCAGACAAGACCATGCGTATTCCCCACGTGCATTTAATATCCAGTAGATTAGTTTCCTAGTTGGTCAAATAAACTTCAAACAAAAAAAAAGAAATTAGTTTACTAAGCTTTAAGAAAAGTCAGCTCGATTGGCATCAACCGGTGGATACGTGTTCCCTTACAATGCCATAAAATCAAAAAACATTTAAAATTACATGCGACAAAATATGTGCACTTCAGAACATAACGAAATGAAGACTACTTATTTGCTTAAAAATAAGATCGGAAAAAAATAGTTGCGTAACTGTGGTAGGTCATGTTCCAAGATGGCACTGTTGATGAATCACTTTATAAAAATAAGTGATAAGGGACGCGGACAAAAATAACTGACCACCGTCGAGTATATGCATGCGTATGGATACAATTAATAAAATCACTAAAATAAATAAAATGGAGAGAATTGATGAAAAATACAAGAAGAAAAAAAAGCAGAATAAAATAAATTAAGCGAAATCAAAAAAGTTAAAACAACAAATTTATTTGTGTCGAATTAATTATTTGGATGCAATGAATAAAATTGACTAAACAAATAGTCAGATTATGTAAATGAAGAAACTGTATAAAATGTATGAACTGGAAAAATGAAAAAATTGTATAAAGTGAAAACAGCGAATGAAATATGTTAAATGAATGATATGAATAGAATGCATGAAATGGATAAACTGATCAGAATGAATCTAACAATCTCTTGAACAAATTATTGGCGATAAATTAACACACAAAAATATATTAATAGAAAACCAATTTTTCAAGACCTTAAGTATTTCAAAAATCATAACACATGAACCATTAGAGATAGCCATATAGTTTCTTCAGAAAAGTTGCTTCAACTTGATTGATTTATAATTTTGTTGAACATTATGCAGCTGAATTTTACATATCTAAAAAGTTGATACTTTGAACATCCTAACCACAAGGACCACCCTAATTCAACTATAAAAAAATCGGCAAGAAAGTACTAATCGGTAGGAAAGTTTGCCGAAGATATCATATATCTAAAACCAACGGTTTGGGCGCAAACAGTTTGGTCTTCCTAAATACAGCTTTGTGACCATAGTTCAACGGATTGACAGCCACGAACTTGAGATGCTATGTGTCGACGCAGAAACACTTGAAACAATCGGTGGATCCAGAGAGGAAGGACTGGGAGGGGCTCCGAACAAAGCCAAATATTTTCAAATTGTTAAGAAATTATAAATTAGTTTCAAATTTAAAGTAGTTTCAAACTCAAATTCATTTCAAACCATTTTTTACTGGTTTTTATTGAATGCGGTTATTGCGTATTACGTAGTGTGTTCTAGAGATGGTCGGGTTTCAATTTTTCCTAACCCGAACCCGAGCCCGAGAGCTTGAAAATTAAAAAACCCGAACCCGACCCGAGCCCGAACATTTTAAAATTGCAAAACCCGAATCCGACCCGAACCGGAAATGAAAATATTGTAAAACCCGAGCATGACCCGAACCCGATAATTTCAAAATTCAAAAACCCGAGCGCGACCCGGACCAGAAAATTTATAATTCGAGGAACCCGATCTGTTAATACGGAACCGGATTTGTTAACCCATTATTGCCCAACCTACTATATATAGTAGGTGCTAAGAATAACTCCTATTACTTAAGGAATAACGCAGAACAGGCGTTGTCAATGAGTTGATATTGTTCATATACTCTTACAGAATACGTTTAGAGAAATTAGAGTGGTTAAACCGGTGTTTATGTTTTGTTTTTATTCAATTTTCCCTTAAGGGGTTACACATTTTTGCCATGATGAAAAAATCGAATTTTTGTAAATTAGATATTCTCAAACTACATACGCTGAGGAAAATTTTCTCAAAATTTCATTAAGATCGGAATACTAAAACTTGAGTTACAGCGATTCATAGACCGCTACCCATTGACCACTCGTAGGCGGTGCGTAGTGTTTGATACGCTAGACTGTTGACTCGCTGCAGCAGCAGTAAAACTTTATTATCTCGGAATTGTATTTTGTTGAAAAGTTCATTCGCGGCGACCACGATATCTCAGGAATTAATTAATCGATCAATCTTAAATTTTCACTTGTTGTTTCTTATTATATCAGCTACTCTTAGTAGGAAATTAATTTCACTGGAATGACCACATCATTTTTTCCAATCGGAAAACTCAATTTGTGCTGCGTGTGAAGAATAAGTTGGGCAATAATGGGTTAATACGGAGAATCAACCAAAGATCCCGAAGGTTTTTAAATTTAGGCACCCGAGCTAGATCCAAGGTTCATCCAAAAGAATCGTCCAAGGCTCATCCAAAATGATTATAGAATCACTCCAACCTGAAGTAGCACCATACGCGTCCAGTTATATCTACCTATGGCAAAACGATTTACAGGCGAGAGGAATTGGCATTTATATTTACTATTATAAGTAGGATAAATCGGTGGCTATCGCATGGGGAAACAAGAGGCATAATGATGACAGATTCAAACAATCTTCCTCGTCGTACATAACCAAAATTTCTATCTTTTTATTGAAAACCATTCCTTGCTTGTCTATTGGCAAGTCGTATCCCACAGTTTAAACGGCGTCACCCGCGTTACTGGTTCGTACGGTCAAACTTAAACTTGTGTCGAAGGTTGTCAATCAAAATTGACGGCCTGAATCCGAAAATTCCAAATGCGAAAAACCCGAGCCCGACCCGAACCCGATAGCTTTAAATTTTCCAAAACCCGAACCCGAAAAATTCAAATTTCAAAGCCCGGAACCCTATCCCAACCCGAGAGGTTTAAATTTACTAAACCCGAACCCGACCCGAAACCCGTTAGGTTCGGGTCGCGTCCGGGTTTCGGGTCCAAAAATCCGAACCCGACAATATCTAATGTGTTCATGTGTGCCAAAGTCCAAAAACTTTAATATTTTTCATAAAATTTTTTTCGAGATTGCATGAAATCTCGACGTTTCATGAATTTTAAAAGCATCAAAAATGATAATTCAATTTTGAAATTATATGAGAAAGGTAAAATCAGTTATTGAGGGAGGCCCATTTTGTTGGACATTTCATCAAAATTTTGACAATCAGGTATGTCCAAAAAACTCTGCTTTATGCATATGGAAAAACAATTCATTAATTTGTAGCCTGAGATAGAAAACTTTTCCAGTTTGAGTTAAATGGGATTCTGTCAATACGACTAGCCTCGGTTTTATATGATCAATCGGAAGCTTTAGCTTTTCAATGTGTTTGGGAAGCCCGGAAAAGCTCAAAAAAGAATACTTCATAGTGCTACTTTCTGTCAAAATAGCAGCCGTTTTCACCCACCGGCCAAAAATTTAAAAAGTGTAACTAAATTTTTGCGTATTCCATTTTAAACTGAAATCATCTATCCGCATTTTTGTTCTGAGCCACTTAAAACTGGTTCACTGGAGAAGAATTCTTGATAATTATTCTGTCTGTTACTGGTTTGATCATTTGAATATTTTCGATATTGTTCGAAGGCAACGAGCGCGCGTGACCAAAGTCACTTGCTGTAGTATATATGTATAGGATAATGAGCCTATTTTGTCCCTGTTTTGGGAGTTGGCCGCACGATTTCACTAATTACTTAGCCTAAAACCGAAATGGAATACGTATTGATTTGGTATTTCATTCAATCAATGTGTTAAACAAAGATGGCAGACGCTACTCTTACGGCCAATTTCTTCACTGGATGAAAACCGGTTTTCGCTGAAAACCAGTTTTCAGGTCGCTGTTGACCAATTAGCCGAAAACCGGTTTTCATCCAAGCGAAGAAATTGGCCGTTCCTGTAACGGTTTCAAAATGGTTGGGTAATAACAGGAACAGAGTGGAAGATGAGTACATTACCCTATACCTAAAAACTAAATTTTCATCCTCATAGTGATAAGTCTGAAAGCCTTTTGTCGAAATACGAGAAGGATAGATCGTTATGCGAAAAAACGATGACTAATGATAAATTCTTATGGGAAGATCACAGGGAAGAACTAGTTTATATCTTTTATTCATTTTAATCACGCCAAGTTTACGATACCTGCTTATTTGTCAGCTGGTGTGGTGCGAGCAAGATCAGGTTCATGTAATCAAAAGTTCAGTGAACCATAGCGTTGTTGTTTCAAGAATCAACCAAGGAATGTTATTCCGAAACATTGTTGATTGGAGAGGGCTTCTGATGACTCAATCAATAGGAATGCACAAATTATTAGACCTCTTACACTAAAGTGTACTTATCGTTATTTCTCGTTTGTTGTCTATTCCAGTTTGCGTAGATGCTCGGAAAGGTGCTGCTAGAACTTAGTTCAAGTTAGTTGCAAGCAAATTCGGAATTTCCAGACAAAGAAAAGTACGTAGCATACTGAGTACGTACTCTTGCCCAAGATAAACACACGAGATACGAGGAGGGCACGACTCTACTTCACAAGTAGCTATAGCAGACAAACAAGACAAAAAAAAATCACTCCAACCATGACACGACCGGTTGGACCTAGCAGAACCAGTGCAAATCTCCGACACCGGTAAGTGTTCAAAATCTCGTTATTCAAATATTTTCCCATCACGGCGACCAACGCGCCCCCGGGGTCCAGCCGAATCCATCGCATCGTACTGGGTTCGAAAATGGTCAGGATTTTCGCATAAATCATTCCTTGCTGTTGGTCGGGACGTCTGCCGAGAATTCACTTGCTTTTCTGTCTGTACCTTAGCCAACTGGTTGCACCTAATCTGAATGAACTTTTTTTCTTCTTATTCGGTTATTTTTCTTCCTGAACATTTCATGTAGGAGCCGCATATTTTTCATCGCTAGCATAATCACACATGTTCCACGCCAGGCGGTGGCAGCAGTCCTGCTGGCATCGGTGCTCGGAATGCTACTAGCCGGAACGGGAGATGCATACGCGTTGTCCGGTTACGATACCAGTTCCAGAAAAGTTAGCCTAGTGGTGAGTAGCGTCTTGCAATGAAAATAACGTAAAATACTACAGGGGTAAATTCATCCAGTAAAAAAAGTATGGTGTTCCCATGGTCCTAGATATTCGACAGTAGCTCACTTTCATTATTAGGTTTGTTTTTCTCTTACGATTTGTAATGGCAGTTTCTTAAAGTTGAAAGAAATTTGTCACGTGTTGACCCTGAATGCCGGTACTCGAAATACTTTTCCCTAGAAAATTTTCTTCTCAACTTCTTGCACCGCGAACTTACGTTTCTAGATGCAGCAGCAGATGTGGATAGTTGAACAACATTTAGATAGATGCAGATTTACATTGTTACCTACATGCACCTTGCAAGTTTTACCTTTTTCCAACCAGGGTGAACGTGATCAGAAGTCTTTTTTTTCTCGTCGAGCTGCCGTGTTGGTTGGCAACTGCCATTCAGGATGCACTGTGATGGCAGTCAAATTGAGTTTTGATGTCAAAGATGCATACGTACATATCCACTGGAAGAGCAGGTGTGTTTTTCTTTGTTCATATTTTACCATTTCAAAGATAGAACTAACTCTATAGCACAACAGCTCGGATGCTGAACTTCGAAATGAAATTCTTTTCGTATTTTTTATGTTGCGGTTTCATTCATTCTGCTGCGTTTGACCAAAGAATGGCAGTTTTCCAATATTTTGATTTGCTTCTACAGCCATAGACTCGTTCTAGGCTTCAACTGTGCACAAATATTACATTCCTTGCGTAACGAAAGTTGACGTAAACGTTTATGAAACTTCTACGTTCTAACTATGTTCTAACTATGTCTAACGATAGACACAAAGGAATGCGTATAGGTTAGTATCGAAGCATAGATTCATTTTTGAGAAAAAAAATAGAGTTAAGTCCCTTATATTTGGTCGGTGCCAAATCCGAAAGCCAGTAGTCCGAAAGGGTTACTAAGCCAGTAGAAATTACGTCGAATACGTCATTAAGCCGGATGGGTTATTAGACCGAATGGGTATTAGGACGAATGGACCATTAGGTTTAATGTGAAGAAATTTAAAGAATCATTAGATAGTTTGTCTCCGGGAGCAAAAGTAATATTTTACCTTCGTTTAGACCTAACGTAAGGTAATTGACATAGCGGCCCGTAGCAGTTAGTAGTGTCAGTGGACAATCTCGGAGATTGATCGGAGAGATCGCAGTGCTTAACGCATGATTCATGTGTTTTAATGGAAGCCTGGCAAATAAAAGTTTGTATGTGTTCTCCTTCTTTAAAACATGAGCTTTACTTTTCAATTTTCTCAAAACTAGGATTAGGGAATTCGCCCCGTTAATTGGCAACTGGAGTCCAAAGAAGCGGTAGCAACGTCAGCAAGTTTTAATCTGCCCGATTGATTAGATTACATTATTGATAGATCATTACATTCCCACCTGTGTGTTAGTAAACTTTAGAGATTTTGTATTTAGACTTATTATCTTCGTCATTAAATAAACGGTTCTATATGTTGTTTCAGCAACAATGTTGCTTGATGCAATGTTTACAACTGAAGAATTTATAAATGTGAATATTTTTTATAGCTACTGAGCATTAACCCATTCATACCCATGTTGTTTGTGGACAACAACGTTTTTAAATAGCTATAACTTTTCATTGGGGCTAGATAAAAGTAAGTAAAGCTAATAAATGTGATTGTTGCCTTTCATTTGAGCATTAACAATTACCAGGATCAGCTCTAGAACTGAAGTTATTTCAATTAGTCTGATTGGATTCCGATGGAGCAGTGCTGCCAGAGACAGTGTACGTTGATGATGGAAAATGAATTTTTCATATATCTTCGGTATGGTGCAATATTATTGAAACGGATAAAGCTTATTAATTTAGGCTGCCTTTGGCTATGTTTTTCACGTAATTAGACTAATACAAATATTATAGGAGAATTGTATTGACCATTAGAAGGTAAAAATTGAGCAGCTTCTAGCACTGCAAGGGAAGCACCTTTATCAAGAAAAAAAGATTTTAGTGTTTCTTGATCTCACCGTTATCAAGGAAAAATAGTTTTAAAACCCTACATGCACTAGAAAAAAGTTGGGCATGAAAGGGTTAACTGTTCTCTGTTCTGTTAATTTTTTGAGTAATTGGTATGATTGTGTGATAATGTAGTCGCGCCAAGCGAATAAAAATGCCATACTCAAGTGGACTGTCAAATTTGACTATTCGGCCTAATAACGCATTGACCCGTTCGGCTCAATGGCTTTCGGCTTGATGACCCATTCGACCTAATGACTTTCGGCCTAACGGAATTCGACCGAACGACATTCCACCTAATGAATATCGGCCTATTAACCGTTTTGGTTTTCAGTAATAGGTATAGAAATAGGTATAGCTTTTAGTAATTTCTTTTTCCCTTTCGGGAAAGTAAGATGTAATGAATTGACAAATAATCACAAGCAAAAATGGGAACCGTAAACATTTTAGTTTGAAAATGGATAACATTTTTATGTATATTTGCTTAGCATAAGTAGAGCTACTATGCTATAACCTTTGAAAGCTTGAACCTCTGCACAAGAGCTTTTTTGCCAAAATAGTATACTTAATTATTATGCTCGTCGTGAAAAAGGCACGTGGTAAAAAAGATGTTTTTAGGGGGATAGAAATTGTTTGAATTCGTTTATTTTATAGCATGGGTGCCGAACCCTCAAAGGGGAAATTATAATTTTCGCATACATGCAAACAAACAGATAAGACGGTAGCCAACGAATGCTGTACGGAAAGGGAATTTTTAGTTTGAAATATATCGACATCGTGAGCGGACCATTTAGTTGAAATATAACCGGTTATTCGAGCTACAATTGTTTCAATAAAATATCCGGATCCTTGTGCACCTGATCATTTCGTACAATTATTCCGGAAATCTCTGGTAGCCGCTATTTAGACGATTCGTGCGATTGCCTTTTACTTACCGACTCGTCGCATGACGAACCTGGAAACCGCCAGACCCAAGAAACCAACACAACAGGGTCCAACAGTATTTTTTTTCCAAATTCCTTTTCAAGTCCCCAATTTTCCTTTCCGAATAATCGATTCACAATCGAAGTAGCATTCTACAATCCGTCGCATGAATTGGCGAGCAGTATACACATAGCGACAACCAGGCGATCTACTAGACCATGCAAAGCAAAATAGAGCCGGCGTATTGGTGGAACGGCACAGCACCCTCCGTGCTTTCTGTCTAAAAGCAAGAAAACAAGTTCAGAGAGCAAGATCTGAGGCAGTAAGGGCATGAATGCAACGTTTCGTTCCGAGCGGCAAGGGCAGTTTTTAACTGTGAATAGTTCACCTGCTACAAGGAGACACTATGCAGAGAAGCAGACGCCAACGCGTGCGCTGATAAACTGAAGACCATCGTGGAAAGTCTCTTGCCGAAGCATGACCTAACCGCTTGGCCGACAAACCCCGTAGGTCGATGTAGACGGTGGAAATATTGGTGACAATCAGGCCTCCAACGATGGGCTCCCTGCTGTGGCAATTAAAAATATTAAAAGCAAAGAATGTTCCCGATACGGACGGTATCCCCAACGGTATACAACGATCCTGGTGTTTCCGAACATGTTCAGGACAGTGCTACAGAAATGCCTGAACGAAGGTTACTTCCTGGATAGATGCAAGATCTTGAAGCTGGTCTTGTTGTCAAGACCAAAAAAACCACTAGGATACTCAGAGATCCGTATTGGCCCATATGTCTACTGGATACTTTTGGTAAACTTCTGGAGAGGGTCATCCTCAACAGACTTGTGAATTATGCTGAAAGTGAGAACAGGCTAGCGCAGAGGCAATTCGGATTCCGGAAAGGGATTTCAATTGTGGATGCAACCCACACAGTCATCACGATCACGGAGAAAGCATTGAAGCCAAGGAGAAAGGTGCACCATTGTAGCGATGGGCGTTCAATACCGCCTGTGCAAATTTTTGTAAGGTTACTTGCAGAATCGATTTGCAGCTTATACAATAACCGGCGAGACTCTGGAGGAAGTGACAGTAGATCTCATACTCAATACTGAAGTATCGAAAATGTGTCAAACTCGAAGCGGAATTGGACGAAGCTGACGACCACATTATTTCTAATGACTGTTCGTATCGCGAGCGCGTACATAACGATGTCGTCTAAGCGGTATGTGTCATTCATGGGATGATCTCCATTTGTATCATTCTGACTGAGGACGCAAATATATACACGAAGTGCAAGAAGACTGATCTGAGTGGATTCGTTGGCTAAGGACCAGCAAGAGTGGGACAAGATGGAGAAAGGATGGTGTACCCATCGGCTCATCCCAAATGTGTTGTCGTGGGTGCATAGGAAGCGTGGAGAGATAAACTTCCATTTGACGCAGTTTTTGCCTGGGAACTGATGTTCCCGGAAGTAACTGCATCGGTTCAGACATGCTTTGTCACCGTTACGTGGACTTTCAATGCCGTATGCCGAAGTCCGAAGGAAGATGCCCGGCGCAACAGTCGACAATATAGTCAAAGCGATGTACCACGACGCACATACTTGGCACGCTGTAAACAGAGTAAGGACGAGGATACCTCCCGAGTTCCAGAGGATGTGGCGAAGGGATAAACAAAGCAGCACCACCGGTTAGAAAGTCGCCATGAAACAAGAAATCGGGCTCGGAAGAAATTCCTTCACCGTGGAACTGTCCATCGTTGTAGACTAGGTCCACCGCCGGAGACTAGATGGGTGGCGTTAGATGAAGTACTGGTTTCGGAACGTCGCGTCGAGTGGTAAGTGTAGTGGAAGTCATGCTCCATGGGGAACTGCAGGACCAACCTCGGCATTCTACTACCGGTTTGTCTGCGGATAACACCTGACATCGTGCTGCATGGACCAATGTGTTGGAGTATAAACAGGGCTCAGGCGAATGAAGTTGCCGAGCTCAAGCAGCTTGGTGAGACGCCAAAATGACGATGACCGGTTGTCATTGGAGGAGGTTTCAATGCTTGGGCAGTAGAGTGGAGAAATAGACGTACCAACACAGGAGGATATAGTAATCTGGAAGCTCTAACCAAGCTGTATGTTATGCCATGCACCACTTTTCGCTGGGACGGCCGAGAATCCAACGTCGACGATACCTTTTGCAGCCTGTCGCTGGTAGCAACCATGAACTGTAGGGTTAGCAAAGACTACACGCATAATGACCACCTGGAAATCCGGTACAGCATTGGTCAACGAAACTGTGCTAAAACACAGAGGGCCAGCACCCATAAGCGGAAGTGCAAGATGAAGTCATTCGACAAGGATCTCTTTGTGGATACACTCCGAGCAGCAAGTGACTCTGCTAACCTCAATGCAGATGAGTTTAAAGAAACGTTAGACACTACCATACCAAGAAAACTAGAGCCTATGAACAGGCGGCACCCAACTTACCAGTGGAACGAGATGCTTGGTACCCTCCGTGCTAGCTGGTAGTGGAGATAGAAGAAACGTTCAGAGAGCTGGATGTGAAGCCGTCAGAGAGGAGCGAAATATAGTGTTTCGCACCACAAGGGCCAAATTGAGTTAATGCTAAGTTAATCGACATGCTTTAAAGAGCGGTGTCAAGGCACTGGCACTAATCGCTGCCTGTGGCGAAGCATACCGTGTGGCAATGGCGAAGATCAGAGGGCCCCTGATGGAAATGTGCCCTGGCAAGCTGAAGCTAATCGTAGAAGAGCTTTCCCTGGAGTGCGACCCAACAAGCCAACGCCGAAGTGATCCAAGTCTTCAACTAAGAGCTCGTAGCTGTGGCAAAGGGTCTAAAGGCGAAGAACGCGCCAGGGTCAAATGGAATCTGCAACGTTGTTGAGAGAGCTGCAATCCAGGCATTCTCGGAAATGTTTAGAAACGTGCTCCAAAAGATTTTAGACGAAATGTATTTCTCTAACAAATGGCAGCTACAGAAGTTTGTGCTACTTCTCAAACCAGGCAAAACTGCCGGCGATCTAGCGTCGTATAGACCAATATGCCTGTTGGATACGCTCGGAGAAACTTTTAACCTTCAACAGGCTGAAAACAATTATGGAGAGCAATCAAGGGTTGTCAAAGAACCAGGTTGGATTGCGGGAAGGCAAGTCTACGGTAGACACTATTCGGACCGTAATCGAGAGGGTTGATTTGGCGCTCAAACTAAAAAGAAAAGATAATCGATGTTGTACTGTGATGACGATGGACGTCAAGAACGCGTTCAATAGCGCGAGCTGAGCAGCCATTGCTGAATCACTGCGCATAAAAAGGGTCTCTAACTACATATGCAGAATTCTGAGGGAATATTTCCAGAATTGGGTTCTGGCCAACGAGACAAATAGGTGAAAGAAATCGGTTAAAATTTCGGTAATAGTCCCATAATGCTCTATACTGATTTCCACGCTCTGGAACGGGATGTATAACGGCGTACTGATGCTGTTTGGGGATGTGGAGGTTGTCGAAAGACATTGAAAGAGGTGGAAATTTCGGCGATGGAAGCGATCGACATGATCGGAAATTGGATACAAGGAGTAATGTTGCGGATAACCCACCACAAAATGGAGGTGCTAGAGGTCAGCAACCGTACAGTGCTGCAGCGCACAGAAGTCATTGTTGGGGGACATAAAATCGTCGTCGAAGTGGGCACTGAAACAACTGGGTGTGATGATTGATGACCGGCTGAACTTCAACATCCAGGTTGACTATGCCTTCGAGAAGGCGGTTGCTCTAACCAGAATACAGCAGTGCCAAATAGTAGCAGGAGACCTCTTTTGGTTAGCGTAGCATAGTAGATACTGAGGTACGGAGGTCTCGTTTAGGTTTCGGCATTGGAAATACAACGGAATCGAGAAAAGCTGAGTTACCGCTGTAACGATCCACATCGGCATTCTAATGTAGGATAGTGAACGCTATAAGCGGTAGTGAACCAAGGGAGTACGAAAAACACTGGGAGGTAACTCAATGATCAAATGGCAGTAAGATTGGGATTCGACAAAAAAGGAAGGTAAACTCACTGGTTTATACCAGTTCTGGCGACCTGGGTAAATAGGATGTATTAGGCATGACGAAACGCGACCCCATCGTTAAACGTAGAGTCTGAGTAGGGTAGATCAACCATCGGGGACTAGCCGAGTAGATTGCGAAAAAGCAAGGAGTTTTTATTTCGATTATAGAGGTTTTAACATTAAGGTCATTCGCCTCTTCGCGTTAGAAAATTCTCTTAAGAAAAATCTCTAACCCTATGTGCGGGGGGGTTGGGAATCGAACCCAGGTGAGCTGCGTAAAAGGCAATTGATTGACCAACTACGCTATACCCGCCCCTAGCAAGCAAGAAGCTAAATGGCTTAAACAAACGGACAGAGGTGGGTACTAAATTGTTCAACGAAGGCGAAGGATCCAATGAGCCCAAGGAAAGAAGATGTGCAACGGCATAATTCCTCCCGAAGTAGTACTCAACGGTAGCTCCGGGAACACGTGAACATGGAGATGCAAAGGGTTAAGAATTAAGCTGTAGGCGAAATAGAGAAAGAATAGTATGAATTGAGCAGTACTACGTTTCAAGTCGGCTAACAGAAGCGAAGAGGAAACCAATATTGTATTGTGGTCACGATAGATGTGAATAATTCGTTTAACTGCGCCAGCTAGGAAACCAGCGCCGAAGCCCTGCACAGAATGAGAATCCCCAATTGTCTGTACCAGAACCTGAAGAGCTACTTCCAGAGCATGTTGCTGTTCGAGACAAACGAAGAGTAGAAGTCAATTTGAGTCATAGTGGGCGTTCCTCGGGGATCCATTATCGGTGTAATTCTTTGGAACAAGATGTACGATGAGGTCTTGACACTGCGGTTGCCTAAGAAAGTGAAAATCATGGTTTCGCGGACAACGTGTCACCAACAGTAGAGTTGTCAGTGACGGAGAACCGAAAAACTGATGTTCCGACAGATGGCCGTACGAGTAACGAGTGCGTAAAGAATGATATCGTCGGAGGCTGTATGCGTTATCGCCGAGATGATCGCCAGCTGCATCATTCTGGCGGAGGACATCGACTGTTAAAAACGAAGAAACGTCAGAATCGTGAGGAAGATGGTGAGACTCAACTCGATGGCGAGGTGGTAGTAGAATTGGGACATTACAGAGAAGGAATGACCTACCGACTCAATCCCAGACCCGTCGACATGGGTCAATAGAAACCACGGAGAGGTAAACTTCCACCTCACACAGCTCCTGTTGGGCCACGGCTGCTTAAGGAAGTATCTTCATCGGTTCGGGCAAGCAACGTCACCATTGTGCCCGGTGTGTGGAATTGTTGAGGAGACACCGAAGCTGTAGTCTTCGAATGTTCGAGGCTCGAAGCGACACGCTGAGAGATGCTTGAAACGGGAGGCCCGGGCATCAACCTGAATAATGGCGTCTTATAGAGAAACGGGCGTGATGAACAGCGAGTGAGCAGTTTCGGGAGAGCAGACATTGCCGGGAACTTTCCGCCGAAGTAGGCTAGATCCACTGCCGTGCATTACTTCTTTCGCCGGGGACCTCTCCGTCGGCTTAAGTTAGATTCACCACCGAAGACTTGACTAACGCGACGAGACATCACTAGTCGCGGATCGTCGGGGTACCAGCGATCCCCTCGGCTCCATCGGAAGTTGTGGTGCTGAGTGGCACAAGGGAGCCGAGTTATAGTGCTGAATGGCGTAAAAGAGCTGAAGGTTCAGTAAATTGAACAATCTGGAGCTTGCCGCCCAGATTGTCCTCTTAGGGGAAGAGCACTAAATCTCAACCCATAGCTAGCTTCTCTGCTATCATACGGAAATTGGCTGAAAGAGTAGTTGTTTTAGCGGGTTAGGCGGCTACCAAAACCCGAGTTTTTGGTTTTTGTGCATTTTTTCCTGCTCAGGGTATTTTTGAACATTTATTCTGTTATCTAAAAATGATATAGAAATCTGGACAGTTTGAGCGATTTCAATTAGCTATAGATTAGTCAGTAAAGAATGTTTTGAAAATTTAGAGCCTTAGTACTCAAGTGAGAGCAAGGATGTGAAATATACAGATCAGAAAGATAGATTTATGTTAATGGAAATGTAAAAATCACCAAACCGTTATAGGGATTTATATGGTTTATATGGTTTGACACTCATTTCAATTCCGAACTCAACGTAATCATCAACGTTGCGTCAGATACTCTCAAAAAGTGTCTTCTGTTCAAACTGATGTTCTGAAAGTTAACCGGATCTTACAAAAGTAATCTTCCGGAAGTCACACAGTGTTCAACGTTCTGAAATTCGGTCGATGTTGTCTTAAAACTTGAGGCGGTCGCTTAAATGTAGATAATAGAGTGATTGATGGAGGGTTAACCAGAAAATTAGAACAAGGACTGCAGTTAGCAGAATTATAACAAACTTTCATTAATCGTGGATGTTACAAGTGAATTTGTCATTTGCATCCATTTAAAAATTATATGTTTTTTTGAAACATTGGCGAGATAATATATCTTTCACTTTCTAAGAGTTCAGTTTGGCAAATCGTAACATAGCACCCTATAAATCTGACTCAACGGTTATGTTCCCTACTGCTTAGCCACATTGTGTTGAAATATAATTCAATGTGAAATGCCTAAATGTTTGACATAATAGAATTTATCTGAAACCACATTCTAGTCTTGCTGTGAACCGTTCTTGTTTCAGAATATACCAACCTGTTTAGTCTGTTCAGTTTGCTATACTTACTCACGCCCTACCAACTAAAAGCTCGAACAAAGAAAACCGATGGATTTATGGAGCCATAGTGCCCACGCCGTTCAACATTCTCTACCCTTCTATCCACCAACGTTCCGTTAAATGATATATTAGACTGACAATGGACACAATATTTTCTCGTTCTTCCTCCAAGCAGAGGAGCCGAAGTACCAACATAGTGGACAGTGTGACTGTGGTTAAACCGCAAAATCTGCTACGGTTCGCACACCTGTTGGATAGCTTCCCATCCAGTGCCGGGCCGCTGCCGGTTCTTCGTGAAAAACCGCTTCACCGGTGCCGCGCCAAACGTCTAACTTATCACGTCATATGGCTTCCGGTTCTTAAAGATGTTCGTTCAACCAGCCAAGCCAGGCAGACGTCACGTGAAGGTAGAATCGGTGAATTTGGGTTTTTGGATGGAGTGGAGTAAGTCGGCCTATTCGCAACCAGGGACTTTTTCTTTAAATCTTTTTTTAAAAGTTCATGCATATCTTTCACTGGATCAAATTATTAAAGGCAAAAAAATCCCGGTAAAAATTCGCCAGCTCACCCTTGGCGCTGCCGAAGCTAGCCGGGAAAGATGACAGCGCCCCACGTGCGAATGAAAATAAATTGCAATATATTTCACATAATAAGACGACGATCTTTTATAATCGGATTTATATCCAACGGGGAGCAGGCAGTCAGAGGAGCCACCAAGAAATAACTATGCCTGGAGGTGTTCCTGGATGCTTTGCGTCAACGGGGCAGGACGAAAAATGGCCACCGGTCGTCTCAACACATTGTGTCACTTTTCTTTCTTCTGCCGAGGAACAGATTTTCCCGCGCACTCACTCTCCTCGGAAGTACGGAAGAAGAGCCGTGTACGAGATAAATGGGGCAGTTATTTTCGCTGTCAGTGGTGATGGAGGTGTTCGATAAAGGACCGAAATTGAAATTGATTAAATGACAGTAATGTTTGTGGTCTTTTGTGTAGTCATGGATCAAACCTGACCTGAGGGAAGCTTTGATTATAACTCTTTCTGAGCCAGAGTTGATTTGAACCTAGCGAAGTAGAGTGACTGTAACATTCTACAGCTCCAAACGGTGAATAAGAGCCTCTTTAAAAGATCAAATATGGCTCTTGTTAGAGTTGGCGTCTCTATATGGTGAAATGTAGAACTAAAATTTTCTAGTAAAAATGATTTACATCTTGTACTAAAATTCTTTCAGACATGTCATTAAGCTAGACCCAACCAATATTTCGCAAAAAACGTAAAAAAGCAAAAAAGGTAGTGGGAATTGATTACTTATTCAACAACTGACAATTGACTATAACATATGCCGTTAGACCCCATGTAATACTGACTCAGATATCACTTCATTGAAAATTTAACAACTTCTCACAAGGAAGTTGGATTGATTAGCAGTCTTTGGTGGGATTTCTCCGAGTAAATTGTCGAAAAATCCCATACAAACTTTGGTAGCAAGATTTGTCCAATTTGGCTCAAATTTGGTACAGACACTCCTGGTGGGACTAGAAATCTACTCAGAGGTAGCCCGATTTTTTCTTGTCACTCTAATGTACACCACAAACGCCTCTAAGATAATACTCAAACCACTGTCAATAATAGAATTTAATAAAAAAAAAAGATGGGTGGGTAATGTCAGAGACATAACCGGAGTGAAGTAAATTCTGGTAAATTCTGCTCTGGAATAAGCAATTTCTATGCGATTTTGTCGACTTTAGCACATTCATAGTTTATTTGGAGTATTTTTGGAATTATCAAGTTGACAATTTGCAACATTCTTTGAAAATATTGTTGAACTTTTATGAATGAAGGCACGAAAACGAGCGTTTGACCGTCGTCCTACTACCAGCATAAGAGAAGTAGCAGATCAGCATTTTTCGCTACATGGCCTGTACCAAAAAAAACCGCTCCACCGGAAGAAAGGCTTCCCAGCAAGCAGTTGGCAATGAAGGCAGTGTAAGAGTGCCCCAGTCACGATTGGCGTTAAGAAGCCTCATCGCTACCGAACAGAAACTATCGCCCTGCGAAAAATTTACAGCTATCAAAAATCGAGCGGGCCTAAATTGTGACCCAAAATAAACCACAAACCAACAAGTTCTTTTCAGGACCAGCTAATTACAAAGTATTATTATTATAAATGAAATTTTCAATTGCCTTACAACCTCCTTCCCCCTATCCTCCCGGCTTGAATTACTATCAATCTTGATGATGCTGTGCGGCGGGGGCACTAGTTTTTATTATAGTGGAAAATTTAGGTTTGCGCGTTTTTCCCAAAAGATTTTAGCTGTGCTGTTTTCAAGGAAGTTGTAGTTGAATTCAAAATAAAATAGTTTATTTCTATTGTCAGAGATGGACCTTCCAACGAAAACTAGTCTGGCTCGCTTGGAATCGAATTGTACGGACCAACCACTGCTTTCACAAAATCTGTTATTTTCAGTAATTTTACATTCTACACAACTAGTCACAACTATTTCCAATCAGCGCAAAAATCGAAGGTTTTCATTCAGTACAACAGCAAATTTTCACTTTTAGAAAAACAGGCAACATTCTGGCCGAAAATTTTGAAACGGAGCACCTATATCGAAACGTTCGATTTTTGTAAATTGAATCATTACACTAACCTGTCTACAAATCACACAAATAACTTTTTTATTTTGTGCCATTCTACTTGAAAGCGACGATATTGTTCACACGTGGCTCACTTACCATCCAACGCTCTTGACAAGCCACTTTCTGATGCTTGTAATAACAAAACTTGAATTTCATTCTTTGTCGATAAATTGATGGCCCTGAAAAGCGCCTTTTGTTTGGGCAGTGTTCGAAATTTACTTGGAGCTGGTGTATATGGTAACAGTTTTGGTGCCATCGAAGACGGCGTGCTTGGCCAACTCTTCTGACAGCAGCAAACGGACAGCGGTGTGAATTTTGCGGGAGATGCTGCAAACGAACTGCTGCATGCTGATGCTGGAAACGAACTGAGCGTGAGCAACAGCATGCTGAGTTTTTATACCTGACTACAGCACAATGTAAGCTCGTCCTTTTTTGTGTTGTCCTCAATATGTGTTATTCGTAGCTCCACCCCTTCGTTGGTCGACCACATATTTTTGATAAAGAACAAAATTGAAATTGTGTTTCCAATACGGAAGTTATCGAACATTCAGGGTAAAAAGAGTAATGTAATACGGCACATTGGTAAAATGTTTGAGAATTGAAACCTTTTTGAATGCTTACTAGGCGAAACTGTAAACAAACACACAAATGATAACTTTTTATTTTGTGTCATTCTACGTGAAATCGACGATATTGTTCACAAGTAGCTCACTTGCCATCGAACGCTCTTGGCAAGCTACTTTCGGATGCTTGTAATAACAAAATTTCAATTCGATTCTTTGTTGATAAATGGCCCGTACCAAACAGACCGCTCGTAAGTCCACCGGAGGAAAGCCTCCCCGCAAGCAGTAAGCAACGAAGGCCGTGTAAAAGTGCCCCAGTCACGGTTGGCGTTAGGAAGCCTCATCACTACTGAACAGAAACAGTCGCCCTGCGAGAAATTCACAGCTATCAGCAATCGAGCAGGCCTAAATTGTGACCCAAAATAAACCACAAACCAACAAGTTCTTTTCAGGACCAGCCAATTATATTCCAGTAAGATATAAATGAAATTTTCGTTTTCCATTGCCTTACAACCTTTTTCCTCCCAGCTTGAATTACTATCAATCTTGATGATGCTGTGCGGTGGGGGCACAGGCAGTTTCCATTATAGTGGAAAATTTAGGCTTGCGCGTTTTTCCCAAAAGTTTTTTAGCTGTGCTGTTTTCAAGAAGTTGTAGTTGAATTCAAAATAAAAGTTTACTTCTATTGTCAGAGGTGGATCTTCCAACGAAAACTAGTCTGGCTCGCTTGGAATCGAATTGTACGGACCAACCACAGCTTTCACAAAATCCGTTATTTTCAGTAATTGTACATTCTACAGATTTAGTCACAACTATTTCCAATCAGCGCAAAAATCGAAGGTTTTCATTCAATACAACAGCAGACTTTCACGTTTGAAAAAACAGGCAGCATTCTGGCCGAAAATTTTGAAACGGAGCACTTATATCGAAACGTTAGAAAACGTTCGATTTTTGTCAATTGAATCATTACACTAAACTGTTTATAAATCACAAATAACTTTTGATTTTGTGCCATTCTACGTGAAAGCGACGGTATTCGGTATTGTTCACAAGTGGCTCACTTACCATCCAACGCTCTTGACAAGCCACTTTATGATGCTTGTAATAACAAAACTTCAATTTCATTCTTTGTTGATAAATTGATGGCCCTGAAAAGGGCCTTTTGTTTGGGCAGTGTTCGAAATTTACTTGGAGCTGGTGTATATGGTAACAGTTTTGGTGCCATCTGAGACGGCGTGCTTGACCAACTCTTCTGACAGCAGCAAACGGACGGCAGTTTGAATTTTGCGGGAGATGCTGCAAACGAACTGCTGCATGCTGATGCTGGAAACGAACTGATCGTGAACAGCAGCATGCTGAGTTTTTATACCTGACTACAGCACAATGTAAGCTCGTCCTTTTTTGTGTTGTCCTCAATATGTGTTCTTCGTAGCTCCACCCCTTTGTTGGTCGACCACATATTTTTGATAAAGAACAAAATTGAAATTGTGTTTCCAATACGGAGATTATCGAACACTCAGGGTAAAGAGAGTAATGTAATACGGCACATTGGTAAAATGTTTGAGAATTGAAACCTTTTTTGAATGCGCCTAGTAAAAATGTTTTCCACTTCACTCCAGTTTGTTTCTGACCATATTTGCAATTTGCGTACTGAAATAAATCATAATTTTGGGTTTAACCCAAATTGCTCTCCAGGGAGAAACAGTACATGAAACAGAAAATGCAAACTTATTCTTTGAAATGAGTTTGGTGGCCCTGAAAAGGGCCTTTTTTATAATGATACAAGTGAGTTCTACCTTTTCAACTTCCAAATCCATACAATGTGCGTCCCTGCCGCTCAGTATAGGTCACGGCATCTCGGATGACATTTTCCTGCACACCATCAGCATTCGTAGATTAAATCGGAAATGCATTTTACACCACCACGACGAGCCAGACGCCGAATGGCGGATTTGGTGATTCCCTGGATTTTATCACGAAGAACCTTGCGATGACGCTTGGTAGGGAACGCAAACATGATACCGCTCATTGTACCGTCCGGACGAGCATGTTGCTCGTGTGGTAAGCGAGCACCCACTGATACAAAACAAGCTCGCGTGACCTGTATATATAACATTCCCGTATGTAATGAAACGCTTACATGCTCCTTTTTGACGGCTGGCAAATTGCATATTTTCCTCGCTGTTTCCGAAGGATTTTCTAAAAATCCTTGTTTTGGTTTATTTATAGTAGTCGCACTAATTCCGAAATTTAATACGAAATACGTGCACAAATTTCCGATCAGATAGTGTAAAAATATTACGATTTCGTCCAGTACAACGGAAGATATTCGCATTTCAAACCTGGGAAAATTTCTCAACTGAAATTTTTGAAACGGGACCCCATATTGAAACGTTAGAAGTATTCTACTTCAAAAATGCAATTTTTTAAAAATATTTAAGGTTTCATTTAATTTTAATTTCTTTAATAGAAAGCCATCAAAGGAGACACCATCAATTTTAAGTTAAAATATGACGCAAAACCCCACAAAGTCAAATCGCACAAACCAGACGGCTACAAGAAGTATCGACAAGAAGGATTACTGGAGTATTTTCGTAAGTACTATTTAGCTATCAATTTTAGAGCTTCAATTGCTATTCGAACTTTTATAATGATTGGTATACTGTTTAAAAAGCGGGGTTTAGGCAATCAGGAAAAACTAACGATTTCCATCGATCCAATCAGTTGCCCCAACAAATGCTGGTCTACGTGGGCTCAACAAATCATTTCCATCTGTTTGAATCTTCTGCTCACGTAATCCGGAACAGATACAGCATTCCCACATATGCAATCCCCAATAAACGCATCGATCCAGCGAAAAGTCTTCGTGGCCACAAATTTTTCTTACCTCCCCGCTCCAGCAGCTGCTGTGGTGCGTGCTCTAATTTATTTTTATTACACTCGGTGCTCATTTGAATTTAATAAATCACAAATATTACCTCATCTTTGCCGCGTCCCGTATGATGAAGCGGTCGCGAAATATTTTCCACCTTCTTGTTTTCATGCCTTGTTTGCAGCGCTTTATTGGATTTCCAGACACTCACCCGTGAACGTGCGTTTCGAGGGATATGCCGCTCACGTAGGATAGAAACCGGAGCTAAGTTTTGCTGTGAATTGACTGGTTCGCGTATCGTTTCTAAGATAGTTGGAAGGAGGTGGAGGTGCGGAAAATGCGGCTGGCATCGCCGAACGATAATTGAGTTGCTTTATAAATAAAATGTTATATCCTGGTCAGCGGGCGATATGGACAAAGTTGGCTTTCCAATACATTGGACATGATAGAAGGTTAAAAACACTCCAAAACTGACCAAATAAATTTGGAACAGCACCAATGATAGCTAACCCTCTTAAGACAAATGTGTTCCGTTTAATTCTAGTATAATATAAACTAATGAAAGATTCTTGGCCGAAATAAATAAACGCCAATGGCTAGTTCCTATTATACACTTCGGTTTGGGCCTAGAAACCAAATGTAGTTAATGGACTCAAACTTGCTTTATTTAAGTGATTTTAAAGTAGTGTTCATTGCGAAAGACTCAGAGTTTTTTTTTCATTAACGTGACTTTAATCTTTTTTATTCGTCGCGCAAAGATTTTTTCAATTTGACTCATTCAATATGATGTCCTGAAGGAAAACAGTTGAATGAATACCCGTAAATAGCGGCAACCAGGCTCTCACATGTCAAACATTACCGGTGTGTGTTACACAAGTAGCGGCCATGAGCAGTAATCATGGGAGTGCTTGTTATAGTTCATGATCTTCGTCTTTTTCATTATGATATGATGAACCATAATCATGACTTCTAAGGATGACAAAATTTTTGGTTTCATGATTTATTATTCATGAAAACGATAAAGGATTTGTTTCCGTGTTCCTTATGTTTCGTTTGAAAGTTCTGGTGTCTTTGGCAAAGTTGTTGCATAGCATGTGATCATTTCATATTAGTTCGAAATTCAGTCGCTATGGCGGCGCTAGGAGGTTGTCGCATAGCTTATGTAGTAAGGTAGATAGGTTATTGCCTTTATGGCAACCACATGGCGTATCGTGCGAGTTAAAATCATCTAAATCAAACCTCGGTGCGGGGCGGAGTTCGGCAATGTCGCCAAGCCGTCTGTGGCTAACTGAGGCGCTAGGGGGATATAGGTTGAAGCAATGCAAAGGATTTTGCCTTTAGTTCTAGTTTGGCAATCGACAACTTCAATGCCTGGTGTCGAGGGGAAGTTGACTGAAATAATCACACTTTTTGATCCTTAAAAGTACTCCTCCGTAAGATTGTTCTCGATCCAAGCGAATAATGTTGAAATCGTGAAAGTTGAGATCTATTCGCAAAGTAAGCCATGTTTCGCATAATGCAAATGCATCTTATTTCAAGTTATTTAGTGAAATTTTAGAAGAATCGATTTTCGGCATAATGCTTCTGCAATTCCAATGCAGAACCGTGATCAAATCCGTGTTCTCAATGAATTAGCCATCGAAAGGTATAATCGCTGAAAGGAGGGGCCATTTTGGAGCAAACTGCATCAATACTGGTTTTACTGCTGGGAGAAAGCTTATTATGATGCTTTTAAGAGGGTCAGAAATATTTAAAGTTGTAAAAATACAATCCACAATATCAGAGAAATTTATTAAGCAGGCTCTGCCTTCTTTCTCTGGCTAAGTTATGGGAACACATGGGGTTTTTGATGTCCCTGGCATTGCTGGGAGCTTCTTTTCTGAGCTCAGATTTTTGAGACCGGGAGCTACTTGCTTTGGTTTTGCACCATTATTTCCCTGAGTAGTTATTTTTGAAGGACTTTGAAGAGACACCTTCGAACTCACAAGATTTGGAGAGGATATGTTCCTCCCTTTTCTATTGCTTTTAGGCACATCGGAAGATGTTACCTCTTGGGGTCATCACGGCCGCCTTCGTCAGTAAACTAACTTGTTAGTTGTTCGGAGAGATCGGTGGAGTAGCTATCTTTAGTATTTCTGCAGAAGATCGCTTAGAACGTCCCTGAAGGAAACGCTTAAATTTCTCCTAGCGTTGTTTGTAACCGGGACATGTCAGGGGGCCATGTGGATTTCTATCATAGTTGAGACGCTTTTCAAGATCCCTTCCACAGGAATCATTCACACGATTCGCAATACATTTCCCACAACGAGCCTCATTGGTACAATAGGAGGCTGTTTGTCCCACTTGTATTCAAGTAGTACAGTGCATTACCCGCGGCACAGAAAGTCGATCAGGTATACGAGTATTGTCAACGAGGAGGCAGGGCAGACTCTGGTTTACCTGGTTTAAGCTATTTACCACTACCCGAAGCTTATTAAGGCGTATATTCGATATTTCTGTCATGGCTGAATATAGCTCCGAGAAATCTTCCATAAATTTAAAACCTTTTTGTTTTTGGCTCGGATGAAAATGATGTATGGCTCGATGGCCGAGTAGGGATAAACCGTGAGCCGGGGAGCCGATTTTTTTTTCAACTTACATCTCACCGCGAGTTGAACCACTGTCAGAGGAAGTCATGTTTGCAGTGCAAGCTGGTATTATAGACAAGAATGGGAAGTGTAGTATATTTACAGTACTTAACTTGTGTATATAACGGCATCCAGGCGGCTTACCAGAAAACTGATTCACTGCTTACTGGCCGGATAACGGTAAACACGCAGAAACACGAACGAAGGTAAAAAATACTGAAACCTCGACGAGGGGGAGAATGCACAAGATAACCTTGGCAGAGTATTAGTACTATTATTTTTAACGTTACACTGCACGGACTGGAAAGATCAACTAATCGGTCTGAGAGTCACAGAATGAATGATGGACAACTTTGACTGCTAATCGCAAAAAATCTAAAAATGGTTTACAAATTTTACAAAAGACAGTTCACGTGAATTTCTTCAAACTGTTAAAATTCATATATTTGTGAATCATTGTTGCAAACCTTCTTCAAAAGTACACCGGAGATAAATCAGTAGATTTCCTTAGATAGAATTGCATTCCCGTAGATTTTATCTATGGTTCTGAAAATTCGTAGTAAACCTTCAAATACGTAGATCTGAGTTAGCCTATGTGATGCAGTCAATGATATATGTAATATATGAAACCTAACCTTGTCCACGGAAGACAACGAGAGGGATATGGCCCTTCGAAGAGAGAGGGGCGGTAATGATCGGTTATAGGAGATATTGGGGGTCGATGAGCTCAATTATTAGATTATGGAGCTGTAGCGGTGAGTACTAAACTCTTGGGAATTTATGATAACGTCATCACAGTTCCTCGATGGTGGAATGGTGAACGCACCTACGAGATCGCAGGTTTGATTCCTACTCGACAGCATATTTTCTCAGTGTATCCAATATCCAATAAATGGTATTTTTTCTCACCGATTCGGTAATTCTTTCTCTGTTTATTTTTCATGTTAATTTTTTAGATACTTTTTTCGCGAAATCGATAGAGTAAAAATGTTTCACAAGGGTGAACAATTCACCAATCTCATCGCTTCAATAAACCACGTCAATTTACATCACAGAATTAGCTAATATTATGTATAGGAATAATTGACATTATTGACATTACACACCATTATCACATCGTTTCAGTTTTTTCGAAAACTACACCTTAAGAGGACTGGCAACTCCGTCGAAAATTTGGAGAAGGTAACAACAGCATTACTTCTGGGTAAAGAAGTTACTGTGCAAGGGTAAAGAAGTATTTGTATAAGGAATCAGGAATTAGAATATATTGGCCTTAATGACGGGATCTGTAGTCGGGGATTTGTGCTTTCTCGTGCCTTCTCATCATTTCCTGAGCGGAAAGAAAGGAGAAGAAGGAAGGAAGAAGTAGAATTGGAAGAGCGGGGAAAATAACAGCACAAAAACAAACATCATGGAAGCTAGATTCACGAGTAGTTCAAATCGCCTACGAGTAAGCCTATAGCTGTTTACCACACTGGTTTAGAAACTTTAGTATGTCTCTGAGTTTCAGTCGTTCAATCACGGTGCCGTCTATGTAAGGAAGGCCGAAAACACGAAATCCCAATTGCGCTACTACTGCGCAGTTGCATATCAGATGATATCAGATTCCGTAGTCGGATTCACAAAGATCACATGAAAAGGACTCAGCTTGCTGAATAGTTGCCGTTTGATAATTGAGTTTGCATTGGCCCTGTTAAAGTCCTAGTCAGCATGCCGCAGTGGAATTTCGAAATGTGTCAGAGATTTTTCGAAATCACTGGGCACGGTTGTTCTAGAAACGCCTTTGTTTGGCGGCACGTTTGTGGATTTTTCCAATAATTGCGGTACTCGGACGAAACCAGGATCGTATTTTTTTTCTCTTATCCAACTTGTTGAAATTGGAAGGACGAGCTCAGGACCAACAAAGTCAATCGCTGAACCTGCCCTGGCCAATTTGTCAGTCCATTTGTTTCCAGTAATACCCAAATATTTTGGCACCCAGATGGGACAGATAGTGTTGACAATGCTTAGTTCTTCGATTTGGGTTCGACGCGCGATCGCTAATTTTGGATCGTTATTCGTCTGAGATAAGGGCCTTGATTGCATCCTGACTGTTAGAGCAAAAGTTTATAATTTTGCCGGACGAGCTCCGTTGAAGGGCCGATTGTACTCCTCACACATTCGCGAAGATTTCTGTTTGGAATATAGTAAAGTATCTACCTAGCGAGTGAGATTGTTCCATCTCATTTCACGACAGTAGACACCAGCACCAGCACGTCCTACCATTAGAGAACTGTCAGTGTAACAAACCACTTGCGTGTATTGTTGTACTTCCATATAGCCAGACAACCACTCCTCTCGAGAGCGAATCTTCACATGGAATGTGAAGTGTTTCCTGTTTGAGGTTATGTGTAATGGTTTGATATTTAGAAGGGCTCTTGAGCAGCAGTTGGAGTTGTGGTGAAAGTACCAGTCAACGTCATCCTTTGCAAATGGTTTAGCTTTGACTGGAACGTCATAACCTCTCCCTTTTGCCACCACACAGGGCATCCATATGACAGTATTAGACGTACAATTGTGTAAATCCAATAGATGTATTTAGGTTTAAGACCCCAGGTTTTCCAAATTATCGTTTGCACTGCCCGAAGGCAGACATGCATGCTTTCTTTACTCTGAACTTAATGTGAGCAGGCTAATTCAGTTTGGAATCCAATATAACTCCAACGTATTTGACCTGATGTCTAAGCCGACCAACTCTGACGAAAATATCCGTACACCAAGCCGCAACAAAGCGCAATCGTTCACCACGCTCAGGCAAACAGTTCGCACAGTGTACACATTTTTTCGTCAGAGTTGGTCAGCTTTGTTATGCCTGTCTTGTTGTTAGCAATGAAGGCAGTGTTACATAACTTTCCAATATAGAAGTTTCCTTTATGGAAAAACGGTTCTTGAACTAATGCTATGGAAGCTTTACCTTCCTGAATAAGTCGAGATAATCCATTTATCCTGGAGATTGATTTGTGCTATTCTAACCAGTGTTGATTACAAAACTGTACATTTCATATTCAACAATAATTGCATAACAACTGGAGGACACCAAAAGCAAGTTGGGATGTTATATAGCGAGCCGCATCGCATGGGACACGATCATTTGATTCCCACGATTTGCAAAGAAACTAATGGTCCACTGTGTCAGAGATCGCATAACACAGTAAGGGCAAAACCCAAAATGATCCGTGCGCGACTGGCATATTTTAGACTCTCCAGCCATCAAGTCCTCGGCACGGAATTACACCCTGACTTAGGGACTCCGACTTTCAGTCGCCTCCTAGGATATAGGAGCAGTGGCTCATTTCATGGTCGAATACCACACGGCCTCTGAATAGGTTCGTTTGTACACATCGAAATTTGATAATGGAAACCGGAATATTTGTTTTTTTTTGCGTCGTAGTTCTGCGGATCTTTTCCTGCTCTCCAAACTGTGCTAAGGACTGTTTTAATCCGGTCTCGCCATGCCCTTCACCAGCCAGTTACTCCGCATGTCCTTCCGACAGCAGTATACTTCAACAAATGTATCTCTCTCAATATGTCACAGGCATCCGTTTCCTACTGTGACACCAATACTGATACTTATTGGTCAGGGATATCAATATCGACGCATCATTTTGAAATCCAGGTTTTAATCGGCACGTGAGTAGCAGAATGGAATTTCAATGCATTTAGAATTCAATCTGAGTACAATTTCATTATGGTTGGCTAGCTCGAACAATACCATATGTAGGTTCTGTTCTGTTCAGAATTATTTTTGTGGCAGACGATTTTCGGTAGTATAACAGTGAGCATAAAATAAACGCTTTCCTTAATTTCAACAGCGTGTATAATCCGTTAATTCAAATATATTATCCAATTTCTTCCGAACTGTTCCCCGAACGGATTCCCCGGATCATTATTCATAATCTCGCAGAACAAACTGCAATTTAGCTAAAGTTTTCCACTTGACTTTGTAGGGTGGAAAGTGAAAACTGTATACTGTTGCGGCCTCACTTTCTACCGTATTGTGTAGCTGGCCGCACCACAGCGTAGCAATTCGTTTCCATTATCCCACCAGACACGTAGATTTTATAGATGAGCGTACAGTGTGGTTGTGAATTGCGATGAATGTGTTATTGTTTGAAAACTAACAGTTCGCAAAGACACGCGTCGCTACCCCATAGGAAGTAGTTGCTGTCTTTATCACTATCACGAGCACGAGTTCAAATTGAGTTCGAAATAAACTGTTACTGTGGTGAATAGCGTGTTGTGCGTTTGTAGTTTCTAACCGAGCTTCGTGGGAAAAAGGATGCAGTTCGTGGTAAAATAGTAGCTAGTTATGTTTGCCTTGAGTTTTTTTTAGAAGGTCTTTGTGGTAGATTGGATCGTATTCCTACTTATAAATAATGAAATTATATAATTCGTTCCTTTAAAAAGAACACGATACCAGCTATTTGCGAATACAGAGGTTGCGTTGTACAACTCTAACACTCAGGAGAAATTAATGAACTCATAATTGACGAAATTGAGTTAAATGCTGAAAATCAAACCTACCTCTGCATCCATTGCGACGCAGGCCACCTTAAACACGAGATCACACCAGGCAATCATACGGCAACATCCGACTGCCACTCCGGACATATTACACCCCAAATTGCAATCATCCGCTCCGGGAGCTGGTTGTTCAGTCGGACATCCAAGGATACGCAAATATTAATACTCTTTCCGGGGTTTCACTGAATGTAGTGTTTCGTGTGTTTGTGTGTGTGTGTGTGTGCTCGCCATTTCACTGGATGTATTCATCTGTAGTTCACTTTGCTTAGTCGATTTTTGCGACAATTAAATTCAATTACGCGTAGTTGGGTCAAACCAAACAACCGATGCACCGAAGCGTTGTTTGGATCTGTCGCATGACAGCAGCCGGAATGTAGATCGACACAAATTGACATCATGCGGCTGGCGGCTCTGGGAGGGATCATGGGGCACATACATATATGTAGTAGACGACATGCGGGGACTTGTGTCGTGCAGTCGGTCTGCCACATCGCCGTTTCGAATACCGTTGCAACATCCGCCAACAAGTGGTAGGTGGAAATGCATTTCTCCGATAGGCGAGAGTGAAATGTTACTTGTCACTTTTTATGAGTTTGTCAGCTTCTAATGCGTGTCTGGGACTGCTCTATATCATTAGAGCGCCCTCGAGTTTGCAAGTTCAGGCTGCAAAAAAAACGAATAAAAAAAGATATTCATTTCATTTCTCTTCAAACATATATATTTTATATTCGTGCTGGATGCGGTTGTGAGCTTTACTATGCACAAAAAAAAAGTTCTCGCCAAGTCATCTATTTTCCCTGCTCTCTAGCGGCTATCTTTGCAGGCCCATTCAAGAACCGGTCGAGCGAAAGAATTTAACAAGAAGTAGTTGTACTCCTTTCCTCCAACCTCCACCAGCCAGAATCAAACAGATCCTAAAATATTTTCTTCGGATTCATTCGCCGTTTGCTCGCCGGTTACTGGCGCAGAAGCTGAAGTAGTCGTCGGTGAGGGTCGAAATGAAAATTGCGGTTTCCATAGCTGTCTGACTATTGCGACGCTGTCCTGTGCTGTCTGTACAAAAAAGCAAATGCGACGGAAAAAAAACTAGGGAAATAGGTTTTGCACAGTTCGGCTGTGTGACTTTGACATGCCTTTGAATTTTTAATAGTTGCGGTTGGAACGGTTTTTAATGGGAGGGAAATCTCATTTCGAAAGCATCTTCAGCAGATGTAACGCGTGAAGAAGAAGCTTTGAAATGTGGTATGCTGTCACATGCTGTATTCAGCATCGGATGACACTTGAATGGTTGAACAGTTTGAGCACATTCAAACTTTGTAAAGATGCTAGTGAAGATGCACTGAGAAGTATGTGCCCCGAGTCAGTGATCCTTTAACAGAAATGATGAATGACCAGATTAAACTGGAGTTAGATGACGCAGTTGGGGAAGAAGAGTAACAATGCACAATCGCTCACGGAATATGTTTTTCAGCCCTTCGGGCTTGAACGATGAATCTAAAGAGCATGATCATAATCGTGTTGTAAAGATTGCTTGTAATATTCACTTGAAAGTTACTTGAGGGGAAATATACGAGTTGTTTGCGTTTTCTTAATGTACCTGAAGAATGTTTATACAAAATTTCAATAGAATCAAATTATAGCACATTTGGAGTGCGGACCGAATGTCTTATTCCGGAAGTTATGGCCGGTAGAATGTACATTTGTGTTAATGCATTAATTAAGTTGCTTGAAAAATGTGTTGGCGGATCCACGCAAAATAATAATGAGAGTTATGATCAACTCAAAATTAGTCCAAAGATGCTCCCTAGAGGTGCTTCGCGTCGTCAACATCAGAATCAGAGTTAAAAATAATCGAAGCTCTTTTTTGACGGCTGAAAATGAGCCTGTTGCGACTCGCGGTGAATAGAAAAAATATTCATTCAACTATCCGTCTTATTCATTCAGTTGATTATCGTACAATATATTCATTACACTAATTATCTAGGAAAATGTTTTCAAATGCCGATAAAGCATATGAAACAACAAACATCATCGCTTACATTGTGCCAGGGTCTACTTTGATGCGTTTGAGTCGTTGCTGCACGGTCGCTTCGTGTAATAATCGGAGCCGAATGAAAACCTGCATGGATGAATGGGCGGTTTGTTCGTTCGACGTTTTCAACTGCGTCATTGAATATTGAAAATGAATGCGGCTGAATATAATCAATTATCATTCAATGAATTTGAATATTTTTAACTCTGATCAGAATGACATTCTTGACCCAACCGTGGTATCAGAAGATAGTCACAATGGCCTCGGAATAGATGATTTAATGTATGTCGAGTATTACTCCTTTTAACATTGCATAATATTAAAGTAAAACTCAAATTCCAAAAGAGATTTTTCTTCGAAAACGGCTTAGTAGTAATCCGGATTTCTCGGCAACAACTAAATTGATCGATTTAAAACTTTAACCCTATCATTTCTTATTACAATAGCTTCTTCGTAAACGAAGGAATTGAGTATGTTTTTATTTTTAGCCAAATAAAACCAATTCATTAAATTATTCAAAATCAACAATTTCAGAAAAAATATCACTATTTTGTAACAAAACAGAATTTTATCAAATCGTTCGTTCACGAAGGGCGTCTTGGTATTTACTAATGAACAATTAGTGGTTTTAGCTAGGGTGACCATTAGACTGTCCAGAAAAATAATCAATTTTTGAAAACTCAATCGGCCCACCCCTGATTCGATTACTAGTCCCACCAGGAGTACTTGCACCAAATTTGAAGTAAATCGGACAAGTCTAGCAACCCCATGAAGTTTGTATGGGACTTTTTGACAAGTTCTATGGAGAAAACCCATTAACTCGCCTTTTGCCTGTTTAAAGATAATTTAATTGTCTACAACTTTGTCGAAGACTGCTTGGCAATCCGGCTTGGTTAAAAGAAGTTATTAAACTTTTAACGAAGTGATGTCTGAGCCAGTTTTCTATGGGACCTAGTCGTGCATGGTTGTGTATCAGTACTCGATTTCCACGAACTACACATTTTTGTGGAATAACCTTTAGATTTAACTCTATAGTATGTTCAGAAGAATTGTTGTACGAGTCATGTTTTGGTTGAAATTTTTTAGTTCCAATTGTGACCGCATAGAGGGCGCCAGCACTAACTTTTCATAGAAGAGAGATAGAATATCAAAATGTTCGGAAGAATTATTGAAAAATGCCTGCTCTACAGCTTTGTAGAAGACACCTAATATCTATCTCTTTCCGTTGAAAAGTTAGCGTTGGCGCCCTCTATGCAGTACAATGTGGAACTAAAATTTTCTAACCAAAACATGACTCGTATGATTTACTAGAACTCTTCTGAACATACTTTTGGGCTAAATCTAACGGTTATTTCACAAAAATGTTTAGTTCGTGAGAATCGAGTACTAATACACAACCATGCACTGATAGGCCCCATAGAAAACTGACTCAGACATCACTTCGTTAAAAGTTTAATAACTTCTTTCAACAAAGCCGGATTGACTAGCAGTCTTCCACAAAGTTGTAGACAATTAAATTATCTTTCTTATTTTCACTTACAGTGATAATACGATGCATTCAGTGCCACCTAGCGGCAAAAAAAGCGAATTAGTGGGTTTTCTCCATGTAAATTGTCGAAAAATCTCATACAAACTTCAGGCACGTTGGTCCGGTAGCTAGACAGGTCCGATTCGCTTCATATTTGGAACAAGTACTCCTTGTGGAACTAGGAATCGACTCAGGGGTGGGCCGATAGGGGTCATTTTTTCCTGTTATTCTAGTGACCATACATCCTGGTTTCTCAGGACATGTCCAGAATTTTAAATGACTGCCATGGCGTCCTGGGATGTCGAAGAAAACGCTTGATTTGTCCTGGTTTTAATCCTCTAACCTTAAATCCATAGCTGGAACGTAGAGTCTCTCTCACGCAGAGTACGAGAAATGAAACCTAATTTAATCGAATCAGTTGTGGGACGCTATCGATCTCGATGAAACGAGGATTACCAGAGCTTTATCTCGGCTTAAATCGATAATGGTTATCATTGGCGATTTTCAGGCACCCACATTTACTTCTATGTCAGGAATCACCCAGGAAAGCTACTAGGGATCGTTGATGTTTCTGCTGTATTTCAATGATAAGTATTTAGCGCTGAAGACTCCTTGACGGGCTTGAAGGCGATCTCAAAATATTTTGTGTCATTCGATCGATTGGGTCATTAAGCCATCCGCTGTTTTTGATTTTTGCCGATGCGTAATCGAACATTTTTTTTCACTATTTTGTACGCAAAATAATAAATATAACGCAAAAATTATCGCAGAATTCCGAAGTTTTTCGAATTAGTTATTATGGAGCCGATCTTCTGACGGCGCCGGTGGTTGAGTGGTAAGCGTGACCGCTACTCATTCCAGTTGGCCTGGGTTCAATTCCAGCCGAGGTGGTTGAGATTTTTCTGAGGTGAAAAAATCTGTGGTCACGTCTTCATTCGGAAGGGAAGTAAAGCCGTTGGTCCCCTGTCTATGAAATTCGTGGATCGATATCTAGTCCAGGTAGGGGAATTACCTCTCTGGCGTCGGTAAAGAAGAAGTATATCCAACTTCTATACTCTACTAACAAAAATATCCTCCTCACGTGATACTTGTGGAGTGCGCAGTAGTATATACGGCCTCTAGCAAAATCAAGTATCGGACTAACAATTCCTTTCATTTCTTTCCGCGATCTACGTTCGGGCCTGGCCGGTGCCGGTATTGATCAGAAACACTTTAGGATTACCATGAGTTGCACATTGAAAGATGTTTCGCTAATCCCAAGCATAATTATCTACTGATTCCCTGTGCAACTTCAGCTAGTCCCGATCGATAACGGAGTAGCAGTCAGGGGTGGTCGCACAAGCTCAAGCTCAAGTTATGATGGAGCCGATCTTCTTTCACTGCAAACAATATATCTCAGAGAACCAACATGTATTCATGCCTAACCGAGCGACTACGACGAAGTTATTGCCGTTCACTTCTTTCATCTCTAAGGGGTTTGAGGATGGCTTGCAAACCGATGCTACCTACACCGATCTGCCCACCGCTTTTGACAGAATCAATCACAATATCTCCATCACCAAATTGACTAAACTTGGATTCAATGAATCATTCCTCCGTTGGTTGGTTTCAGTTAACTCTAGTAGGCCGTCAACTCAGCGTAAATATAGGCATCAATCTGAAATGTTTGCAGCTACGTCTGTCATTCCATAGGGAAGCCATCTCGGACCACTCATCTTTCTACTTTACTTCAAAGACTCAGTGGATCACGCTTGTCGTATACCGATGATATTAAGATATTCAACCTATCACGTTGCAGACGCTCACATCCTGCAGAAACAATTCGATGTCTTTAGCGAGTGGTGTATCGACAATCGAATGATTCTAAATTCCGCAAAATGTTCTGCAATCACCTTCTCGAGGAAAAGAGAATCTATTAATTTCGACTACAATCTCTCAGAACTCCTTTTTCCGCGAGAATGTTCCTTGAAGGATCTTGGAGTGATGTTAGATTTTAAACTCATTTTCAAGCAACATGTCTCATACGTTATTCGCCGGGCATCGCGAAACCTGAGGCTCGTCTTCCGTGCTGCTAAATCATTCACGGGCATATACTGCCTAAAGAGTCTGTACTGTTGCCTAGTCCGGTCAACTCTAGAATATTGTTCGACGATTTGTAGCCCATACGATATGAACGGTTGTGACCGAATTCAAGGTATCCAACGCTCTGAGATAGCTGCCCTGGGGGGATCGTTTTCGACTACCTAGCTATGAGAGTCGCTGCGAACTACTTCAACTCAACATCCTTCAGAATCGCAGAGACACAGCAAGAGCACTAGTTGTCGTCGATCTGTTTTAGCGCACATCGATTCTCCAGCCTTGATCGAACGAGCAAACGTCCAGGCTAGAACTAGGGCGTTGCGGAGCAATATTCTTTTGTTAGTGCCTTTTCGGCGGTTCAACCACACAGCGAATGCGGCCATTACAGGATTACAACGAATTTTCAATAGTGTGAGAAACCTCTTTGACTTTAATTTGACTCATAATAAGGACAAAGTTATTGATTTCTTTTTAAGAATTTTTAGATTAGGACATCATTATTGGGGCTGATTGCAACATGTTAATGATTTATATTTGTAAATAAATATAAGCTATAACAATTTTTTTCCAGAAAACCTGTGTAAACAATCAAATAAACATTCAAATCGGCGGTGTTGCAAAAGCTCACCACAAAATTTGGGGCAGCTAGGATATCAATTTGATGGAATACGTAAGTAGTACAAAACTGCCCATACTTAATGTAATCGCCCGACATTTGCACGAGCTGCCGGATAAGAGGTGTTAGATACAATTCTCTGCTCTGACGGTATTACGCATGAGTTAGCAAACTGGCTCGTATCAAACGAGCTCGAACCGAACAGTAATAATAAGTACGTCGTCTTTGATCACTTGTACGTCTCGCTAGACATCGTCACATTGCCGGCGCTATTCTATTCCGACAACAGGTTAGTGTCGGTTTCTGATGAGACGAAGTCGAAACGCACCCATGACTAATAAGTTAGGATTTGTGACCTTCATTTACAAAGTCTGGTTTTACCAAAAATTCTCAGCCTGGTGAGAAATTTTGGTGTTTACACAGTTTTTCTCCTTAGGATGAAATATAGCATAGTGCGATCGTCACATATCTTAGTCTCAAATCTACGGCCTAGGACCTCTACGAAGAAGGCTTGGCAACTAGGTTTCATGGGTATCTTCCGACGTGACTTGGATGAGGTTGACGGTAAAACAAATGCACTCATAGTAGCAACATACCAATAGGCTTGTCCACTTCGAGTTGTGGGTGCTTCTACACCATGCTGGAATACCGAACTTATTCGACTTAAAAAGTTGTGTAGCTTGGAATTGCAGACGCAGGGACTGGACGAAGGAATTTAAGTTGGCTCGCAAAGCATACAGAAATGCCCCTCGATCCTGAGGCAGTTTGGAAATACTCTGACCGAATGTCTCAAGTCTCAACGAGACTAGTACCTTAAATCAGTTACTTTCGAAATCGAAAGATTTTCGTGTCCGTTCGATTAGAACTGGTAATGGTGGATACTCCTCTAACAAAGGTGTACTCGTAGTACTCAACTGTCATTTTGACACACACTTTCCAGGCTGTATAGAGCCATCACTGACGATGATCTTTGATTTTTTTCAGGTAGTTCTGATTATCGGGCATTGGCTTGTAGAATTGTGACAACCGAATCGATCTACTTTAGAGAGGATATGAACACTACAAGTATATTTTGAAAAAAGTTCTCACATGAAGTCTTGTAACAGGTTATACTAGCTTGGCGGGCAATAACTGTAAAATTCATTCCCATAGGAGGCCGCGTCGCTTTTGAGCTATAGACCGATCAGCCTGACCTCCCTTCTCAAATCAGTAGAACGGTTAATCGACCACTAGATTCGGGATGTTAGTATGGGCGAGCACCCGCTTCAATGCAACATGCATATCAGCGGGGCAAGTTTATTTCTACTCCGTTACACAATGTTGTCTACAACATTGAAAAAGATTTTTCGCAAAAGCATTCAAGCTTAGAATTTTTTCTTGATATTAAAGGTTCTTTTGACAACGTGTCTTTCGAATACATTTTTGAAGTAACACGAGTTCATGGAGTGTAGTATATCACGAACGGGATGTACGCAATACTTAGCAACCGACATCTGTGCTCATCGGTAATACAAGTAAAGATAAGGAAACTGAGTGTCTGCGGATGCCTTCAAGGTGGTGTGCTGTCACCAATTCTATGGAACCTGGTCGCCGATGGCTTGCTGAGGAAATTTAATGAGCTTGGGTTTCCGACAGATGGTTTCCGATGGTCGATGATTATCTTACACGGAAAAAATCCGTTCATAAGGCACATAAAATTTACAAGAAAGAACACAGCATTACAAATCGGCAAAACTATTTGTATATTTGCTCCCAACTCGACATAGCCATTAACACTGCACATGAAGAATGTAATCGTAAAATCGAGAATGAAATCAAGACCTGTCCAAAGAATTTCTTCAGTTACGTGAAAACGAAATTGAAAAGTAGCAACTTTCCATCCCAAATGCATTTAGACGGACATGTAGGAAATAACAGTACTGAAATTTGTAATTTATTTGGAAAATTCTTTCAAGAAGTCTATATTTCATATTCCGAAACAGACCGCGGCTGCGACTACTTTTCATTTATACCTGATTTTTCAAATGACATTTCCGTCCACGAACTATCTGAACACGAAATTTCCACTGCACTAAAAAACTTAGACGCATCAAAAGGACCAGGACCGGACGGAATAGCACCAATATTTTTAAAAAATCTATCAGAATTCACTCTACCATTACTACATATTTTCAACATGTCACTGAAAAATGAAATATTCCCAGAAATATGGAAATCATCCTGTTTAGTGCCAATTTTTAAAATCAGGCGCTAAATCGGACATCCGAAACCATCGTGTGATTGCCATTATATCATGCATTCCAAAATTATTCGAAAAACTAGTACCTAAACGACAAAATATTTCAGCAAATCAAAAATCAAATCACAAACAAGCAGCATGGCTTTTATAAAGGCCGCTCAACAACATCAAGCCTTTTATAGTTTGTAACATTTACTGTAAATGCAATGGACAATGGCAACCATGTGGAAACACTCTACACAGACTTTAGTAAAGCATTCGACCGTATTGTCATACCTTTATTACTCTTCAAACTGCAAAAATATGGCATGGGAAATATACTATTGAAATGGCTCGAATCATATTTAACGAAACGTGAACAAACAGTTCGCTTTCAAAATATACTCTCGGAACCAATTTCTGTGACCTCTGGCGTACCCCAGGGTTCCCACTTAGGCCCTCTTCTTTTTATTTTGTACGTAAATGACATTACCTTTATACTCAAACATCTAAAAGTGCTTATATATGCAGGTGACATGAAACTTTTCATGGAAATAAGAAATGTCAAAGACACTGAAATATTCCAAAACGAAATCAATCTATTCTACACGTGGTGTAGCAAAAGTCTACTCCAACTTAACGTAAAGAAATGCAACTCAATTGCCTTCAGCAGAAAAAAAAATCAAATGTGCCCATAGCCCATAGACATACACTTAGGCAACCAACTTGTAGAAAAATGCAAAATTGTACGAGATTTAGGCGTAATCTTAGACTCCAAGCTCACATTTGTAGAAAATTGTAATACAATAATAAATAAAGCAAATAGTATGCTGGGCTTTATTAAACGTTTCACCTACAATTTTGAAGACCTTTACACAATAAAATCATTATACAATACATATGTCAGGTCAATTTTGGAATATTGCAGCATAGTATCGAACCCATACACTGTCCTGTACGAAGAACGCATCGAATCAGTTCAAAAACAATTTATCTTGTACGCCACTCGGAACCTAAACTGGACGAAATTTCCTCTTCCATCGTAGAAAGCACGTTGCATGCTCATTATACAAATACTCAAAGAACGCCGCGAATTTGCCATGCTTTGCTTTATCAACGACATTATTTCTCAACGTGTACAATCCGCACCATTACTTTCGCAAATATAATTTTAAATACCTAGCCGGCAACTAAGAACTCGTAATTTATTCCAAGAACAGTCTTTTAGGACAAACTATACTAAAAATAGCCCCATCAATAGAATGATGCGTCATTATAATGAAAATTGTGTAATAATAGACCTTTCCATGTCTAGAAAACAAATTAAATCTGAACTAAACCGTAGAAATAATGTATAGTATATAAGTAAATATTGTAAAACCATTCTATGTAGTCTACATACGCTTGACGAAAATAAATAAATAAATAAAATTCATGAACAAAAGGTCAAGATTTCATGAACTGGACGATTTACGAAAACCGTGACAAAGTTCCTGAAATTATGAATAATAAACCTCGTTTTCATGAAAATATTTGTGTTTTCTAAAAACCAGTTCGCCCCGAATATATACATGGCGTTACATTAGAATGTTTGGTTGGGTTACTGTTGTTGTTTAGTTTTTGTTGTGATTCTTGTTCATGACTTGGGAATACACAGTCGACAGTCAAACGTTGTTCATGATTTCAAGAGCTTATTCGTGATTCTTGTGAATTCTCATGACGTCAGCGGGATTAAAGTTCATGATTTCAAGATCTTAGTCGCGATGTTCGTAATTTTCATTCACGTTATCGTGATATTTTAGTCATAAGTAGAGTGATTCTTGTTCATGAGTTCATGATCTTTGTCACGAATTTAATTTTTTTTGTCACGAGTTGTGTAATTTGTGCTTATGATTTCAGGATCTTAGTCGCGATTTTTGTAACTTCTGTTCACGTTATCGTGATATTTTAGTCCTGAATAGAGCAATTCATGTTCATGATTTCAGGATCTTGGTCACGATTTTAGATATTTTTGTCACTAGTGGTGTGATTTGTGTTCATGATTTCAGGATCTTAGTCACGATTTTCGTAATTTCTGTTCATGTTATAATAATCAGAGTTAAAAATAATCGAAGCTCTATTTTGAGAGCTGAAAATGAACCTGATGCGACTCGCGGTGAATAGAGAAAATATTCATTCAAATGTCCATGTTATTCATTCAGTTGAATATCGTACAATATATTCATTTCACTAATGATCTAGGAAAATGTTCTCAAATGCCGGTAAAGCATATGAAACAACAATCATCATCGCTTACATTGTGCCAGGCCCTACTTTAATGAGTTTGATTCGTTGCTGCACTGTCGCTTTGTGCAATAATTGTAGACGAATGAAAATCGGCATGGATGAATGGGCGGTTTGTTCGTTCTATGTTTTCATCTGCGTCATTGAATATTGAAAATGAATGCAACTGAATATGATCAATTTTCAATCAATGAATTTGAATGTTTTTAACTTTGATAATGATAATTTATTTTAGAGCTTACTTTCAAAGAGTAATGTAACTAATGTTCATGATATCAGCGGTTTTATCATGGTATTCGTAAATTCTCTTCGCCTTATCGTGATCTATAATTTTTTTTACTAATAGTTTTTTTACTCGGAATAACGTGACAATATGAACTGGATCATTAAAATAAGACTTATTCGCGATATCTGGTTTTGTGAACTATATCACGCACACTATTTCTCAGTGCAGTTTTCGTTTTCTGTCCGAACATCACAATGAACCTTATCAAATGAATAACGATGTTCGAGGTTCTAATATTTTTTTATATCTACTGCTCATACCTATTACTTGTCGCTAGCAACTGGGTATTTCATTAAAAAGTGTATGGAACAAAAATGATTGCACGAAAATTTTCCAACTTTTGTGATAGAGTTCGCGTAAAAATTTCATTACCATGTTGCATGAAATCGTGAATGATTAGCGATATCTTCTAAATATCACAAGCACGCAAATAGATACTAGATAGTTCGTAAATCATGTACTAGGAATCATGAACCAGTTCACGAATACATGAATATTTTATGATTTCGTGAACTTTTTTCACGAAAACGAATGATAAGTTGTGACTATTTAACTACACTGAAAAAAATCCAAACGTTAATTCTATTTGCTTCAAACCACTTAAAATCAATATGAAGAAGAAATGCTAATGTTATAACGCGCACACATACCTTCTATGTGCCAACTTTATAAACTAGGTATACGCACACATAAGTTATATGGGCGTATTATTATAGAATCGGGTTTTATGTGCCTTATAGTTGTGAAATGTGAATGTAAGATTATTAAGTCTTATAAATTCACACATTAGGTTTATTTGCCAGCAAATAGTGTCTATCTGCCTCCGCTAATTGCAAAAATCTATGTGTAAAATCAATAGGCATAACGTTTAAATTTTTTTGAGTGTAGGTATCATGAACCAGTTCACGAATACATGAATAATATTTCATGTTTTCGTGAACTATTTCACGAGCACGGATATTGGATCGTAACTAACATATTAGAAATCATGAACCAGCTCACGAATACATGAATAATACTTCATGATTTCGTGAACTACTTCACGAGTACGGATATTGTATCGTGACTAGTATGTTAGGAATCATGAACCAGTTCACGAATACATGAATAATATTTTACGATTTCGTGAACTATTTCACGAAAACGAATGGTAAGTTGTGACTATTATGCAAGGTATCAATTCACGAATACATGAATAATATTTCATGATGTCGATCTATTTTACGAGCACGGATATTGAATCGTAACTAATATATTAGGAATCATGAACCAGTTCACGAATGCATGAATAACATTTGATGATTTTGTGAGCCATTTCACGAGCACGGATATTGGATCATGAATTAGTTCACGAGAATTGAATGGGCTCATGAATAAAATTCCGAATTTCGTGGAATAGTTCACGAAAAAATAACCAGAATATTTCGATGTTGTGAACTATTGTTCCTATCATTAGTCAACCTTTGGTTTTATGAATAATGTTCATAAAGTTGTGAACTCATTCTTGGCGGAAACCGTGACTGAAGTTTACAGAACAAAATCAAATATTTCCACAAATGAAAGCGTTATGCGGGCGTTACTGAAGGGAAATTGAACATAATTATAAAAGCCATGATTTTTGGTCATGGTCCTGTTTTCGTAACGTAAAAACGTGATTGTTCCAGAATTCACGGCACTTTATTCACGATTTTGTGAACATTTTTTTCCGTGTATAATGTTCACCGGTATTTACATTAACACACTTTATGATTTTATGCAACAAGTCTCATGTGTTGTGGAGCAATATAGTCTTCATGTTGAACAATCAGTAAACTAAAAAAATATATCACTGATGCTTTTTACGCAACCAGTGCTCGTTCTTTGATTCTAAAATTATTGGTGAGCTGACTTCGAGTTCAGAATCAAGAAAGCTTGCATTGCAGAACAATGTAGACAGGCTTTCGGCAAACATTAGGGACTTAAACCCAAGTAAACTCAGTGAATCTTCACAATAATTGTTAGATCAATACTGGCCTACGGCGCAAATAGCAATTCTGGTTTTGTAGCGCACTAGAAGTGCTTTATAGGTTTTAAGAAGGGCTTCAAGAGTGCCATTGAGCCTCTATTGTTATTAGGGGGTGTCTGCCTTGTATGGCGGCGGAAGGGAGAAATCACAATAATCCAAAGAAAATTAAACCATGTTTAAGGGGAAAACTCTTGATAAAATTGTCTGACACACGAAATTCAATAAGATTTGTACAACTTAGACTTATAGTTACTCGATGAACCAAAAAATAGAAAAAAGTTCGAGTTTCGAAAAATGACTTGAAGAAAACCAAAAAATATCATATTTTACTTACGCTCACTTTTCTTCAAAACAATAGGGAGAATATTTTTTATTCGGTTTTCTGTTGTTCATCGACAGACTACACATTTTGTGCATTCTTGAAAAAAATCAACTCAATTCGTTGATTAGCTGAGTAATCGTGTTCGCCAATTTTAAAAACGCGGTTTCGAGAAAAAACGCTATTAAAGGGTGCCCCACACCAAATTGCATCACGAAAAAAACGCTGTAGAAAATGATCCATTGGGTATTTCCTCTTGAAAATTTGGGTAGAAGTAGTTTAGAGTGTATTGTTTACACTGTATTTTTATCGCTGTCAGTTCTTCGAAAATTGTTACCGATAGATTGAAATCTGCGTATGTTATAGTAAATACGCGTGGGGAATGCAGGGTTTTTTAAACAAAAGAAGTTCAGCGTGGCCACCGAGATTGCGGGAGACTATTTTAGAGGTTCAATACTAACAATTAAGCGAATAAAACAGAAGGCGATTTTTTCCCACTACACCAGACGCCCCCCTTAAAGGATGGAGACAAGAAGCACTTTCTTGTGCATCCTGTCTTAAGGTTGCTGGGATCAATAACCCAATAGATCGTGCAACTAGCCACACAAGACTGTGACCCCAAATGGCTACTTGGAACACTGAGAACTGACACACAAGTAAAGTTTTTAACTTGTGTAAGAAAATAAACAGTCGCTTTGAAATGACAACAGCAAGTAGCTATACGGGACTTGTATGCAAACTTGGATACACTGGTGACTCACGCATGCGAACATGTATGCGATGGTGATATTCAACGTATTTTCATTTAAATGTTTACACAGGTTTTTCGGGAAAGTTTGTTCTAGCTTATATGTCTGTTCTCTGTGCTTGGAATGAGTATATATTTGCTCCTAGTGACCTTACACTTACATGTAATTTTACTTTTAAAACTTTTTACGTGAGAGGTTTTGCTCGCGAGGAATGGCTGTCTGGCTGAATCGAGCGACATTTGCAAGAATACGTAGATAGTTATACTGACGGTTGTTGGAGGGCCTGTAGTGTAGTTACTGTACCATATTCTAAGCATCGTCGCGATAAAAGAATTTACTTTTGCTCTGACAGTTAGGCTACACAGAAAGCAATTAGTTCGGCAGATACGAGATCAAAATTAGTAATCGCATGCCCAACTCCAATCCCGGCAATTCCGGTATTACTGGAAATGACTGAGCAGACGAATTGGCTAGACCGAGCACTGCGACTGACTTTGTTGGTCCAGAACCAGTTTTACTACTGTCGATAAGTTGGATAAAGGACTAGATTCACTCTCGGAATTCATCTGAACATACCAACCATTGCCGTAGCTTGCAATCTTGCATTATAACAAAATGTTTTCTGCCGGATGTTATTACGAAAATGACAAAGAATGTGTTGCATTTTTCCAAGCACAATTTCGGCATTCTAGTCAGCGCACTTACTGGACATTGCATACTAAATTATCACATGGCTACTATTCAGCGTGCTGAGTATTATTCGTGTGATCTTTGTGGATCCGATTACGGAGCTTCATATAAATTGATACGTAACTGCCCGGCAGGAATGCAATTGCGTATCTGGATTTTTGGTTCTCCATACATAGATGAGTCTATGTTCAGGGAACTGAAACTCAAGGATATGCTTCAGTGAAAATGCATGAAATGTAAAGGAATTATCTTATCTCTTTTAAACGCCGGTATAGAATATTTGCTCGGCTATTGTGTTTGTTGTTGAATTGATATCTGATTGGGTTTTCGACGTAACCAACTAAAATAAGTCAAACATGAAAGTAGATTAGGTTTACGGAGAATTACACATTTGGATGGGATATACAAAAGAAGACTTACAAACTCGGAACCAGTTGATCAGTATTTAGATGAAAACCAATTCCACTAACCATTGTCTATTAACTGTACTATAACTATCGAACTTGTTTGCGAGAGGTTCGCAGATTGATAGCAAGCGAACCAGAATCCCACGCTTTCACAGCTAAATCAGAGCAAAATCGATATCCGCACTGATTTGAAGCACCCCATCAATCCTTCTGGCTAACCCCTGGCTCTTCTGTTCAGGCCCGTAGCCAGGATTTTGTTTCGGGAGGGGCTAAAAGTATGCAATTTTAAAAGTGTTTACGATTTGAGATGACCGAACAAGTTGCAAACCAAAATGAGGTGCAGGAGATAACATACCGAATTGTCATCACAAAAGTTCGTGTTCGTAAATGCAGTTACTCTCCAATTCGATGTACATCGCGATCGATGACACAATTTGCGTAAAAAATAGCTTCAGTTCCGTAAACGAGAATATTTCAGCGGGCCAATCTAAAGGTATTTCAGAGTAATTTCAAAAGAATAAAATGATTTTTTTTTCTTGGGACCGATTTACAGGTGTGGTTAAACTGGCATTGAATTCTACTTTTCACATCTGATGCAACAGAACTATTTACATTCTCATTACGAGAATAAATCTTGCATTTTTTATTTTGCTTGAATTAAAACAAGTAAATGTTTGAATTATCGCCTGGGCTGATAGACTATCCAACTCAATTCATTCGCCAATTTTAAAAAAATGGGGGTGGGAAATACCAAATCATAAATGAAACTAATCCGCTCAGTAAACTCACATATTCGATAAATCTTGATCGCGTTCATGAATTTTTTATTATTCCAATCTAGGGGCAGATCACTCTAGGGATGTATAACCAATTTGGATAAAATCAGCAAAAATGCATTTAATTCCCGTTTTTGAATCAACTTTACAATCCCTCGCAGAAAAATTTGTTTAACAAACGTTCTACGCTGATCCACTTTGTTCAACGTTTTGTTGAGTATAGGACTAATTTTTATAGGGTTTTGACGCTTTACAAGCAACGCAAAATACATTGCACGCAACGCAAAATACATTATGAATTTCTATTATAATGGAAAGAACTGCATTTCATTTCGCTGATTTTAAAAATGCTTCACAAGTGATCTGCCCCTAGACTACAATACTAACAGTGCACAACCGCAATTAAAAATAAACGGTTTATTTCTAAATAGTATAAACACCAAATTATTGAAAGTATTTTAATCAGGTGATTCTGATTCGGTTAGTGCATAAAAAACACAATCTACCGACAACCTGCAAATTTTAATGTCTCATAGTAATTTTGGACATTTTTAAAGCCAAGTGCGATGTTTCACAAAGTGAAATCTTTGAAGAGTATCGTTGACTTATCCAATCATAACACGGCTCAAAGCGCTAGCTTAACGAAGCCCTGGATCTATCATATAATTTTATAATGTATAAAACTTAAAACAAAAAATGTTAAGTGGGTGTCCGACAGATCACGCACATGCAACCCGCTATTTTTCGTGGATATCTTTTTTTTCCTGTTGGCAGTTTATTCGAGGGTACCGGACGCAGCTTTTGACTACTATGTATGTTTTGGATATAAGCACCGCTGGTTTTAGACTGATTACGTTTTGGCGTCTCTGCTCTTTCATAATACATTGCGCATGTATGTATATATACAATCATGTAAAGCGACTAAAATGTTGCTACTGATAGCCACATTAGGTTCCTCATGATAAAATTATCTAAGAGCGAATGATGGAATCAAAAATTGATACATATTGACGTGACTAATAAATCTATATGTGATCGGCATCCGACCAAAAGAGACGACTGAATCACGTAGCTTACTTTAAGGGGAGGTTTTCATTCAACTGACCAAAAAGTCAGCAAAATTTGAATTTTTTTGTGGGCCAATGAAAAATTATAGAAGGAAATAGTTTTAGGATTCAAAATTATAGAACGAAATAGTGTTAGGATTCACTTATATTTTCGTCTTCATTTACAAATTTTTTCAAGACGAAAAAACAAAATGGCGCCCGTGGCGACGTTCTGTCTAAGGTAAGTTGCGCGTGGAATACCAAAACTGCATAGAGCCTGCTGCTTAAGGATCGATCTAGCACTCCAAACCTCAGAGAACAGACGTCCATCTTCAGCATTCAACTTATGTAAAATCTCTAACGGTTTCGAAGGTAGTTGGGATGCCAAACCAGGTGCGCTACTGTCGTCATGTTTTTTTGTGGCTGAGTTCGACAGGATTGACAGCGCTTATTCCTCCACCCAATCAAACTAGTCCGGAACCGGTTCGGACTTCCAGCATGAATTCCAGCTCAAATGCAATAACCGATAGAGTCGGAATCGGTTGTTTTCTTTGAGCAACCTTTGAGAACCGGTTCCGGAATGGATTTGATGGATAGTCGGAATAGGTTGGTGTGGCGGTGCTAGTGTTTATCGTATATTAATTCAAATGTTTGCACGCGTTTTTTAAATATTTTTGTTCGATCACGGATGTCTGTTCTCTGTGACCAAACTTATTAAAACGCTCTAAAGTAAACTAAATTTATTGGAGGAATGACCTAAGAATGGGTAAAAAACTTCAAATTTGTCGTAATGCACAGTGGTCCAATAATACAAAAAAACATATATCGGCAAAGCATGTTTTTATCTCTCGATTAGATGGTTATGGATGTATGTTTTATTATTTCATACTTGATTTCGCCAATAATGAACTGATTTTTTTAGTATATAGAAGAATGCATAGGGTGGTTCGTTATTTACCGATATGTTGAATAATATTGATATTCGATTGCTAGTCAGAATTTTTTTGCTTTTCGAACAGTAGTTACCAATATTACTATTTTTATCAGATAACGTTACTACTAGCTGTGTATTGAACGATAATTATCGGGTTTTGGTGAACATGGCGTGCGGAAATATGAGTATGTTTGTATATTTATTCGGAGAATTTAACTAAAAATATAGAATTTGGCTTTAACTAATTTTTTCCCTCGATATCCCTCGCGAATTTTTCTTTAAAATGGTCTTCAGACTGTTCAGTTCCACATAAACTATTCTTTAGCTGCGCAAGTTTGCGCCCAAAATGGCTAGAGAATCTAAGATGTTGTATATGTTTGATAAGATAATACAAGACAAAAAAAATATTTCACATTTTAAAATTACATTATTTTATTATTACCTCAAATCTTTAAATTAAATAGCTTAGTTATTATTTAGAAATTAAATAATCTAATTATTTATTTCTTTTCGATCGGGTCATTACAACTTGAGTTATATTAATTTATCGGACGCTACGTTTGAAACACAGGGCGGTACAGAATATTCGATAAACGGGGCAAACGGCTCAATCCACTTCGTTTCCAAGTTTCAATTTACAAATAAATTTGAATTCATGAACTGTTGCTCCTTTTTAAAATAAATGGTACCCTCACGAGGATATTTTTATTTATGCGAAAAAAAAATATTTTTACCGTGGACAAACTGTTTGTATTCATAAAAACTACTTTTAGGGAAAAATTAATTGTAATTTCAAATTTTGTCGTTAACTTGCTATTAAAATCACGAACAACATTCCAAAATTGAAGATTGGTCTGTGAGTTGGTTCACGAGATATCATGCTCACTGGAAACGATATGAAAATATTGGCATTCAAGCATAAAAGCTGCATTTTCGATAATTGTCAATGAAAAATCATGATTTTTTTACAAGCACATCAAACGTGTACTATTTGATGCTGAAAAAATGTTAGAATAAAAAATAGTGATAATTAGATGCGAATGATTGGTGTAATAAGAAAGACCATAGTGTTAGGTAGATATAATCTCTTTTTTAATGTGAAAATCGGATTCAGTGACCCAAAATTTACTAAACATATGTAGTTTTGTATCGATATTTGCATTAAATATATTTATGACCGTCTCTCTTAAGGAATGGAACCACTGTGTAATGGTGCGCGTTGCGTTGCGTTGCGTTGCGTTGCGTAAGCACGGTATACTTCGTAGATTGCAGACTGATGACTCTCATTTCCAGCCAGACTACTTGAGGAGCATTGTTTGGGAATAACAATTAATCCAGTCCAAGCGAGAATTTCGCCTGAGAGCCACCATTGCGGGCCACGACCATCTTTACCGTAACTTGGGATGAGAAAGGAAGTGTTGATGTGGTACTTACTTAACAGAAGGCCCCGACTCAGTGACACTCCCATAAGTACCACGGATTGGGTAGTGGGTGGGTTGTTAGTCAGGATTCGCTTCAAGCAAGCGATGCGACTGAGAATATATTTTCGTGCATAAGATATTTGAATAGTTTATTGACTCTAGGATACGTAAATGTTCTAGGCGTTTAAACTCTGGATAATCGTTTATCGAGATTGTTTCATCGAAAACAATTTGAACTCCGGACAGCTGGCTGTCGGGAGTGTTGTCGACAATGTAAAATGGACCGTAAACAATGAGTTTAAAAGTGGTATTGTGGAACATTCATAAATTATGTCACGCAAAGATTACCCCATACTAACTAACTCTCTGTCATATTACCACGTTATTTTTGCCCTTTGTCTAATACGAATCAAATGAATGGAACCACTGTGTAATGGTGCGAACGCAAACTTTGAGATTGATTTTTAGCCCTTTTTCCACTTTAAAGATTTACTAGAAACGGTGAATATGAAGAATTTGTAGATTTTATGGGTCATTGCTCCAATTAAAAAGGGTTTCTTTCGAGAGGTCAAAAGATGAAGACTTGAAATTGAACCGTTTTCAAATGAAATTGTACGCCGTTTCGAAAAATGATGTTTTGAGATAAACACGTTTAAAGTTTTGAGCACACTTTCGATTATTCGTGGTAGAATGTCAATACTGCATAGAATTATGTATTTTGGACATCGCTGGTCACGAATTTGAAGTCAGTTTTTCATAGTTCAAAATGGCTGGTCTAATATGGTGGGCCCCTCCTAAAAATAAGTGGCATTTAATCCAAAATCGTCAAAAGAAGAATTTGTGGTTTAAAAACAAGAATTTGAACCTAACCTTAATATGTATTAAAATTTAAAAAAAAATGAAAATGGCGATTCCAATATGGCCGACTAAAATGTTATTTTAACAATTTTGACCACATTTTTCGTTTTTCACCGTTTCTGTGGTTGTTTGAAAACTCACGTTTAGTCTGCGATGCCTCTACAGATCAAACCGTGAAATACGTTCTCGAGACCTGAACTACTCTTCTACCTGATGAGCGCGTATCGAGCCGAAAGCGTTCCATGGCGGCCAGTACGCCGCTTCGAACAATGGCCTGTAGGAAATGTTTTGATGCGCCGTTTAACACACTATATTAGACACTAATACCTTTCCAAAAATGGAAAAAAGTCAAATTTTTGCAAATTTTAATTAAGAACCTCCCCTTAAACATTTTGTCTTATACTACTATATACGTACACAATTCTTGCTAAAACACCATAGGCTGTCATGACTAGATTCGCAAACCGCTTGAGTTTTATTGAATACCTGCATAAGTAATAATCTGTTATGATTGTAGCAATCAATTTTATCGCAAAGTCTTCTACATAATATCTTCTACAATATTTTTACGTTAAGATGTTTGAACCAGTTCTTGAGTATTCACTAAACGGAAGTGTATTACAAATTGTTTAGGAAATTTCGTAAAAAAATATTTTTTCAGAAAAGTTTCGGGAGGGGCTTTAGCCCCCTAGCCCCCCCTCTGGCTACGTGCCTGCTTCTGTTTCTATCAATCTGTACTCATACCTAATTTGTTCCTTTATTCCGGCAGCCACCGGCTGAAAGCTAAAAATGAACCGGTCATTCATGCATAAGTGCCTGCTCGGTCTGTCGGTTGAATCAGCTCAACTGTGGCAGTTATGGCAGATACGGGCTCCAGCGAACAAAAAAAAATACATCCCGCTCTAATTTCAATGAAAACTTCGAGAGCCTGTGAGAGCTCAGAACTTTATGAATATCTCCAATGATAACTTTGAATACCCGCGGTTCGAGTGGAGATCAATATTTTGCAATATACGCTCTAGTGTATGGTTAAGTTTGAAGTTCTAGTGCAGTGGTTTTCAACCGGGATTGAATTCACCTCCAGGGGTAAGATTGACTATTGTAGGGGGTGAATTATGATGAGTAATTTTTAACTTGTTATCCTAACACTCCCATCGGATTTTGACCTCCATGTATCATTTCAGTCTGTCAAGAATTAAAATGCCAGGTGAGAGTGTTTTTACTCATATACAAGATATTGCCTTTCTTGACAGTGTAACTTTGGTAAGCTGCTTTCAGAATGGGGTACATGGTGGCGATAAATTTTCGGAAAGGGGTACATAGAATGAAAAAGGTTGAAAACCACTGTTCTTGTGTGATCTGCGAGCTGATGGGGGAGTTGAAAAATGGAAATAAAACATCCTAGATTTTGCCAGCATCCGCGAGGTGCTGAGCGCGGAACGATCGGCAGCCATCCGCCATGGCTGTTTCGGTCAGCAAAAAATATTGTTTTACTGGTTGCTAGCAAACTATTGCTGACCAAGCAGTTCTTGCTCGATGCTATACTGCCTATTGCTGTGAATAGCAGATGAATCCGTTTGAAAGCGGAAAAAATTCAAATGTTTTAGAATGAAATAGATGAACTGCTTCGAATGGTCCTAGAAGCAGTGCACTGATGGGGTGGCTGTCAATACTTTCGACAACAAACTTGAGCGTTAGTCGAGTACAATTGAAAAACATAATTACATACTCTAGTTGTCTGAATTGTATTTGCGCAAATATTTATCAGGTTTTTTGGTTTTGAAAATCACATCCTTTTCCAATTTTTCCTGGAGTAGATCTAAAAATGCAATAATAAAAATAGAAATTATACGTACTAAAACGTAAGACACAATGTTCGGTTATTTACGACTGTAAGTGCTTAAATTCAGACCGAGATAAATCTCACAAGTTTTAAAACCGAATAACGTACTCTTCGGCGTTTTTTGAACAATTAAGTTATTTCGAGCACATACGGAAACTAGCAAACTCCACCACCAATATAGCGCCATCCGCCCTTTCCTTCTCTCATCATATCAGCTTGTTTGACTATTTTTCTGCTATAAATCATGAGTTTAATTTACACTCTATTTACATATCGTATTGTATCGTCAATTGGTGGATGAAAAACTATAGCCAACGGAGGAGGGCATTCGCGCTGTGGGCAGTCATCTCCCGGAGCGTACTCATGAATACACCGACCGTAGGTCCACTTTTCCCCTTGTTCAGTTCGATATCATTTCGATTGTAGCCCCTATCCCACTCATCCTCCTCAGAGAATTGTCGATGTCGGCTGGTCGTAGGTTAGTCCATGTAGCGTCGGTTGGATGCACCGTCCGCGAAACTGTCTGGTGCAGAGACTAAGCTTCTAGTCAATACACACAGTTGAGCAATATTTGAATGGGGGGATATTAATCCTCTTTCGCTTGTCCATTGGCCCAATACCCAGACACATCGTATCGACATGAGAGGTGGGACGTTCTAGTCACATGTATAACAGGATTAATATCGAACCGTTTTTTTCCTCTTTCTCTTTTCTGTTCTCACGCTTTCACTTGCAGCGTCCGGAGCATTGGATCAGGATGAATTGTTAGCTAATCGACTGGGAATAGTGGTGGGAGCTTTCGGTAACACGCTGTCACAGATTTTCTTCGGAACGGATGAGGTACGATCAGAGGTTACCTTCTGGTGCTCGAACCCGTAAGTTTCTTTATACTGTCAACTACTTAAAACTGAAATTTTAGACTATTTATTTCATTTTCAGAGATCACCTAGGCTACATGCAGGTATTTGTCGAAGATCCAAATGTGCATCAGAAGGTAGACATCACGAAACCAATTCTGTTCCTAACCCACGGTTGGACGGATAATGTCAACCGAACTTGGGTAAAGGAGATTGTTGGCGAGTACATTCACAACTTCGGAGGTAATATCTGTGCTGTAGACTGGAGTCAGTTGGCATTGGTGGAGTACAACCTGGCGGCCAAGAACACGGGGAAAGTTGGTCGGTACCTGGCAAAGTTTGTAAAGTTTCTACTCGCCGAAGGACTCACCATCGAACAGGTGACCCTGGTCGGTCACAGTATGGGAGCCCATATTTCCGGTATCGCTGGAGCAGCACTGGATGGAAAGATACCGATGATTGTTGGTTTGGATCCGGCGGGACCCTCATTCACCAAACCCTTCTTAGTGCGGGCGCAGAAGCGGCTGGACAAGAGTGATGCATTGTTTGTGCAGGCTATTCACACCGATAAAAATATTATTGGAACGTCAACGAATGTGGGGCATCAGGATTTCTACACTAATAATGGAGCTAGTCCGCAGCCGGGTTGCGAGTTTCCACTGGTCAATAACGATACTACGAAAGCATACCGTAAGTTGTTTTTATTAGAATAAGGTCAATGCGATGGTACGAGGAATGTGTTATGTTTTGAATATTTTCAGATATGGTCGAAGTGTAGAAACAATCACACTCATTGTATTTGATGATCGACTGAAGTTTATTCATTTATTACAGCTTTAACCTTATGGGTCCTTGAGGGGGAGTGAAAAAAGAAAATATTTCTACATGTCATTGAACAATATTGATTACTAGATGATTGCTGAAATTGTTCGGTTTTCCATCAAGAGATCTTTCAGAAGATCTATTGGTTGAATGCAAGGCTGGTAGCAGTCCTGCAGATGCTTTCTTTTGACACTTCTTTAGAAATTGGGGCAAGATGATAGGGTGATTTTGTGGTAAGCTACGGAAGATAACTGTGGCGACTATAGAAAACGATGCTGAGCCCCTTGCGCTGGTGTTGCAGGACCAACAAGCGATAGAGTTTCGCACGATGACCACCGATGGTGACTTGTTTGTTGTCTCTTTGGTGTGTAGGTGGCTTGAATCTTGGACGGGCAGGGTCTACCTAGACTTCCGCTATGCTTGGCAAAAAGACCGCTGAACAGCGGTGGACACCCTTACCAATGTAGAGGTGTTAATTGCTGGCTGTTTGTACATGGGGCTGGCATGGTGATGAAGGCGTTGTACGTTGACGGAAGCCTCTGGTCCTTCCGATGTGATAAGAGAAAGGTACCGCGGCGAAAACTTTTCCAGGATCCCGTTCGGATATGGCGGAGGGTCAGTCGAACAGTTTGGTATCCTTGAGGAATGACAATAGGGCATCCTCACGGTCTAGGTCATCTGACAGGGTGTCGCGAATATAGATGGGTAGGTTGTGCTACTGACGCAGGTCCTGTAGTTCTCTGCAGTTGACCAAGAGCTGCTCGACCGTTGTTCTGGGGCTACATGTTATACACACTGTTGGATCGGTGCAAGATATGTCGTGGGTGTGCGTGGTTCTTGTGTGGCCCACCCGTAATTGAGAATGGACCTTCTGTTCAATGCTGCTATGTCGATCTACCCATTTAGTAATCAATAATTTTATCTTCCGAAGATTGGATTGTAGACTACTCCAGTAATTCGTTACGCGACTTTTTCTTAAAAGCTTTGACGATGTTAGCCCTTGACATCGCTTTCGAGAGCTACGTGCATGAACTTTGGTTGCGGGATGCCACTCAGTCGGCTTCCTTACTGCCGCTTATTCCGCAGTGTCCAGGGACCCAGATTGCTCAGATTGGAGTACAGAGAGTTCCGATAGTGAATCTGGAAAAAAGTCGCTGTAGGCATATCTTCTGGGAGATGGCGTGGGCGAGCACTACGGCGGCTGCTTTTGTTGAGAAGACAGAGCATATGCGTGGTAGGCTTAGTGCGAGACCATCTTCTATACCAGTGCCGCCAACACCTACACTTTCGTTTTGACCCGTCCGTGTAAATTTGCGTGGGATTGGCATACTTCCGCTCAACATGTTGATGGTAACTCACTTGGGAAATCTGGGGGTATCCCCAGTTCTGAATGAGCGATACAGGCTAGTGTATAGATTTGGTCCTTGGGCGGACCAGACTCGATTACGTACTCTGTGCAAACTTGTAATCGTAGGGAGCAGCCAATTCAGCGTAAAGCTTCTTGGCCTCTATCGTTCACCGACAGGGAAGGATGACCTTTTGGATTCTTCTTGAATGGAATAATGGTTACGTTAAGCCTAATCGGTCGGTCGGTGGCCCGATGATGGAAGTTGCAGCAATAAGCTACAGCACATTTTCGTGCGGTGATGCTGAAGCCGACCGAGTTCGCCCATTGACTAACTGCGTTGACCGCTGCCTGTAGCTTGAGTCTAATGCGACAGATAGTTTTTCCGGTAACCACCACCACAATGTCGTCTGCCTACACAAGCACATATATTCCCTTCGGGAGGATGGCTAACTGAGAGTTGATTCGAATAAGAAACAGGATCACCGCCAGTACTGAATCTTACGGGACCCCTTTGGCGTCTCAGAACGGCTCCGATTGCCTTCCATCCATTCTACCTCGAATTTTTTTTTGATATTGCTTGACGAAGCAGCCAAGATTTCCTCGAATACTTCAACTATACAGTTGCCTAAGTACACCTTCACGCTGCACAGTGTTGTATGCTTTGGCTATACCGCACGTTATTTGCTTAGCATACCTTCGTCACTAGTTTGGCGTATATACACTATAGCTTCTTCGAAGGCACCCAGAAACATACCTGTACCTAGGCCCTCCCTGGACGCAAATTGGCGTATGTCGAGAAGGTTTTGTTCTTTGATCAGTAATCAGTCGCCTGTTAACCATCCATTCCATGGTCTCCATGGTCTTACCGATGCATGATAGGAGGCTGATAGGCCGGAAGTTGTTCGGGGTTCTCGATCTTAGCATTGTTTTGGAATGGGTATTGTCATGGCAGTATGCCAGGCATCTGGAATGGACTCGCCTTCCCAAATCCTATTGAAGTTGTCTAGAAGTAGTTTTCTTTTTCATTGAGGGTTGTGCCTCACAAGTAGGTATCCTATAGCGTTAGATTTCCCTCACCCAGTATTTAGTGCTTCCACAAAATCTGTGCCTGGGCTTGCTATAATTATGGCTTGAGTCCAGTAGGAGGGGATCGGTGAGGCTTCCGGAGCCATTTTGCGTTTTTGGAACACGGTAGGGAGCGATGCATTTGCAGATAGCAGGGCAAAGTGTCGTCCTACTTCTTTGGCAATTATGGTATTGCCATTGACGGACAGTGCAAGGCTATTCTGTCGCCATTTTCCACTGTGGGTGTTGACCCTTCACCATAATTCCGATGTTGTTGATTATCGGATGATTCCGTCAAGGAACTCGGCCCAGCTAGTTACCTGTACTTCTTCAATCGTCTTCCTCGAATGACGTGCCTTGACACTTCATGATTCCACCAGTGGGCAACCCTCAGCGTGGGAGTGCCACTGGTCTGGGGGAAGCACGGACCCGCTGTTTCGGTTATAATTTCGAATATTTTCGGTCCCGATCAATGGCGTCTGTGAAGTTGTGCTCGAATACAGTCCAATGAGAGCGATCGTAGGGCCAGTACTTCCGTCGCAAGGTAGTTGGGGGTACACGATCGTAAGATATGACAATAGGAAAGTGATCACTACCCCCATTGCCGTTAGATGTTAACCATTTACACCCACCAGCGGTGAGGCAGATGGTAAGGTCTATCGATGAGGTGGAACGGCTTAGGAAGAAGGTGTCGCTTAATACTACTGCATCGTTATCTTTGACTGTCTTGAGTGTGACATTGCCCCTGTGGCAGCATCTGTTCGATCCCTATATTGTGTGATGGGCGTTAAACTCTCCTGTAATCAGGAACGGTGCCTCCAGGTGGCTAATGATCCCACTTAGTTTGTGCTCAACATCGTTGACTCCCTGGGCGATATATACTGATGCTACTGTACATTTTAATTGGTGGGTAGTTTTCCGGCACATTAAGTTGCACCGGCTCGGATGAAAGGTCAGCCCTGATTCCCAGGCCAATCGTTTGCTGGAGATTGACTCTGCCGGCTGACTCAGTGGTGGTGGGTCCGTGTCGTTTTGGATGTGTGTTTCTTGGAGAGCAAAGCATTTTGGCTTCGTGCGAGCCATAATCGTTTGGAAGTCACGGAGGTTTCATCTCAAGCCGTTAATATTCTTTGAATATCTAGCGTGCAATTTCTCCCAACGGAAGATGAAGTCGGATCTTGTTGAGCTAGGACTGGCGAGGTTCTCTCCCAGAGCGTTTTCATAGACATTGGTGGGGTGATGAGGTGGCGAGGGGCCCGCTGTTGCGTTTTTCTGGTGAGCGTTAAGGCTTTTTGATCGGTCGCAAATTCGGGGTTTAATAATGTAGTTGCTTGATTCATCTGAAAGCGAGTATTTGCGAGGTCGAATACGTCATACATATGCCGTTTACTTACCTAGAGCGTAGCTGGGCTCCCTGCACCAGCCGGAGGCTCGTCGATAGGAGTCGGGACATCCAACGTGAAGGCCGGTGCAGGGGCGGAGAGTTTTTCTCTATTCCTCCTTCGTCTGTTGCATTTGGTCTCAGGGTGTGGGGGGTGGCTTGGGGTCTGTTGGTCGGCTGTCTCATTCGGTGGCTGTCTCATTAGGTTCGCGTCTGGACTGTCGGGTCATAGGTTGATACTGTTGTGTCCCGGCAGTCGTCCGCAGGACCTACCGGCTGGATGCTGTCCGGTAGAAACCTCGTATTACTCACAATAGTTGAGACATACTAAGAGACTCGGATATATACGGCTACCATGGCCGAATTTGCAACGCTTGTATCACAGTGACGGGAAATATTGACGTACACTTGTCCTAACGAGGTCCATGTTAATGTATTCGGGCAGGTAAAATCCGGCAAACAACAATGGTGAGTAACATGCAACTGACTCTCCGTCCCGACTTTTTGTGATTCACCTGAGAGCAACCAGCCCAGTCAGTAAATCGTTGGAGGTCATGTTGTCCTATCTGGGTAATAAACTATGTTCTGGACTATGTTCAGCGTGAGGGGCGTGGGCGATTCCATCGGCAACCCATTTGGCTGTTGTTTCAAGGTCAGTAGAGCGTCATATACCTTCTTGGATGATGTCCGAATGATATATCTTGCGTCTCCTTTGCATGCGGTCGTAGACGTATTCGGATCAGTTTGTAGAATCGTATTAACGGATTGCAGGTCTGGAAACGGGTCTGATGGCAGCCGTGGATTGGCAGCGATCGTTCTTATTAGCAGGGTCTGCTGGTCAATCATATCGCCTGAGAAAGTGAAAAGAGTCAGTGCCTGATTAAACCTACCACTCCCGTCATCAGATTTCACGATACACGTTTTATCACAGGTCAGGCCGTTCGCACTCTCTTTTGTCTCTGAACAATGACAATTGAAAGCTTTTGCGATGAACACTTTGCTTATCCTATTCGAAAGGTTTTTAACTTTTGAAATAACTCACATGTAAAATGTTGTGGCAGGGTGGAGTAGTCCTAGTCAAAACTTTTCGGGTGGCGCGTTCCGAGCCCCATTCGCCAAGATGATGTAGCTATGTTATAACAATGTGGTCGGGCTCTTGTTCGACCTATACCTATTGACCTGAGTAAAAACTTAACTCCAGATATTTAACGCTCAGCGACGGTAGTTTATTCACGCACGGTAGTTTTTGCACGAAGACGACGGAAAAAATGGTCAAAGACGCCACTTGTGAATGCGTAACTTAGAAACCTTCGTTGAGAGCGATCCTTACAGCTCCAATGTTAGATGATGACTGAGCATATACTAGACAATCCTTTTGTGGTTCAGGTGATGATATTGAAATCTATGTTTTGGATTGGTTGTCCGTAGATGAGTGGACATCCTCCGCACTATTTTTCGCACATTGTTTTTCATTGTGTGCTGACTGATTTCATTACGTAGTGCACGCACGAATCTGCCCTTCATGGGTACATAATGTGGTTTGTTTAGTTTGAGGTCCGTTATATTTGAAATGCACAGTCAAGTAGGATGGAACATATCTTATTACCTACATTCTCATAAGATCTAAAATAAAAACACTAATTATTTTGTACAGAAACAAGAATTCCTCATCATTGTTAATTCTAATCTTATAAACATTACATAATGTTCATTTTCGAAGTTAGACTTGCGCAATGTTGGATCGTTACTAGACCCAAATTATTCATTTGCAATTATTTTTTTTCAACGCTATATTCTCACTTTTGGGCATTTAGAGATATAATTCTGGTTACCACAAAACAGTGAAAACCTTCATCAATATTGGTGTCATTTGAAACGGTGTGGTTAGTAATCATCGGATATTTTTTTTTATTCATTTCGTTTATTTGATAGGCACAAATGCGTTAGCTTGGCGGTGCCAAATGCTTTTGTTTTTACATTTGGATATCTTAAAACTAGGAGGTTACAATGTTGAAATATTTTTTTTTACAAAGGAAAAGAAAGTTTACAGCTATCTTAAGACTAGAAATAAGATTCAATATACAAAAGAGGGCCAAAAGATTTTTTTATGAAAAAATTTAAAACAAGGGATTCACTTTGATATACAAGAGGGGGAGTAATAGTATTTTACGAAATATTTTACGGTTATCTTAAAACTAACAATATAGTTTAGTACACAAAAGGGGGGAACAAATATTTATGAGAAATTTCACAGAAATCTTAAAACTAGGGATTCAATTCTATTTACAAGATGGAGGACAAGAGTTTCAATAAAGAGTAAAAATTATAGCTATCTTAAAACTAGGAATACAGAATACTAATTTGAATTTTTTAACTAAAACTTATGCTTGGTCAAGATATTCAAAGGGTGGCTTATTTCCGCATCAGTGTAGCAGCAGTTGTATCAAGGACAGGGGAGAGACAGGGAAAGAAGAGCAAAACTTGCAACTTTCGCTCGAACGGCGGGGGGGGGGGGGAGGGGGATCAGCGAATCAAATTTGCGCCTCAGTATAGTAAGTCGTCGAGTACCGGATTGGCGGATGGTATTCTTCGGACCCGCGGGGAATCCTTCAAAAGTCATCGGACCTCGAGTCGCTCTCGCTTCAGTTTCCTTCTATGCAGGCGTAGTGGTAAGGGCGATGGCGGTTACATAGTGGCACTCTGGAGCTGATCGGTTCCACAAGGCAGGAGGAAACTCTAAAAACGAGAAATAAAAAGGAGGGGCTAAATTGGGATATTTATCGTTTTTATGAAGGTATAAATAAGGGACATATAGGGGAAATCACGAGTTGCCAGCATATCTCGGACTGGTACATTGGGTGGTCTACCTCGGGCCCGAAGGGATTCCTTTAACTGAGACCTGGCGTCACAATACCCGGCGCACACCCAGACAACGTGTTCGATGTCGTGATAGCCCTCGTCACAAGCGCACAGACTACTCTCCGCAAGCCCAATACGCCGCAAATGCGCATCCATGGTGTAGTGATTGGACATAAGTCGGGACATTACACGAATAAAATCCCGACCCACATCCATCCCCCTGAACCAAGGCTTCGTTGATACCTTTGGGATAATCGAATGTAGCCATCGTCCAAGTTCCCCATTGCTCCACGAGGTTTGCCAACTGTTGAGCGTCCTCTGACGACAAATACTAAAAAATTCGTTGAAGCAGATTGGTCTTTCGTATATGTCACCATTTAATGCGCCCACCTTTGCTAATGAGTCGGCCTTTTCATTGCCCGGGATAGAACAATGAGAGGGGACCCAAACAAAGGTAATCTGATAAGATTTTTCAGATAACGTACACAAGGACTCCTGTATCTTCCCCAGAAAATACGGTAATTGCTTTTTAGGCTTCACCGCACGAAGAGCCTCGATAGAGCTGAGGCTGTTCGAAACGATGAAGTAGTGATCTGTGGGCAGAGTGTCGATGATCCCAAGGGTGTACTGAATTGCAGCTAACTCTGCGACGTAAACTGAAGCGGGATCATTGAGCTTGAATGAAGCGGTGATAGTATTGTTGAAGATACCGAAGCCAGTGGACCCATCGAGATTTGATCCGTCAGTGTAAAACATTTTGTCGCAGTCGACTTCTCGGAATTTATTATAAAATATATTGGGGATCACCTGCGGGCGTATATGGTCCGGAATTCCACGAATCTCTTCCTTCATGGATGCGTCGAAGAATACAGTAGAATCAGAAGTATCTAGGAAACGGACACGGTTGGGATTGTACGAAGAAGGATTGATGCTCTGTGCCATGTAGTCGAAGTACAAGGACATAAAACGGGTTTGAGAATTAAGCTCGACGAGTCTCTCGAAGTTTTCAATTACCAACGGGTTCAGAATGTCGCATCGGATGAGCAATCGATATGAGAGTTCCCAAAATCGATTTTTTAGCGGAAGAACGCCCGCCAGCACTTCGAGACTCATCGTATGGGTGGAGTGCATGCAACCCAAGGCAATGCGCAAGCAACGATACTGGATTCTCTCCAGTTTGATGAAGTGTATGTTCGCAGCGGAGCGGAAACAGAAACACCCGTACTCCATCACCGACAATATCGTTGTTTGGTACAACCTGATCAGGTCTCCTGGGTGAGCACCCCACCATGTTCCAGTTATTGTTCGGAGAAAATTGATCCTTTGTTGGCATTTCTGTTTCAGATACCTAATGTGACATCCCCAGGTACCTTTAGAGTCGAACCAGACCCCGAGATATTTAAATGTGAAAACCTGGTTGATCGTTGCACCCATTAATAAAAGCTGGAGTTGCGCCGGCTCACGCTTCCTAGAGAAAACAACCAACTCAGTTTTCTCCGTGGAGAACTCAATACCCAGCTGAAGAGCCCAAGCAGACAAATTGTCCAAGGTATTTTGTAATGGTCCTTGCAAGTCGGCAGCTTTGGGCCCTGTAACAGAGACCACCCCGTCGTCTGCAAGTTGCCTTAGGGTGCATGAATTGGCAAGACAATCGTCAATGTCATTCACGTAAAAATTGTAGAGCAGGGGACTTAGACATGAGCCCTGGGGAAGACCCATGTAGCTAAATCGCGATGTTGTTAAATCGCCATGCGAAAAGTGCATGTGCTTTTCAGACAACAGGTTTAGCAAAAAGTTATTTAAAATTGGTGAAAGACCATGCTGGTGCAGCTTCTCTGACAGAATGTTGATAGAAACTGAGTCAAAAGCCCCCTTAATATCCAAGAAGACTGATGCCATCTGCTCTTTGTTAGCATAGGCTATTTGGATTTCTGTAGAAAGCAACGCAAGGCAATCGTTCGTCCCTTTGCCTTTGCGGAAGCCAAATTGTGTATCTGACAGTAAGCCATTTGCTTCAACCCAATTGTCGAGGCGAAACATGATCATTTTCTCGAACAACTTCCGAATACAGGACAGCATTGCAATCGGCCGATACGAGTTGTGGTCGGAGGCTGGTTTTCCTGGTTTTTGGATGGCGATGACCTTCACTTGCCTCCATTCATAAGGGACAATGTTACCCTCAAGAAACTTGTTAAATAAATTCAACAGGCGCCTTTTTGCAGTGTCAGGCAGATTCTTCAGCAAGTTGAATTTGATTCTGTCTAACCCTGGGGCGTTATTGTTGCACGATAAGAGAGCAAGTGAGAACTCCACCATCGAAAACGGTGTTTCGTTCGCGGTATCGTGAGAAGACGCGGCGCGGTACGTTTTCTGTACCGGGACAGAGTCCGGACAGATCTTCTTGGCGAAAGCGAATATCCAACGGTTTGAATATTCCACGTTCTCGTTGGTACTATTATGATTACGCATACGTCGAGCCGTACCCCAAAGAGTGCTCATCGCTGTTTCTCTCGTTAACCCGTCGACGAACCGGCGCCAATAACTGCGTTTTTTGGCTTTCATTAGACTCTTCATTCGCCTTTCTAACGACGCGTACTGTTGATAGCTAGCGGGTAACCCGTCTTCCCGGAAGGCCTTATATGCAGTGAACTTTTCCGCGTACAGCTCTGAGCACTCTTTATCCCACCACAGGGTGGGAGACCGTCCATGGGTATTCGCGCTGGGTACTGGTTTAGTCTGAGCTTGATTCGCACTGTCGAGAATCAAGCCAGCCAAAAACCTGTACTCTTCCTCCGGAGGAAGTTCTTGAGTGGATTCGATTTTAACGGATATCGCGCTCGCGTAACTATTCCAATCGATGTTCCGTGTGAGGTCATACGATACATTGATTGTTTCCGATGGTCTTGAACCGTTAGCAATTGAAATCACGATAGGCAAATGATCGCTACCGTGGGGATCAGGGATCACCTTCCACATGCAATCTAACTGTAGCGATGTCGAGCAAAGCGATAAATCCAACGCGCTTGCGCGTGCTGGTGGTGTAGGAATCCGCGTCATTTCTCCCGTGTTTAAGATGGTCATGTTGAAATTATCGCAAAGATCTTGGATTAATGTTGGTCTATTATCATCATGAAGACAGCCCCATACCGTACCGTGCGAGTTAAAGTCTCCCAGAACTAGCCGCGGTGCCGGTAAGGATTCCGTGATATTACAAAGCGTTCGGTGCCCTACCGAGGCTCTAGGAGGAATGTAGATGGAAGCAATGCAAAGGTCTTTACCTTTGATTAGAACTTGACAAGCGACAATTTCAATGCCTGGTGTCGAAGGGAGGTTAATTCGGTTGAAAGAATAGCACTTTTTGATCCCCAAAAGTACTCCTCCATAGGGGTTTTCTCGATCCAGACGAATTATATTAAAGTCGTGGAAGTTGAGATTTATATCGGAAGTTAACCAAGTTTCACATAATGCGAAAGCATCACATTTTAAACTATTTAGTAAAAATTTAAAGGAATCGATTTTCGGGAGGATACTTCTGCTGTTCCACTGTAGAACAGTGATCGAATCGGTGACCTCGTTCGATGACTTAGCCATCGAAGGATACGATCGCTGCAAGGAGGGGCCATTTAGTAGTCAACTGCTTCAAAAATGTTTGCACTATAGGGAGAAAACGTATCAGAAGGCTTTTAAGAGGATCAGTAACATTGAAAGCTGTGAAAATTAAGTCCACTATGTCAGAAAATTTCATTAGTCCGCTACTGGACTGAGTATCTGTTTGAAAAAAGGGGACACTTGGGGTTTTGGATGTCCCTGGAAGTGGTGGGTACTCCTTGTTAGAATTAATATTTCCAAGTCCTGGAGCAAATTGCTTCGGCTTTTGTGCATCACTTCCGTTGGATTTATTGGTTGTAGATGGCGCACTCTGAGTGGACGACACCTTCGCACCCTTACGGGGCAATGTAGGGGAGGCTGGATTTCTCCTCTTCCTGGATTCCCCTGGGTTAACCAAAGATGTTCCCTCTCGTGGGTCGTCAGATTCTTGCTCAACGTTAGCCAAACCAGCATAGGGATTTTCGGACAGGACAGATGGCGAAGCATTCTTTAGCATTTCTGCATAAGAACGCCTTGAGCGTTCCTTAAGGGAGCGCTTAATTTTATCCCCGCGCTGCTTGTACGCAGGGCATGATTTAAGAGCATGTGAAGGGCCCCCGCAGCAAATACACTTTTCAGTTTCTTTGTCGCAAGAGTCATCCTCATGCTCTCCTTCGCATTTGCCGCATCGTTTCTTATTTCCACAATATGTGGCTGTGTGGCCCAACTGCTTGCAATTGCTGCAGCTCATGACCCGCGGTACAAACAGGCGAACTGGTAGGCGAACCCTGTCAAGGAGGATGTAGTTGGGAAGAGAGGACCCGGCGAATGTCACCCGAAGCGAGCCTGATAGAGAGTAGGTAGTCTTACCTCCCTCGGTGTTTGCGGTATACAATTGTTTGCATTCTAAGATCTTAATCTGTTCAAGAGAGGGGTCCTTAAAGCAGCCAACCCCGTGCTCCAACAGTTCTTCGCATTTCAGGCCCGGTTCGGACACTACCCCATCGATTTCACAGGCCACACAAGGCACGTACGCTTTAAATTCCCGCGTAAAGCGCTCACAGCAAGCAATCGCGTTTGCCTGGCCGAGATCATTCACTAGAACACGTATCTTGTTTGCCCGAACACGTGTTATCTGAGTTACGGCCGGGTAATTAGCAGTCAGATCTCGAGAAAGTTTTAAAATATTAACCGGTTTCTCTCCGGTCCGAAAATATACCACCCATGGCCCAGAGGAACCTTCTGGGTACTGCTTTATACGGGGAGCAATGCGAGTATTAGGGGGATCAGGGACTTCCATGATTACATCAGATGGTATTTCGCCCTCGGCCATTTAAGCACGAGGGCAGAGCGTTATATAAACGGGAATGTGTCTTATTATTTGATTACAAGGTAGAGTAAAAGTAGGGAAAAGGAAATAAAGCAAAACTTATCTGCAAACAACGTCGATTGTTCCGCACCAGCGAAAACAATGTGCTGGATTTACTTTCGGCACCAGCAGAACGGCAGCTAACGAACGAACAAAGGATGACCTTGACTCACTAAAATTTACACACCGAACACCACTGTGAAATATAACGATCCGTTCCGTTCAAAGGTTGGGAGACGTATGAATCATCGGATATTGATCATTAACACAATTTTGAAATCCGTTATGGGGTCTTCCTGTTACCAGAAAATGGAAAGAAGCAGCATCAATATGGGAGTCGTTTATCAGTAGACAACAGTAGCTGATGATTTACGCCATTTTGAAATGTAAGATGGCGGTGCACGGTTACCAGGAATAGGGTTCGTCGCGGTGCGGATGTGGGCGGTAAATGGATTGTCCGCACCGCAACCGCAAAAAATTAATAAAACCGCACCGCTTACCGCAACTGCACCTGATTTACCGCACCGCACCGCGCGGTAATGCGGTAAATGCGGTAAAATTTTTGTATTTTTAAAAATAGTGTTGAAAAATTGTTCATTTGTGTAACCATATATAACAAAATGTTATTCTTATTCACACGAAATTTAACTTTAAGAGACTCCTCAGAATGTAATGTTTATGAAAAAATCAACTTTTGCATTTTCTATTAATAAAATTTCGTACATTTTAAGGCAAACATTATACATTCAAAAACGTTCTACTGCAGTAATAGGAAAACTTTTATTTAACAACCCTTCAGTTAATTGAAAAATGTGGAATAAAAATGTAATAAGAAATGAAATTGCATATTTTTTCTTTAAATTTTAATATTTTCAATGTTTTTGACATAAGAAAATGAAATGGATGATTTTCGCATTTACGTAGTGAAAACCACCTTTCATTCTTAAAGGAATTTCACAAAAAAAAATTTAAGTCGAAATACCACTACTTCTACACTGAAACCTCCATTTACGAACCAAACCGGGGGTTCGTAAATTGAATTAGTTCGTAAAACTACAAGGGGCAGCCCTATGGGGTTGCACGAACTGTAGACGTAGGACTATACTACTTAATGTAAAATATTTATTTTCTTAGTACTTAGTGTGTGGGAAAAACACCCGGACCGGTGAAGAAAAATCAAATTTTAGACAATATAATCATATCTCATGTGTAGAACAAGCTTTCTAGTTGCTCTCAAACAGATCCTAAAAGTTCAAACACCCATGGATAACCCCAAGTTTGTAGATGTGTTTCGATGTCACAGGATTGTAAAATGGTTAATATTACGTCATGAAAATTCAATTCTTCCGTGACAATTTTTTTTTTGCCTGCAAAATGACCTGTGTGTATGCAAAGCTCATGATTTGTTGGGATATTAGCATTGATCGGAAAATGCTTTTCAACGCTGCGCATTGCATACATACAGGACATTTTGCAGGTCACCAGAAGCTGTTCATTTTAACACCGCCACATGTTCATTTTACCCACTCGCTATAAACATATCTCATTTTTGGACATGTTTAGAAATCAAGAATCATGTTTGAAAAAATGTGTTTATGACGAAATATTTTTACCAGATATGTACAAAACATGTCTAACAAGAAACATAAGGTGATTGTAATATCTCATTCACTTATTAGTTAGAAAATAATGACTTTGCTTAACGTGTTCATTTTACCGCCAGTGCCCCTACCTACCAACACATTGACGCCAAACATTGAACCCAAGCGTACAATGCAAAATGAGTCAACGCTGATGATGATGGGTAGAACGAAAGAGACAACTAGTACCACCACTATTAGCGTATTTCACCAAAATTCTACGCGGCCTTTCCCGATTGAAAGGAACGGCCACGCTTAGCCCATCTGTCATAATATCGTGATTTTGCATAGCGAAGGGCTGAATGATAACATATAATTTTGTTCCAAAAAACAGCCCTGTGTTATGCAACACTGTGTGCAGGTTGATTATACCAGTTGCAAGTGGGGCCAAATTCGCCAAGTTCCGTAAAATTCCTTTTAAATTACAGAAAAAAAAAATTGCTTAAAATTGCTTAGATGAGTTAAACTAATTAATCAAATCCTGTTTTAAAAACTGTCCTTGCGTTTAAACCAAAATGGGAAGCTTATTACTACCACTACATTACTTAATTTCAAGCCCAAATAGCAAATACATGTGCTAGTTAAACCAAAAATTTACTGGCAACATTACAGCGGCATTTAGGAAGCAGTTGGAGCGGTCGCCTGTTGGACGACACAGGGCAGCGTCCCTCCACAGCCAGTGTAACGGACTTCCAGCTCAGCTACACTGGTTGTAAAAAACAGAGCGCAGTGATCTGCTTCGCCAGCCGTTCAACAGGGAACTGAGCGTATCTGGCCAAGTCCGTTCTTTAAATAGTCGATGATGACGTCATTCATAGAAGCGTTGCGCGCTAGGTATACCAATCCGTCGTACAGGGCTTGGGAAGCGCTATCTTCTGTGTGTTAATGCGCGATGTTTTGACAAGGTTGTATATTATTTAATTTTGTAATGCTATGATATCAAAAATCTTTGGGTTTATCTATTGGAATCTATTCTTAGAAGTATTTCGGGGCGATTTGTGCAAAAAAATTGAAAATTTATCGTGAGATGGCTGAATTATATGCGTTTAAAATTGGACCACTTTTCGTTACATACCATTTTTGTAGAATTTGCAGAGTGCACCCCCATATCGAAAACAAAGACGTAGTCCTACGTCAAAAAAAGTGTTCGTTATTTGGGATTTAGTTCGTAAAAAAAGTTTGCTTCACATTCTTATTAATATTCGTTGGTTGAGCAATATTCTCGATAACCCTAACAATATCGGTATTTTTGGAACGGGATTGGCAAGAAGATGTTGAAAATGGACAATTGGAACTCTTTTGAAATCCAAGATGGCGACTTCGGGTTGAGAAATATTCTAGATAACCCTAACAATATGGATATTTTTGGAACGGGCTTGATACTGAAAATGGACAATTGGAACCTTTTCGAAATCCAAGATGGCGACTTCCGGTTGAGCAATATTCTCGATAATCCTAACAATATGGGTATTTTTGGAACGGGATTGACAAGTAGATGCTGAAAATGGACAATTGGAACCGTTTAATCCAAGATGGCGACTTCCGGTTGAGCAATATTCGCGATAACCCTAACAATATCGGTATTTTTGGAACGGGCTTGGCAAGTAGATGTTGAAAATGGACAATTGGAACCGTTTTGAAATCCAATATGTCGACTTCTGGTTGAGCAATATTCTCGATAACCCTAACAATATTAGAGGTGTGCGCCACGCCGCCGCCGCCTCGCCGCGCCGACCATTGCATGTAAAAATAGTACTTTACCTGAAATCGGCGCGGCGCACACCTCTATACAATATGGGTATTTTTGGCTTGGCAAGTAGATATTGAAAATTGACAATTGGAACCTTTTCAAAATCCAACATGGCGACTTCCGGTTGAGCAACATTCTCGAAAACCCTAACAATATGGGTATTTTTGGAATGAGCTTGCTAAGTAAATGCTGAAAATGGACAATTAGAAACTTTTCCAAGTTCAATATGACGATTGCCGGTTGAGCATTATTCTTGATTACGAACAATATGGGTTCTATTTCCGTCATGCACTCGTCAACCCTATCCCAAAATACCCATATTGTTGAGGTTATAGAGAATTGGATTCCAAAATAGTTCAAGACATCGATTTCCGTTATGCACTCGTCAACCCCATTCCGAAAACACCCATATTGTTGAGGTTAAAAAAATTTATCTAAACCGGAAGTCGCCATCTTGGATTCCAAAATGGCTCAAGACATCGATTTCCGTCATGCACTCGTCAACCCCATTCCGAAAATACCCATATTGTTGAGATTATAGCGAATTTATCTAAACCGGAAGTCGCCATCTCGGATTCCAAAATGGCTCCAGACATCGATTTCCATCATACACTCACTAACCCCATTCCTAAAATACCCATATTGTTGAGGTTATAGAGAATTTATCTAAACCGGAAGTCGCCATCTTGGATTCCAAAATGACTCAAGACATCGATTTCCGTCATGCACTCGTCAACCCCATTCCGAAAATACCCATATTGTTGTAGTTATAGAAAATGTATCTAAACCGGGAGTCGCCATCTTGGATTCCAAAATGGCTCAAGACATCGATTTCCGTCGTGCACTCGTCAACCCCAGTCCGAGAATACCCATATTGTTGTGGTTATAGAAAATTTATCTTAACCGGGAGTCGCCATCTTGGATTCCAAAATGACTCAAGACATCGGTTTCCGTCATGCACTTGTCAACCCAATTCCGAAAATACCCATATTGATGAGGTTATAGAGAATTTATCTAAACCGGAAGTCGCCATCTTGGATTCCAAAATAGCCCAAGACATCGATTTCCGGCATGCACTTGTCAACCCCATTTCGAAAATACCCAACTTATATAAGTAACAATTAACTAAGAATATATAAGTATATAATTTCATGCTGTAATGTACGAACTCAAACTTTCCAAAAAGTGTTCGTTATTTGGAATTTACTTCGTAAAAAAAGTTACGTAAATCGAATATTACGTAAAAAAAAGAGTTCGTAAATGGAGGTTTTAGTGTATATAGTAGCGTATATATTCCAATAAAGTGACACAAAAACATATTGTATTTCATCAAAAAGAACGACGCCATATTTGACGAAACATCTAATCAGGAGTCCGGTCTCAACCGGTACAGAATTATTGAACATTAGAAAAACTGCAAAAATGTATGATTTGTAGCATACAGCAGAAATGATTTTAAAAATAGGGGGTTTTACGGACAAAATGTGTGTGTGTTAACCTTCCTATCTCCCACTAGCTGGTAGTGATTTACAGAAAAAAGATGTTTGCATGTATTTAAACATTCATGCAAATAACTTGGTTCACGGATTTAGGAAGGTGTTAGCTCAATTGACTTTCCGATGACCCATTTCGTGTACAGTGCCAGACATGTTCCGAGGTCATCGTTCCATCAACTAGCCCCGTTTTACTGTAATGTTTGTATCAATTGGATTGTAACATTACAGTAAAACTTTCGATTCCATTTAAGCAGGAAATCGACGCGTATTTATTATAATGGTTCAATTTGTATATATAACATAACACATGTGTACTAGAACTTACCATTTTTTCAGTTTTCTACCTTCATTCATATCTTCCATTTATGTCTCCTTTAACTCTCATCCACATTTCTTGAATTCCTGCTTATTTAAGAAAGAAAAGGGGAAATAATAAAAAAGAACCGATAGACTCCGTGTTTTCCTCAGCGCTTCCGTTTCTCCTAGTCTGGTGTCACTGCCTGTTGGACTTGTGTAAGTTGTTCCATTGGAGATCTCCAAGGAGCTGTAATTGGAGAAAGATCTGACTTCTATCCAGAAGTATCAGTTTTTTACATTAATAGATTATATATGTACACTACAAAACAATCCCGTGTATAATGCAACCATTTTTTGAACATTTATATGTACATATACACACATAAACACATACACATATATACACACATGTATACATAAAACCGATTTAATCCACCCATCAGTGGGATGAGACACCTCTCATACATATAACTGTTGTATTATTCATTAATTTGCCAAACGCACGCAAAGCTGGCAAGCAACTATATGTAAGACAAGCACAGCCTCGAGTCCTGCACGTATAACACGTATAATAAACTGAATAAATTAAAAAACAATAACAAAACAAACCAAAAATCAAAACAAATATGAAACAAAAAAAGTTATTCATAAAATGGATAGAATGATCCATATAAATCAAATTAATAAAACAAATCAAATTAGCTCAAATGAAAATCAGACAATATTAAAAAAGTTATGAAATTAAGAGAGTAAACTAAATTGTTTCAAGCTAACTAACTGTCATCCAATAACTAAAAGAACTGACTAAACCGAATTAATAAAATGAAGAAACTGAACAATATATGAACTGGGAAAAACTAACAATTTAATAAAATGATTAAAACAAATGAAACAATTAACATGAATAAAACAATAAAAAAAATTATTGAATTAATAAGATAAATAATATGAATAATGTGGATAACACTAACCGCCATGTTTGAAAAATGCAAAAACAACCAAGTCCATTGCAGCCGCCAGAAAATTTGTCGTCTAAGTATTGAAATTGCCTTTAAATCGCATTCGCAAATAGCATTTGTTCCTAGGGGCAATTAGCACAGGCGAGTTGAGTCAAACGTCAAACTATTAAAATCGCCTGACGATCTTAGTCCGCATTTTTTTTGACCGGGTACTGAGTCCATTCAGATATCCGAACCGGTTTCGGAATGAGTTTAACTGGGAATCAGTGAAATCGTTGCATCAACTAGTCAAGTTCAGATGGCGCTGTCGATGCTAAGTGGGAACATTTTTTTGGTAGCTCGCGCACATACATAGTAAAATAATTGTGATGTGACGATAAAATCACTACGTCAAATTACACTATTCCAACGATACTTTTGCCTACCAACACATAACACAACAGGAGAAACGACCAACCGAGCGATTAACTTCGATTTCCTATCAAATATATTACATTTCACTGCAAAATTTTGCAAACTATGGGAGGAACACAAAATCACTTCCGAGAGATTCGGCAGTGCTGCCACTTCCAGGGGGTTTTACGGACAAAATATCCCAAAACTCTAACTTCCGCATTCTTCAAGAAACAGATGTATTCTCATTCAAAAACTAAGATTGCTCCCTTTAAAAATGTATGAAGTGTAATTTTCTAAAGGCTAGTTCGAAAGTTCTAGCATTTAATGTATTTTCCTTTAATATTTTCCCAAAGAGCCAATGGCAAAAACTTCAATTGAAGTGAATCGGAGTCAAACTATGTGGTATTTGGCAAAAAAAGCTACAAAATAGTCTTAACTGAGAAATATTTGGACTTAATTTGGTAGAAAATTTTAGTAAATTTGAATGGAAGTACGCGAAAAAAATTTATGTAGCATACTTTTTGAGAAAGAGTCCAATAAAATTGATTGCAGAAAAACTCACATTGAATTTACACTGCAATCAAAGAAGATAGAAATACGATGTTTATGAACGAATGATAGAATAATTATCCTTATTTGGACCCCTCCTTATTTTGGACGCTTTCATACATTTGTATCCTTTACGGTCAATTACTCCAGATTCGTTTGCTTTGATGAAGATAATTATATTCTTTGGGTTGTGTTTAAGTTTCAGCATAATTAGTTCATCTCAAATTCTTTTAAATTAGTCAAAATTCACAGTTGAAAAATTGATATCGCAAACGATTGATAATTCAACGATTTCCAACAGAAATCGAGAGAAGTGATGCACTTTTAAATTGGATTTAAGAGTACAAATTTATTGTTTTTAAAGGATCTAATAATTTTGTCTCTATTTGGATCTTGCATTTCATGTATTTGAAATGGTTAGTTTGTGAAGTTTTACTTAGAAGTATAAAATAACTAGTCCAAAATATGTCGTAAAAATAATAGCGTTAAAATATTTCGGACACAGCTAGATTTTCTTTCGTAATAGCAGTCTGTTTATCAATACAGAATAATCAAAATTATCACTTTATCAATTTTTTTAGCGGTGCGGTTGCGGTAAAACCGCGCGGTAAATGCTCTTTCCCGCACCGCATCTGCGGGAAAAAGTGTCTCACCGCACCACAGATTTTGCGGTGCGGGTGCGGTAAATACCGCGCGGTTGCGGTAATTACCGCAACCGCGACGAACCCCAACCAGGAAATAGCGAAAAGAAACATCATCTTTGTTTGTCATTTCAATGGGGTTGGTCAATAGACATCAGTAATTGATAAATAAGGCCACTTTGAAATCCAACATGGGCACTTCCGGTTGCAACAAAACAGTGACCACAAAACAGTTTTTACTCTCAACTTCTCATATTCAATACTCACAATGAACTATAGTGTAGTGTTCACTAGTTTCGGCCACAACAATCAGTACCTATACGTCTTCACTGTTCGACTTACAAACACGAGAATATGTTGTATTAACGTCTCCATTGTCCACAGTTCAATTCATCTGCAGCCATTTCAAGGCAGTCGAGTACTTTCGAGCTTCGCTGAATCGGCAGAACATCTTCCAGGGTACTAATTGTACATCTTATTACTTCTATCGACGCGGCGAATGTGCTAACAATACGCGTGCCGAATTCGGACTGTACAACAGGTGAGTGGACTGGTTATTTTGCTTTGTTGCCGGTTAGTATCTAATGAGTTTTTCATTTATAGCAAAGGAGCCCTCGGACCTCTGTTCATCTCGATAGACAAAACCGTTTACCCATATGCCAAGTCAATAGCTCGAAATAAATGAATATTCACCGCTGTGCTCTCTATTAGTATTTAACGAAGTTTATTTGTAGAACCATAAAGAAATTTTCTTTTTATTCCCCGAAGAAAAAGTAGCAGGTTCAATCATTAGAAGGCGTTAGAATGTTGAGTCGGCTTGCCTGTGCTTGGTTTGGTTAGTCCTGGCGGCGATGATTTATTAATGGGGAAAATTACTTCCTGTTTTGGATTTTGAGGCTTTCAGTAGCGTTTGGGGACTGGCTCTTCGCACTGCTGCTAGACAGCGAGAATGGCTTTCCATCGTCTTTTCCTTCCCCAGCTGACGGCATGAAGGGAAAATTGGAGCGGAAGTGTGTTATCATGGTCTATTATCGTGTTCGGATGATGTAAGCCGCGTGTTTTACCTCCGAGGGCGAGAAGGACACAGGAGAGTGACTTGTGAAGTGCCTATAATTAATAAAGGTTTCGGGGACGATGTTCGGAAGATTAATGTATTTTATAACCAGTGGGATGAATCACTTTTATACGATAGTTTTAAGAATGGGTTTCGATGGTTGTTCAACACACTGTTAATTAGTTGTTATTTCTTCGATTCAATTAAACAATTTCAATTGTGTTGGTCATAAATCATTCCCGCCAGACAGACACAACAAACGCCTACATTGTTTTACCTGTTTTTCCGATCGGAAGTGAAGTTACAACCGTCCCGGCACCAAGTTCCCTCCATAGGGTGCCGGGTTAAGAAAAGTGAAAGAAAGCCACTCGGGGGACAATAAATCTTGCGCAAAACTATAAATAATAACCAGTTTATAACTAAAGTTGTTCTTACCGCTCTGTTTCTACTCGTCGACGAAACTAAACCTTCTCATAGTGGCTCACGTAGCGATCAAATGTGGTCAATATGGATAGAATATTGGATTAAAACTACAAATCTTAGTAGAAAATATTGGCGCCACGAAGATAAAGCCACTGCTTTTAGGATTATTTGCATGTGATAAATTTAAATTTTGTTGAATGTTTAAAAAATACGATTGAATTGGAGATAAAACTTGGCGTTATGATATGACAACAAACTGGGTAGAATCGGTTACCAAATTTTCAAAACGGATCTTGATATTTGAGGATTAATTAGACGGTGTTCTAATAATGCTCAACGGGAAAACATATCAAAAACCTGTTTTAATCCACCTAGTGGTGCAATTGCGCCTTTCTCATTTATCAAACTATGATTCATTAGCTGGTTTTGTTCAATAGAATTGTGGAAATATGTATTACATTATTGTTTCACTTAGCACGTATCCCACGACTACCACCAAAACCGACGCAGACTCACTTTAAACAAAAAAGTATAGGGGAAGGGGGTGGGCGTAGCGTAGTTGGTAAATTGATTGCCTTGTACGCAGCGCACCTGGGTTCGAGTCCCGACCCCGCACATAGGGTTAGAAATTTTTCATTAGAGATTTTTCTAACCCGAAGAGGCGAGTGGCCTTAAGGTTAAAACCTCTATAATCGCAATAAAATAAAATAAAAAAGTATAGGGGAGACCGGGGCTAGTTTGCGGTGTTTTCAGTTTCCATTTATACCGCTTTGATGTACGTAGATTTTGCAAAATAGAACATGCGGCGGTAGCCAACATCCCTGAATTTTATCAAAGTGTTTGTTGCATTTTTTTTGTTTTATAGACAAAAATGTGTGACGCGAAAATCTCGTAAATTTACCCCGACCGACTGTAAATAGTAGCGCCAACTTGCCCCACGTACGTCACCGCCAACTTACTTCAACCGCATATTTTACAAAAAACTATTTAAAAAATAGCTTTAATTCATGGATAGATTTAATATCTATACGGGTACCTAAAGCTTTTTTACGCACTACCGAAAAATAAAATCAATTGAGAAAGTGTTTAAAATTTAAAAAAATTACTTGGTATGCTCGAAAACACAATATCGCCTACAACTTTTACGAAACAAAATATTTTTTAACAAAAACACATTGGATAATGGGTGTCACATAACTTGAGATACACAATGAGAGGCAGCGCTATATGTCTAATAGAAACGAAGACAAAGGGATTCCGCCAACTTACCCCAACCACCAACTAGCCCGGGCTCCCCTAATATTTAATTAACTTAATCAATATGAGTTCAATGTTATCTTCATGTGATTATATTTTGAAATGTTGGTGGAATGGGTTTGGAAGTGGAGCGGGTGGGGGTTTAGTAGAGTGGGAGTGGAGGATGCGTCAGAAATCCTTCATCTTATTTCGGTATACGGGGTGGATGAAGGAAATGCGGATGTGAGGGTGGTCCAAAGGGAGAGGTGTGATGAAGGAGCGAGGTGCGTGGGCAAGAGTTGTGGAGGGGGTGCGCTGAGTGGCGCAACAATACTCAACCGCAAATGTTACCTTTCATTTGAGACTAGGTTTGGAAACATCGGTTCAGCAATCACCGAAGAACCGATGTGACTTAAATTGTGGAATATGCCCGGAATCCGGGACTTCCGGAATCGTCGATAGTGGACAATATATCATCCAAAGAATGTTTGATTGGCAATCAGTGATCTAGATGTGCGAATCGAAGTAATTTGGTGACTATTTCAATAGTTTTTAGCCTCTGAGGCATTACGATTGTATCGATTTATGTGGAAAATTCCAGTGTAACCTTTCTAACCAACCTGTAACTTCGGAACCGAGAGTCAGAACCGAATGAAATTCAGCACCAACATTACTGTATCTTTCATTTGAAATCAAGTTTGTAAAAATCGGTAGAGAATTCGCTGGGTAATAGGTATGATATTTGCTTAGGAACTTGGCGAGTTCCCCGGAGGCATCATGAATCGTCATAGGTAACCAATGTTGCCAAAGCTGCTTTGATTTATCATTAGTGATCCAGACCTGCAAATTAGAGTAATTTTGAACTCATTTTAATATGTTTTACGTCATATGGACATCATGGTTGTACCAGTTTATATGGGAATTTGCTCTGTGACCGCACTATTCAACCCGTAACTCCGGAACCGGACATCGGATCAACTAAAAATTCAATAGCAGCTTATGGGAGCGTTATACCTTTCAAAAAATATCTGGGGAATCGATTGTAGGTATTCAGAACGATCGTACGGTACGTTATCCAGTTCCATGGTAAATTTACTCTTTAAAGGGAAAATATTAATTGTGGCCATTTCGCTAGTAATTATCATCAACTTGGAACTAATCAAATGATAAATGCAAACTAGCACCAAAACTAGCACTAGTTAGACACTTTACAGAATGAATATTGGATAGCCTCAGATGTTTGGTTTGCAAACCAAAACACAATAATTTGTTTTCGCTTTCTCGGCAGCAAACCAGTGCCTGCTTCCCGAGCCATCATCCAGGAATCAGTCACTCACTTTAGGCGTTTGCACAAGTCGTATGACTATTTGGTTTAAATGTCCAACTGGTGCCAACTTCGGTGTAAGTTACGATTTATGGTGTAACTAGTCAAAAGTTTATGCTATTTATTCGTTAATTTTTTCCTTTTTTTTGTGAGTTTATGTTTAAAAATGCTAATGCATATAACTAGAAACATAGATGAATGGAATTGACCAAAGTTAGCATTTCAAGAATGTAGTTAGAATGACCTCATGAAACGTGTTAACCTATACCACAAGCTAGCAGTTAAAACTGGATCTACAGCTCAGAAGCTGGTTGAATGCGGCTAATCAAACGTAATGTTTATTTGTTCAATAAACGGTATTAATTGCATGTAGTATTGATGATCGCACAAAACGTGTGCACCCATTTTACCCCAATTCTTCTCATAACTCAGGTCTTCAAACATTACTATTTCTTATACATGGAAATTCAAAGAACTGGTAGCTAGAATAACTGCACAATACAAGTCAGCCGGTTAAATAAACGTAGAGTTTCTTAAGCATTAAATTTGTGAGAAAACTAACAACTGTTGGTGGAGTTCTTTTTTGGGGTTATGTGCGGCATCCAGTCTTTGACCTATATAACAGACGGAATATTTACTTTTCATCCGACGTTTCGGCGGCATGTATTGCGCCTTGATTCCTTAAGAAAGGCGCAATACATGCCGCCGAAACGTTGAATGCATTGAAGTTCAAAGAATTTTGCAGATTGTTAGAATAAGTACACTGAACATTTTCCCATTTAACCTCCAATCTATATCCTGAAATATTTGGACTTAGATAGCATCGGAAAAATAAAACTACAAGGAACTCACAAAATTGAAAACATGGAGAATGGCGGTTTGATCTTGCGTTCGAGTAACCTAAAAGTCTGAAATACTTTCGATAACATCCCGGATGAGGAAAACGTCCACACCCAAAACGAATCATCGGGAGTGTAAACGAATCTGTTTTTTCGCTTTCGAACTGTGAGCGAAAGGCTCCCAAATGATTCGTTAGTATTCAACCAACCTCATACTTGCGCAATAGGATATAGAACTCTACATTTACACGTTGTTGGCTCCATAGTGCAGGAATGCTGTACCACTAATGTTGTAGATTTCTCGAGCTCTGACGGAACGGTATTCGACCGCGACAAGAGTATCGAAAATTCGCCCTGATAAGCTTCGGATGGTGGTAAATAGCTTGAAGCAGGCAAATAATATTGCTGGCAACAGGCCCTTAATGAAGATGTACAGAATATAAATATATACGAGCAAATCAGGTTGAAATAAGTGGTGTCGTCACCAATTCGAGTTTAGATTGCACGGATCTGCTGACACATCGGATTGGCTGTTTTAAAGACCCCACGTGTTAGTCAGGTAATATACTAGACAGCAAACGTTCAGACCTTCGGGTGTCTTCGCCAGCTCTGCTCTACTCAACTACCTCCTCTCTGCAAGTTTCGTCTACCTGTTTGTCTTTTTGTACCGCATGTCATGAACTGTACTAATTGCAAACAACTGGGACACACAGCCTCCCATTGTAGAAATAAGGTTTATTGTGAGAAATGCGGTGGGAATCATGTGGATGATTTTTGCGAAAGGAATGTTGAAAAGTGTCTCTACTGTGGGGGAAATCCGCATGGTTTCCCGACATGTTCTGCGTACAAACAGCGCGAGGAGAAACCACCTATCTTTTGCGAAAATGCTAAAGATAACCACGCCTCCGGTTTCTACCAACATCTGTACTAACTTGTCGACTGATGAATGAAACTCTGATGATGATGATGATGATGATGATAACCTTCTAACACTATCACAATAAGCCATTTATACTTAATCTGCGCGGTATCTACCGAAGATCAAATAAATAAATAGTCCCAAGAGGGAATATCTACTGATGTGCCTAGAAGCAATAGAAAGAAGAAGAATTTTTCCTCTCCAAAATTTTGTTGTAATGACCAGAAGGTGTTTCCTCAAGGTCCTCCAAAAATAACTGCTCGATGAAGTACTGGTGCAAACCCTCAGCAACTAGAATTAAAGGCAAATACCTTTGTATTGCTCCTACTTACATCCTCCTAGAGCCTCCCTTGGTCACCGACGATTTTGTGACATTGCGAAATTGCTACCCGTACCGAGGCTTTGCGACAACTGCAATATGACCATTTTGAATCCGGGTGAAATCGATGCGGTTGAATTGCTTGTGGAAGATAATCCCTGATCTCGGCAGCGACTATCTGCCAATCGTAATTACTGTTGCTAACGGTTCAGGGCCACCGCATACAATCACAATGCACGAAATATTGTTTGGCAGAGCTAAGTATCCGCAATATCCAGTAAAATGGAGTCTACACAAGAGCTTCTTACGGAGTAAGAGTGCGGGTTCCTGGCTGGTATTATACTCGACACCGCGATTCAAGCTGAAACTAAACGCCTACCATAAGCGGACTAACTAACCCGGACGGTATCCCCCAACCCATTTTGGGACAAAAAGTGCTCAGACGCGTATAAAACCTTCCGGGACCACAGGTTACCCGCTAGTTAACGACGGTACGCAACATTAGATACGCAAAAGAAGAGTTTGTTAAAAGCCAAGAAACGAAGTTACTGACGCCGGTTCGTTGACGAACTAATGAGAGAAGTATCGATGAGTACTCTTTGGCGTACAGCCCGACGTATGCGAAACCGAAACAGTACTAACGAGAGCGTTGGATATTCGATTTCGACAAGAAGGTTTGTACGGGCTTCGTCCGGGAACAGACAATTCACCGCGTCACGCCCCTTCACGATAGCGCATGCGAAACACCCTTTTCAATCGTGAAGTTCCCACTTACTCTCTTGTCTTGTGACTATAAAGCCCCAGGGCCAGAAAGAATCAAATTTAATTTGTTGAAGAAGACTCTGCCAAGAGGCACATGTTGATTTTATTTAATAAGTTTCATGATGAAAACATTGTCCCTCATGACTGGAGGCAAATGCAGGTCCTCGTCATCCAAAAACCAGACAAACCAGCCTCCGAGCCTCTGTCGTATCGACCGATTGCAATACTGTCTTATATCCGGTAGCTTTTCGAAAAAATGATCCTGTTTAGTCTCGAAAATTGGGTCAAAGCAAATGGCTTGCAGTCAGGTACACAATTCGGCTTCCGAAAAGGCAAAGGGGCTGTCAATAGAAATTCATATGGCCTATGCTCGTAAAGAATAAATTGCATCAGTTATCTTGGATATTAAGGGGGCTTTTGATTCAGTTTCTATCAACATTCTTTCTGAGAATGTGCATCTACTGTTTTTTGGTTTTTCAAGAACTTTGAACATTTTTTTCCTAAATTTGCTGCCGGAAAAGCACAAATGCTTCACGCATGACGATTCGCCAACGTTGAAATTTAGATACAAGGCTGTATCCCAGGGCTCATGCCTAAGCCCTTTTCTATACAATTTTTACGAGAATGACATCTGTGAATGTGTTGACAATTCCTGCGCGTTACGGAATCTTGCAGACGACGGTGTGGTTACTGTTACTGGGACCCACAGCTGTCGACCTACAAGGACCATTGTAGAATACTTTGGACAATTTGTCTATCCAGCTATTAAGCTGGGTATCGAATTCTCTATGGAGCAAAACTGAGGTGGCCGTACAGGAAAACCAAAAAGCCTGAAGCGTGAACCAGCACAACTATAGCTTCTAGCAATGGGTCAAACTATTGCTCAACTCTTCGCAGTAAATTTTCTAGGGGTCTAATTCGAATCGAAAGGTACCTGGGGATGCCACATTAGTTATCTGAAACAGATATGCCACCAAAGGATCAATTTTCTACGTACAATAAATGGAACATGGTAGGGTGCCCACCGTGAAGACCTTATTAGGCTTTATTAAACAACGATTCTGTCGGTATTGGAGTACAGATGCTTCTGCTTTCGCTCCGCGGCGAACATTCATTTCGTCAAACTGGAAAGAATTCAGTATCGTTGTTTGCGTATCACCTTAGGGTGCATGCAGTCGACCCATACGATGAGTCTCAGAGTCCTGCCGACTTTCAGTTTCCGACATCGGTAAGGATTACCGATTCGGACGGATGCATCATGTATTGGGCCGCCGAGCGGTCTTCCTCGAGCCGGCAGGGGTTCCTCCAAACGATTTCGTAGTACGTCTCAGATGTGGATCGGCAACACACCACGTTGCGCGTGTGATGTTGTGCTGTAGGTCTCGTGTTTGTTGGGTCATTCGACAGAGATGTTTTGTGTCGTCTTGGAGTCGCATCAAACCATCGTTGGGGTACGGTAGGCGGAAGAGGGCACTTCTGGGAATGATAAGAGAAATGATAGGGGCAGTTAAATCTGGATATTGATGGTTTTTAGGAAGGTGTATATGAGGGACATGTATAGGAGATCGCGGTTTGGCAGTACATCTCGAACTGGGACAATGGATGATCTTCCTCGGGCCCGAAGTGAATCGAATAGTTGAGATCTGGCAGAACAGTACTCGGCGCATGCCCAGACAATATGTTCGATCTCGTGATAACCGTTGCACAAGCGCAGATACCGCTATCCGCGAGTCCAATACGTCGGAGATGATCGTCCAGCGTGTAGTGATTGGACATGAGCCGAGACATCACGCGAATGAAATCCATCCTCCTGAACCAAGGTTTCGTCGATACCTTAGGGATTATCGAATGTAGCCACCTTCCTAGTTCACCATTGCTCCGTGAAGTTTGCAAACTTTCGAGGGTTCTCTGATGATTAAATCTGAAAAATTCGCTGAAGCTAATTGGTCTTTCATATAGGTCACCATCTAAAGTACCCACTTTGGCTAAAGAGTCCGCTTCTTCATTACCTGGAATGGAGCAATGCGAGGGAAGGGTAAGGTAATCTTGTACGATCTTACAGACAAAGCACGCTGGCGCTCCCCAATTTTCCCCAGAAAATGTGGAATGTGCTTTTTATGTTTTATTGAACGGAGAGCCTCGATTTAGCTGAGGCTATCTGAGACAATAAAGTAATGTTCGGTGGGCAAAGTATCAATGATCCCATAGGTTTACTGAATAGCAGCAAGTTCTTCGACGTAAACTGAAGCAGGATCTTTGAGTTTTAATGAGGCGGTGAGGTTTTAATTGAATATACCGAAGCCAGTGGAGCCGTTGAGGCTTGACCCGTCGGTGTAAAACATCTTGTTACAGTCGACTTCTCGAAATTTACTATGAAAGATGCTTGGGATCACTTGCGGTCAGGTTTCTGTTGGCACTTCTGTTTCAGATACCTACTGTGACATCCCCAGATACCTTTAGAGTCGAACCAGACCCCGAGATATTTGAAAGTTGAAACCTGAGCAATAGTTTGACCCATTAATTGAAGCTGTAGTTGCGCTGGTTCACGCTTCCTAGCAAATACGACTAGCTCACTTTTCTCCGTGGAGAACTCGATACCCAGCTAGAGGGCCCAAGCAGACAAATTGTCCAAGGTATCTTGCAATGGTCCTTGCAGATCGACGGCTTTGCGTCCTGTAATAGAGACCACAATTTCATCTGCAAGCTGCCTTAGCGTGTAGGAATTGACCGACATTCATGTAAAAGTTATAGAGAAGGGGGCTTAGACATAAGCCCTAAGGAAGACCCATGTATGGCCATGTAGCTAATTCGTGATGTCGATAAATCACCATGCGTAAAATGCATTTGTTTTTCAGACAACAAGTTTAGCAAAAATTTGTTTAGAGTCGGTGAAAGACCATGCTGGTGCAGCTTCTCAGAAAGAAGTCTGATAGAAACTGAATCAAAAGCCCCCTCTATATATAGGATAACTGATGCAATCTGCTCTTTGCTAGCATAAGCCATTTGAATTTTTGTTGAGAGCAACGCAAGACAGTCGTCCATGCCTTTGCCTTTGCGGAAACCCAAATGTGCTTCTGACAGTAATCCATTTGCTTCAACCCAATTGCCGGGGCGAAATAAGATCATTTTCTCGAACAACTTTCGGATTCAGGACAGCATCACAATCGGTCGATACGAGTTGTGGTCGGAGGCTGGTTTTCCTGGTTGTTGAATGGCGATGACCTTCACTTGCCTCCAGTCATGAGGGACAATATTACCCTCAAGAAACTTATTAAATAAATTCAACAAGCGTATCTTGGCAGAGTCTGGCAGATTCTTTAACAAGTTAAATTTGATTCTGTCTGGCTTTATTGTTACATGACAAGAGAGCAAGTGAGAGCTCCACTATCGAAAACGATGTTTCGTTCGCGTTATCGTGAGGGGACGCGGCGCGGTAGATCTTCTGTGCCGGGGCGGAATCCGGACAAACCTTCTCGGCAAAATCGAATAGCCAACGTTTTGAATATTCCACGCTCTCGTTAGTACTGTTACGGTTTCGTAAGCACAGGGCCGTGCCCCAAAGAGTGCTCATCGATGTTTCTCTCGTGAACCTGTCGACTGCGTGTACATTTGTTAGGAATCTAGATTTCAGTTTTTCAATACACTTAATTGTAACACGTAATACAGACAAATAGTTATGATAGCGTCATGTATTGTAGGAATTTTTTTTTTAATTTTTCGTGTAGATTTGAAATACGTGTATACGAACAATAATAAGGACTTTTGAAGGGATATACAAGGTATTGGCAACCTAGAACTAGAAATTAGATTCATAAATGTATACTAGTGTAATTTTCAATATCTATCAACCCGTGATCATCGATGTTAGTCGGATTAAAGTCGTATTGGGACTGATCTCCGATCAGATATTTATTTTTACAATAGTGTTTTCACGCCTATATTCGATCTCACCCCCTCATTCTGCCACCATTGGCAGAAGTCTGATAATACTTAGTTGTCGCCGGTATATGGGGCAAATGTCATTTATAGACTTAGACTTGCATGGAGACATGAGATAGGAGACTGGTGAGAGTCATATTATCTCACCGTTTGACGACCGATATAAACTTTTGAACATATATCTTTAGAGAAAGTGTATTTTTAGTATTACAACCATTCATTGAAAAATTAAACTTTTGGCGAATTGGATATATGGGAAAATGGCTATTTAGTATCTTTCTAAATAAATGGATAATTACAGCATTTTTTTTAGAATTCGAGAAAAATCGGTTGAATGCGCCCCCATTATTAGAAAATTAGGATTCTAATGCGATTATTCTAACCACACTGTTCATCGAAACCGAACCACAGTGCGATACTATCGACGTCCGCGATACAACTAGTTTCAGGATCGGAGAGAGTAAAATGCTGAAAAGAATAGAAGTATTTTGCATAATAATTTAATATTTCACTACATCCCGGGTGGTACAGTGTGGAACGTGTCGATTCCGTCCCGGGCCGAGTGGTGAGAGGAAACTTGTACCATTCTTCCTTGCATTACATTTAACCTGAACGCGGCACAACAGGGCAGACAGCGAATGTTTCGATTTCGATTTCGATTTCGCATAACAAACTAAATGGCTTGAAAGATGTTTCCGACCGGTGCGGGGGTGCTATGAGTTATACACCTTGATGGCAGTGAAGGTATGCGGACGTATTCACCAAATTGTATATTCTGTAGTTTGTCCGAGGAAGGAGTCGTTGCCAGCCGGAGCGAAATTACTTTTCACTCTACAATTGTAGGTATAGGTATCGATTTTTGCTACGTTCATTTAAAATATCGTCGAAAATGTGCTTTGATTTCGATGTTGGGTGGTTCAATAGGGAATTGTATGAAATGCATATTCTTAACAATTCAAATTAGTTTCCTGTTATTTCGATTCTTTCAGCGAATTATTTGTTTCCATTTTCTGGATTTCAAGACAGAAAAAAATTACGGTAATATGTGGTCGGTGTTAAGTCAGACCGGACTAAGACGCAAGACATCAAAAAATGAGATAATAATAGCACTGGATAAAGAATTTCTTCAGCTATATTAGACTCCTGCCAGATTTTAAATGTGTAACAATAAACAAGAAATATGGCAAAAATTAATTTCCAATTACAACGTAAAGGATGCCGCGATTCAAACTTTAAACTCGTTTTTCTCGAAATCAATATATTGTCACTTAGTCCGGTCTGACTTAACACCGACCATGTTCACCGCTTAATATAGTGAATGTTTTGACAAGGTAACTTTATCCCAATTACGCGCCGATATCAAACATCCTGCGAATAACTATACACTTTTAATCGCAGCCACTATATTACACGCTTATTAGCAGCCATCTTCTTGCCACTCAATTATAAATTAGCTGATAATTAAATCACGGATCACTTCGCGTTCGTGCGGTTCCATATTTGCACGATGTGAATTCAAAGTGGGTCGAACAGGATGGCCCAGACAAATATGTGTGGGAAGGGAAGGGTACATTTCTGTCTGCGGCCTCTAATTACACCCATCTTTAAAGACATCGTCTGCAGACACCCGGTCTTTCCGTCTTCAGAATGATACTGTCGAAGGTACCATGAGTCACTAGGGTGGCGGCATCATGCTGTTCGGAAATCTGAACTATATAAATTATCTCATTAAAATCAGCGTTTCGTGGAAAAACAACACAAGCCATACGGCGGCGAGATCGGTATACGTAACTTCCTTTCAACGCCCAACACATGTCTACCACCTACTTGAGGTCGGATGCCGGGGCGGATGTATCGGAACTCCAGACAACTAATTTTCCGGTTAATTAATAACTGATACAATTTGATGCCCGCGGTGAGCTTATCAACTATCTCTTGGTGGGATTGGCCTTGTTTGTGACGTGTAAATACATCGAGTCGCTTTGAGTTAAGCGTCTGCTAATTTGTACCGGTTATGACGGAGCAAGTTTCGGGAACATGATCGAAAGTTTGATACATCAACTTGAAAATGATGAACGGACATAAGTATCATTATGTTTTCCAATGTTTGCTCATCTGTTGAATATGGCACATTTTATTATAAATTATTTGACTTTACAACGACAATGTCAGAATATGCTAGAAGAAGACAAGTTTCTATTTACATTCGAATCAAAATAACATTATATTTGTTAAATTGGCCCTCTTAGAAATTCACAAAAATATGCTGGTAACTATTTTTTGGCAGTTTGTAATGACGATCTGGCAGATCATGTCTTCTTGAAGATAATCGTTTGAAATCTACTTGATTGAAAACTAGAAATAACTAGTTGATTTTTGTTTGGTTCAGTCGAGAAATACTCATGTACATGCATCAAACGGTAAAGGGCACGATCATGTATATTAGTATTTACTTAAAAACTACAAAAAGTGAATGTGGAGATACTAGCCATTCAGGAAATTCGATCGCGTGGTACAAGAGAAGGTCAATTTCATGCAGGAACCCCAACTGCTAGTATTTTGATCAAGTTCCACAGTAATCAAAAATAAAAGTTTTATTTATTATATCCTTAAGATATAATGGCGGAATGGCAAATAACAACACATTAAATTGAATTTCACCTCCGATCCGGTAGATAGGAGACTAAGAGGTGCCCAACGGTCACGGTGAAAGGACCAAATGGAGCAGAATCTGGGACATAGGCTTGCTTGAATTTCTCTGGCGACCCACATTCTGCTCCATTTGGTCTACTTATCGTGAATTTTGGGTCCTGTTCGTCTCATATCTGCCGGATTGGAGGTGAAAGCCAATTTAGTGGTGTTGTTGTTCGGCATTCTTACACCATATCGCACCCATATACCTTCCGGATGCTTAGTTCAGCATAGAGTGTCGCAATTTTGTGGTTCATCCTTCTCCTCCATATGCCGATCAGTCTCAGCACCCTCTTTTAGAATACTTTATGTGTTTTCAGGTTCTCCTTAAGTATTGTCAACGTTTCATGCCCGTAGAGAGCTACCGGTCTCATCAGTGAGTAATACATGACGCAACTCGTACAGTAGTCAAGCTTCCTGGATCTCAACGGTTTATGGAGCCCGTGGTAAGCACGACTACCGGATGTAACGCACCTTCTGATCCTCCGACTCGTGTTATTGTCTGCGGTCACCAATGATGTAGATGGCCGCATACCACCCCACCGCACTCGATTCTAACACTGTTACTGAGACGTTCCGTGTCGCGATCAGGTTCGCCATCCAGCATGTATTACGTCTAGGACAAATTTATCTTAAGCCCCCATCGTGCTTCTTCGTGTTCGTGCTTCTGTTGATTTTATCCACGTCGTCAGCAAAGCATACAAACTACTCGGATATCGCGAAAATCGTGCCCCGCATGTTGAACCACGCTCTTCGCATCGCACCCCCGACTATTATACACAAGAGTATCCCACATCAAATTGCATCACGGAAAAACCGTTGGAGAAAATAATTCATTGGGAATTTTCTCATGAAAATTCGGCTAGAAGTATTTTAGTGTGTATTGTTTATACTGTATTTTTACCGCCGTCAGTTTTTCGAAACTTTGAAAAAATGGCGTCACCCGAAAAGCAAAGTCGCGAATTGATTATGCGCAAGTATCTGGAAAATCCTCAACTCTCTCATCGGGACATCGGAAAACAACTTGAAATCGTGTAGTTAACTGTGAGTCGTGTGATTAAGCGTTACTACCAAACTCTGAGCATCGAACGGACGAGAAATGCGATCAGAGTGGATGTTCTATTAGTAATCAGAAATACAATCGTGTCCTGAATGAGTTTAAGCGGAATTCCAATGCTACGGTCAGGGATGTGGCAAAAAAGTTGAATCTGTCCAAGGCTCCAAATCGTGACGAACGGAAAAAACGGTAGAAAAGTCACGTGCCCGGAAATTTTACACCCAGATGCTGACAAAGCTTCATTGTTTCATCATGGACTATGAGGCTTACGTCAAGGCGGAGTTCCGGCCGCATCCGCGGCTACTGTTCTTCGTCGTCCAGCACAAGTTTGATATTCCTGAGGAAGTATCGAAGTAGAAACTTTTAAAGTTTGCCAATACATACATGATTTGGTATGTGATCTGTGGTAAACGCAGTGTGCCGTTCGTGACTACCCGGACTGTAATCGGAGAGTTCTATCTCAAGGAACGTCTACAAAAGTATCTGCTTCCTATTGTGAAGTAACACGGATGCCCTACGATCTTCTGGTCGGATCTAGCTTTGTGCCACTATTCAAATGTTGTCTTGGAGTGGTTCGCGTCACTTTCGTACCCATGGACATGAAGCACCGGAATATCGAATAAATCGAAAAATATTGGTCAATTATGAAGCGGGCACTACGGAAGCCAAATCTGAGCAAGACATGATTCAAAAGGGGGGGTCCATACAGAAGAAGCTGCAGTCAGATGTTGTACAAAATCTAATAAAGGCAGTTTGACGTACCTTCTGAATATTGCCGTGCCTTCTGAATATTCGATGATTGCATTCCGTCAGTTTTTTTCGTGCCCAACTTAAAAAGTTCCACTCTCAGAGTATCTTTACCATCTGCTTAGTTGTTCTTGAGCTGTTTGATAGCCTCCTTAACCTTATAGTGGGGATTGGTACATCTCTGTCGACTGCAGTATTGACATGTTCATCGCACTCAAACGCCAGATTTTGAACCTGTGCGCCCTTCAGGTCTTCATCGTAGTGCCACCCCTTTCCGATAGCATCATGTTCGTCCGTCACCTTTCTTGTTTCACCTTGTTTCGGCTTGTGGCATAAAGCCACTGCGAAAGTCACTCAACTCCTTGTAGAACGCACCCATTTCCTGGAACGGTACAGCAACTCCATCTCCGCTTTCTCCGCCGCTTCTCAGTGACACTTGTTATTGCGATCTGCTGTTTTGGGTTATGTCTGTACAACTTCATGTTTTGACGGGTGGCTTGACGCAGCATAATGTGCGTGTTGCAATCGGCTTGTTAAATACCCCTTGGCACTCGCCATCGAACCAATCGTTCTGTAGACTCCTCTGCAGGTATTCCAAGATGCTTTCCACGCGGACGCTCCACGACGCTCTCCACGCGGACACTCCAAGACGCTCAGCGTTGCTTATGGCTGCTTTTGCTCTGCTCCAGTTCCAGATGCAGAAGCTGGAGTTGTTGTCAAAACCAAGGATGTCCCCAAGAGATCCACCATCGTATCGGCCTACATACTTTTGGCCTGGATACTTTTGGTAAACTTTTGGAAAGGGTCATCCTCTACAGGCTGACGAAGTACGCTGAAAGTAAGAACTGACTATCGCAGACGTAGTTCGGATTGCGGAAAGGGATCTCGACGGTGGACACCATCCGCACAGTCAACGCAGCGGCGCGGAGAAAGCATTGAAGCAAAAGAGAATGGGTAAGCGCTATTGCACCGTGGTTATAATCGACGTGAAGAACGCGTCCAACAGCGCCAGTTGGGTGAGATAGTCGACAGCCATATCGACTATGTATGCGAGAAAGTTTCGAGGACAACTAATGTATTGAAAGGATCACGCCTAACATCGCATGAACAAGATGCAGAACGAGACATCCGCGGGTGAGTGTCTTATCCCTAACAGTGTGGAATGGCGTACCGGCTTAGGCTGCTGCACTGAACTTAAAGCGGAACCAGACGAATTTGACAAGCATGTCTCGCATAATGGTTGTTCGTGGCGCGAGCTCGTACAGGATTATATCGTCAGTACGCGTCATTGCCGAGATTCTCATCTGCATCACTGTGGGGTTCACTATTAGGGATTTGTCCCACTTTCGCAATACACATGTTTGAATTACATTCACATTAAATCACTTGCGGTGCGTTTGTGCAAATGGTATTGTGGAACATCGATATTTTCAAATGTGTACAATGTTTGCCTGAGATACATGTGTGGCAGATTTGAAATTTTTGAATTGGTCCGAAATTTTGAGTGGGTAATTACCCACTCGGTTATTTTTCGAGTAGGTAGTCCTACCCATACTACCCACGCTATTCGCCGGCCCTGCCGACTCATCCTAAAGGTTTCGGCGTGGGTGCATATGAAGCATGGCAAAGTGAATTTCCATTTGACGTCGTTTTATCCGGACACGGATGCTACCGGAAGTACTTACATCGGTTTGGACATGCTTCGTCACCCCTTTGCTCGGAGTGCGTGAACGTGCAAGAGACACCAGAATACGTCGTTTTCGAATGCCTTAGGTTCGAAGAAGTTCGAAGGCTTATGTCTTGAGTGACAGTTGTCAATAACGTCGAACAGATAAGCGATCATATCTGGGATGCTGTTAACAGAGGGGTTACGAGTACGCCCCAAATCGGATTTCTGAAGAAATTCCTGTGCAAGGAAACTCTCCGTCGGTGTAGACTAGGTCTATCGCCGGGGACCAGTTGAGTAGTTCGCGACGTAACACCGGATTCGAGTCGTAGAGGCGCCAGTGAACCGTATGTCAGGCTTCACCGAAATCGTCAGACCGACCTTGACACCCTACCGGGTAGCTCGTCAATACGTTAGATCCTAGGGTATTAGCGCGAGTAAACAGTCAATCTTGGGACAGACCTCAGCATCTACTGTCTAGCTCGTTGAGTAGGCTAGATCCACTACCGGGGACTAGATCGAGTAGATCGGGACGAAGTGGAGAGCTAAGTGGCTTACAGAAACGATCTGGAGCAATCTAGCGCCGGGTATTTCACAGTAGAGTAGGTTCACCGTCGTGGACTATCCGACTATATCGTGACAAAAATGAGAGCTAATTGGCTCACGAATACGTCGCTACCGAGAGAAGTCCCTAAGTCAATTCTTAGTCGGAGAAGGGTAGTTCACCGCTGTTATCAGTGTCGGGAGAAATTCCTCCGTCGCGAAACCCTCAGTCGGAGTCGGAGGGTGAGTTCACCATAGGGGATTGTCCGAGTAGATCGTGATAAGGCTGGGGGGTGCTGAATGATTCACGGAAATGTGAGCTAAATGGCTCATGGAATCAGCATCTAAATGGCTCAATGGAACGAGAGCTAATTGTTGACAAAATAGATGGACACAAGAAGCAAGAGAAGAGTTAAGTCAAAGCTAAAAAGTCGAGCCATTTCATGGGCTAAATGAAGCTCTGAGATAGACCAAAACTAGCTTTCCCACGAAGTAATACCTTGATGTATTTCCGTGGGGAAGCAGGGCAAAAAAGAGTAAGGAGTGGTTTTAGTGGTTAGGCACGAAAGTGAGTTGTAAGTCCCACACAGTGCCAATACACTACAGGCCGGAAGGCTTTTGCAGTCTTTCTATAAAAAAGGATGGCACAGCTGCGATCGAACACTGGGATCCCGCTAGGTTAGAGGCTGTTGAAGCTAGTCAGAATCCAAAACAGGGGCATTACATTAGGTATTTTCCTGACAGCGTCGACAGATCAGATGGGAAAAATCATCAGCCTGGTGCAGAACCAGAATTACAATTTCTGCGCAGAATACTGGAAGGTCTTTAGAGTACAAAATTATGGAGGGTAAAAGGGCTTCAGTTATCTCTTCCCAGCACAACCAACTATACTACGTTTTTGGGAAAATACACTACAGCCTTCCGGGAGGGGGGCGCGGGTATTTCGTGGTATTTTGTTAGCCAAAAATAGTAAAGAAAAATATTTTGTTTATTTTTTTCAGATTCACATTGAAGGGATTAAAGTTGCCTTTAATTTAATATCACTATCAGGAAAATAGATCAAGCCGTTCTCTTACAATACCGGACACCAACTAAAAATATGTCGACTTTGCGCGCTAAATATCTCCCAAATGAACGACTATATCTTAACGAGAAAAAAATAGCATATTTATAGTAAAGTCTTCAAAACAAAAAAAAGTTTAAGTATTTTGCATGGAATCATTTATTTTTTAGTCACGCTAAAGTTTCAGTACTATTTTAACCTTTCATATGATAACCCCCCCTTAAAATTACAAGTAATTTTACTTAGTGTGAACACTCATTGTATTGATTTTAACTATAAATTAAGAATAATAAGAGGAAATGACGACACTCATTTTGGCTAACGTTTTCAGATACTGGGCACGATGTGCTTAACTAAACACACTGAACACATAAAAAATAAAATATTTTCGCGTCGAACTTCAAGATGACTTCTAGTTCACTATCGAATAATATATCATTTTCACCTCAAGATCATAAGTCATGATTACATAACAGGAAAATTTACCAAAAGCAAAGCTGCTTGCTGAAAATAGCTCACACGACTCACCTTAGCCACTTTTCCACCAGAACCGAACCCCATCTCGCCTACAAACGAAGTTCAATGAATCATCCCTAGCGCTCAGAAATCCTTATGAATGGACTTGCTTTCCTTAGTTTGGGGAAAAGCAAATCTGATGTGTCCCCACACGGACTCTGCAAGGCCTCGTCTCACGGAGTAGACCACTACCCTACAGCAGTCTGGCCACAGCTTAAGGGGTGACCAACAATTTCGATGCGGCATGCAGTCAGCAGAGTAGCGCCTTCGGGGCTGGCATGTATTCGACCACCAAGGAACCAAGAGGCAGAGTGGAATCAGCAAAATATAAAATCGCACAGTAAAGGGAAAATGCGGCTCAAGGGGCTATTCTTCCATCAGGTACCGGGAGCAAACGCCAGTCAGGAGTTCCGCTTCCCCCCGGCCCAGTCTGCTCCATTACGGGTAGTACTTTGTCCACGTGGTTGAGTCGTTGTTGGTCGGTGTTGTGCAACTTCCTCATTCACCCGCCAGGGACCACAGAATCACACAATGGCGGAAAGTGAAGAAGCTACTTACCTTTATGCTGCGGACCGGTCCAATGTGCGACGGCCGGCGATGGTGAAAAGCTTTTTTTTGTAAGGGGGTCAAATATTGAATTTTCTGCGAGAGGTAATCCGTACAGATGACACTTTAAGTTGGGCAGAAATGTGAGTTGCAGTCGGGAATCGAAAGTTGAAAATACTTTTTTCTGGGATCTCCCGGCAAGTATTGCTGCGACATTTTATCGATTCGATGCCTCTATTGTTTTGGTTTGATATCATATTACAAATATTGTTTTATGGTTTAGTAGTATTTGAAAAATTCAAAAAAATGTAAAAGCTGTAGAATTCATTGAATAATGGTTTCTGAATTACTTTATTCTGAAATGAGTTTATTTTTAGGAAACTATTGCGATTTTTATCTGCTTGGGGAAAGTTGTGCAAAACTAAACGTAAAATTGTATATGTTGAATTTATCGACTGAATTTTAACTAATTGCTCCCACTTTGTCTTGTCATGTCACACACAAGAGAAACCGGGCCCTAGTTTCGGTTAGAAGTAGTTGGGTCAGTAAGTACTATGCTACTACATTACGGACATTTCTTTTGTGTTCCGCTGGTAGATGTTTCTATGAACTATCGGTAAATTCCGCTGCAAATAGATACCATGTTGCCCGTTTTTTCAAATTTGTGTTTCTAGTATTATATTTTCTTCGAAAATTCAGCGGATTTAATTATTTTTTCAACTTTAATCATTTTATTAATTTTATTGAATTATATCAATTTTTTTTTGTTTTATTCATTTCATTTCATTGAATTTAATTTAATGTATTTGAACCTGTCATTTCAGACCAATGTGATGCTGGTGACTGCAGACTGCAATCTTCATTATCGTCCATCGCAAGTTTATTGTGCGAAGCCGGGTATAATTTGGTGGATTCAGCTCTTTTAGAATGAGCTGTGCTCCATTATCGCACATTCTTCCTACAATGGCAACTGGATAGATCTGATCAAAACCATCATGGGACTTAATTAAGGGTGAAAGGGGGGGTGACCTTATTTTTAACACTTCCAAATCCGTAGTTTTATCCGTCACAAAACGCTGGTTTTCTTGCTGCTGCAGCAGATCTTGTGCCAAATCATAATTCATTTTCGCGAAAACAAATTTGAATTTGCTAAGAAACTTGCGCGAGCAGGAGCCTCGTAGTATTTGAGCGTCAGGATTTCTTTTAAATCGGTCTTCGCGAACGATTCATCGTCGACAAAAATAAATACATTTTCATTGTTTTTTTTTCATTTATTCGTAATGAGTTTTGGTGACGACGAGGACACTGAAGTAGTCATTCGCAAGTACAAAGCAAAAGTTGCTGATGTTCTAGGCGTGTACATTGTTTTATTTAGCCTCGAATATTGTGACCTACCGTACCCCCGTAGATTTTAACAACATCGAAAAAAGTAACTGCGCCTTATTAGATTTAGCTTGAAAAATATTTAGCTAGTCATAAAACCATTATTTCCAAAACGTTACCACTTTACTCTACATGACGGATATTGGGTATTTTTGGAACGGGCGTAACAAGTAGATTGCGGAGCTCGATGAGCGACGTCAGTTTGAAATTCAAGATGACGACATCCGGTTGAACAAAATTGTCCAACACCCCTAACAATATAGGTATTTTTCGAACGGGCATGGCAAGTAGATGTCGAAAATTGATGAATTGGTTTGAAATTTAAGATGGCGACTTCCGGTTGAGCGAAACTTTTTAAAATTTTATCAATATAGATCTCTTTGAAACGGGCGTGACAAGTAGATTGCGGAAATCGATGAGTGAAGTCAGTTTGTCCAAAAACCCAAACAATATGGCTATTTTCAGAATTTGTGTCCGGAAGTCGCCGGGAGCCGGCATCTTGGGTTTCAAAATGGTCTAAAACATCGATTTCTGCCATCTCGAATATATCCATATTGTTGAGTTTATAAAGAGTTTTCTGAATCGGAAGTCGCCATCTTGGATATCAAAATGGCATAAAACATTGATTTCCGCCATCTACTACTCAATTCCATTACGAAAATACCCATATTGTTGAGTTTGTGGAGTTAAAGATAATCGTTGAGGATCTCTGCTTGAAGCACGACACAACTACTTGGTCACTGACACCGTACGGCGAAGAAGAAGGAGCAAACACAGACGAGTGGCAAATGACTAACGACGAGCTCAAAGAAGCGACGATGCGACTAAAACTCCCGATCCGGATGGAATACCAAACGTGGCGCTGAAAGCTGCGATCCTGGCATATCGGGACATGTTCAGAGTGTTGCTGCAGATGTGTCTGGATGATAGCAATTTCTCCGAAATGTGGAGGGTACAGCAGCTGGTGTTGTTGCTGCCAAAGCCAGGGAAGTTACCGGGCGATCCAGCCTCGTATAGGCCTATATGTTTGCTAGGCATACTCGGAAAACTCGTGGAAAGAATTATCCTTTACAGGCTGACGAAACGCAAGGAGGATGAGTGCGGATTGTCCAAGATGCGGTTCGGATTGCGCAAAGAAGTATCGATATTGGAACTAATTCGGACAATGTGCTGGGAAGTGCCGAGAAGGCATCTAAACGGAAGCTAGATAAGGAGATCGTTACTGCGCTGTAGTTACGATAGATGTGAGGAATCCGTTCAACAGCGCCAGCTGGAAAGCCATCGCTGCGGCGATGCACATAATGACTCAAGAGTTACTTCCAGAGTAGAGTGCTGCTGTATTGGATGAACGAAGGGAAGAAGTCAATGCAAGTCACAGCGGAGTTCCTCGGGGCTCCCTTCTCAGCCCATCTTTTTGGAACAGGATGTACGATGGGGTCTTGACACAGCGGCTGCCCAAGAAATCGTGGGTTTCACGGACGACGTGTCACTAACGATGATGGGTGAGACACTAGATGAAGTGAAGATGTCGGTGACGGAGCCAGTAGATGTTAACGAGGACTGGATGAATGCGGCCAAGCTGCAGATAGCTCACCACAAGACGAATGTAGATGTGCTGACCAACAGTGACTGCAAAGCGGTTCAGTCGATGCAGATCACCGGCAGAGAGTCGGCGGCCCGAGAAGCAGCACGAGACGTCTGCTATTTAGTGTTTCATCATCGATACTGCAATACATTGTCCGTGATTGAATTCGTTCGGGTGATGTTAATTGTTGTGGCCTAATTAAATCAATTTTCGATCGGGAAAAAGATCAATTACCGCCGCAAAATTGATACCAGCGGGTGCACGAAAAAGTTTTCTGTAAGGTGATACGGTTTGTTTAACGTTTAAAGTGCAATCTACCTAACTAAAGCGATAAAACGCTTTGCTATTGCCACCGGTCAGACACAACAAAAGCCAACCAGTGATCAGTGGCTATTATTACTCCGTTGGCCCGTCGCGGAGCGAAGCAAAGAAGAGCGTGAAACACCGATAGTCAGATATGACTACTGTGCAGTGCAGTGCGTGTGCCTTGGAAATTTCGTCAGCAAGTGATCGTGTGTATTGTTTCGGCGGCTGCGATCACATCCTACATGAGAAATGTGCGGATCTCAATACCGCTAGTGCAAGTGCCCTTAACAGCAATAATGCGCTACGATATGTGTGTTTTGACTGTCGTAAAAACAGTCTTGCCTGAATGATGTACTGAAAAAATGTGGGGAACTACAGAGCGCGGTTGCTGAACTGCAGAAGGCACAACATGAGCTGACCAACAAGTTGTTGAATGAATGCGTGAGTGGAATCGAAAGCGGGATCAAGCAGCAACTTGCGGACCTTTTCCAGTCTAGCAAACAAGCGTCCGTGAATGTTAACTCCGGCGAAAACTTAAATGTTCGTTCATATGCTGACGTCGTTCAAGACAGTGTGGGCCTCAATTAGAAAAAGGAAAGCTGCCGTCATGACTGCAGGTGATCTTCCGGTGCACAAACAGTCAAACTCTAATTGAGACTCCACGGAAGTAGGTCAACTTCGATCGGGCAAACGCCGATTTTTGACTGTTCCACCTAGCAGTGATAACCTTGGCAACGAGAATACGCCCAAAAGCGCACCCCTGTGTAACTTTGCAGAAACACATCCAGCTAAGTCCAATGCAATTGTGAAGCGAGAGCGAACAGTCATCATTAAACCAATCGAGCAGCAATTTGCGACTGTTACAAAGCAGGAAAAGCTTGACCCAGTTTCATTGGGTGTCAAAGAAGTATATTATCGACCCAATGGAGAAGCAACTGTTAGATGTGACTCCCGTGAATCAGCGCTTAAATTGCTCAGTACAGTGAAAGCGAATCTGTCTGAGAAGTATAACGCCGACGTCCAGAAAGCTCTAAACCCCAGAGTAAAAGTTGCTGGTTTTACTGACGACATCACTGCAGAAAACTTCGTGGAAAAACTAATTCGGCAAAATAATTTTCCTCAGCCTGCCAACCTGACGGTGATACGAATTGTGTGAAACGAAAAACACACAGATAATCCGATGTCTGCCATTATTGAAACTGATGCCAAAACATTCGAAAAGCTGATGCAACTACAACATGTCAACTTGGGTTGGATGCGCTGCAAAATCTCTGAATGTGTAAACGTGCTCCGCTGTTATCGCTGCTCGGAGTACGGCCATAGAGCTGCCACATGCAAGAAGTCCCCATGCTGTCCGATTTGCGCCGAAGGGCATGAGCACAAAGAGTGTGTCTCAGACATACAAAAATACATTAATTGTCACAATGCAAATGTGACAAGAAATCCTGAAGATCAAACGCCAACTGATCATGCTTCCTGGAGTTCTGAGTGCCCCCTGTATCAAACTCGACTTAGGCAGTCACGCCGTATTATTGACTACAGTACATAGCAACTAGTGCAACACGGCGAAGCCGCCCAGTTTTCCGACCGATGTAATCAGCAAGAATCTGCCACCGACGCACAGTGGTCCCAAAGAGCAAAACAGGGGTTTTTTTAGATTGCGTCAAAACGGTTGACTTTAGCAATATGGTGTCTTTGAGAAAGTTTCTTGGAGTAGAACTCCCCTTCTTTCTGTCATATCAGATTAATGATTAATCCCCCTAAAAGTGAATTACGAAATTTATTTTCTTCAATAATTCAGATAGACAAATACTTACTTCAGTAAAGTTGTAGAAAAACTCGTTACAAGATTTTACCCGAAGACTTCAACTCTCTATCTTTTAAGGTTTTTGAGATATGGGACATTATTTGCGAAAGGCCTCTTAAAAACAGTTTTTTCATCATAAGTTTTCTTCTAGATTTTTTCCATGATATAAATGTTCTAGAACATTGTTTTGACTATTAAACTGCATTACTTTGCCGAAGACGGAAACTTGTTATCGCTAGTATGTGTGGAGATATTCACATTTTTTGATTGAAAATAGCTCTTTTTCCAATGCCGATAACTTTTAAACGGGCAAAAACGGGCAAACCACTTTGTAAACAAATTAAAGTGCAAGAAACGCACAATAAATGCTGGAAAAATCAAATCTCCCCAAGGCGGCCCTCTATGGAAATACTAAAGCTTAAGTTTGTCCATACTAGAGCTATTCCGGCATTAAATACATCACCATATATTACTATTAGTTTTTTTTTTATTTCGATTATAGAGGTTTTCACCTTAAGGTCATTCGCCTCTTCGGGTTAGCAAAATCTCTTATGAAAAATTTCTAACCCTATGTGCGGGGTCGGGACTCGAACCCAGCTGCGCTGCGTACAAGGCAATCGATTTACCAACTACGCTACATCCACCCCCTGCTGTTAGTTCTGAAATAAAGGCTTAAAGTCGTAATAATTAGCCTTTCTTACTTTTGTAAGCACGTCTTGAGTAAATACCCCAGCAACCAAAAGTTGATATAAAGGAACTACATAAGCTTCTCGTTTTAAGTAATTTTGCAATACGTTTTATGTTCTAATAGCGGGTTAAGCAGTTCTATTAAAGCTTGAACAGCTTGAAAGTTTGCTAAGAGGTTTTTGTGAATTTTAAAGTGTGCTTTTTAAGTATTATCTGAACTTCTGTTTGCTTAGGTCAATAGTTACAGTTGATCAAAAATTCAATGCATGCGCCTGACACCGGAAACTGACAATTCCCTTGCGCCTACTTCATAACAATGGCGCAAGTGCAACCAAACGGCGAGTAATCAATTGTATTTGATGACGGAATGAGACAAATTTCAGCTCAAGTATTTCCATAGAGGGCCGCCTTGGGGAGATCTGATTTTTCCAGCATTTGTTGTGCTTTTCTTGCACTTTAATTTGTTTACAAAGTGGTTTGCCCGTTTTTGCCCGTTTAAAAGTTATCGGCATTGGAAAAGAGCTATTTTCAATCAAAAAATGTGAATATCTCCACACATACTAGCGATAGCAAGTTTCCGTCTTCGGCAAAGTAAAGCAGTTTAATAGTCCAAACAATGTTCTAGAACATTTATATCATGGAAAAAATCTAGAAGAAAACTTATGATGAAAAAACTGTTTTTAAGGGGCCTTTCGCAAATAATGTCCCATATCTCAAAAACCTTAAAAGATAGAGAGTTGAAGTCTTCGGGTAAAATATTTGTAACGAGTGTTTCTCCAACTTTGCTGAAGTCAGTATTTGTCTATCTGAATTATTGAAGAAAATAAATTTCGTAATTCACTTTTAGGGGGATTAATCATCAATCCGATAAGACAAAAAGAAGGGGAGTTCTACTCCAAGAAACTTTTTCAAAGACACTATATTGCTAAAGTCAACCGTTTTGACGCAATATAAAAAACCCCCTTTTTTACTCTTTGGGAGCACTGTGCGACGCCCATATGATTGGCATGGAACATAGATGTTATAGCAGCGACCTTTCCCGGTCAGGTAAAGCTAAGGAGGGTATATGTCCTTCCGAAGCTATTCGAGATACTGCGCGCCCTGAATTTGGTCTACAATTGCAGTTTGCCAACGAATGAAATCAGCTTGACTCCATCACCGACTCCCATCTGTTTGCCATGGAACTTGGATGTTATGGCGGAGACCTTTCCCGGTCAGGTAAAGCTAAAGAGGGTATATGTCCTCCCGAAGCTACTCGAGATACTGCGCACCCTGAGTTTGATCCACCATTGCAGCCTGCCAACATACGTAATCAGGTCAACTCCGTCACCGACACCCACCCGTCTACCACAGAACTTGAAGGACACGACATCAACCTTTTCCGGTCAGATAACAACACTCTAAACAAGTCAGACCAACTCGAAGGACATGGAATTCCTGTATCCGTTTCCTCAGGTAAACACAATGAATGTATATGTCCTTCCGAAGTAGGACATACAGATGCTGCCCCCGTTGAAAGCCCACCCCATTTACAGGCATTTGCTTCCACAATCACTCGTTCTACCACCGTTCAACCGTCAGGAGAAAACTTGCAGGGACATCTTAAAATCTACTATCAGAACGTGAGAGGGCTACGCACAAAAATTGATGAGCTGTTCGTCGCTGCTTCGGATGTTGATCATGATGTTATTGTTCTGACCGAAACGTGCCTGAATGATCAAATCAACTCGCTCCAATTATTTGGCTCAAGGTACTCTGTATATCGTAACGATCGCGATCCTAATAGTGCAGGGAAGAAACGTGGTGGTGGTGTGCTCATTGCTGTTTCCAACCGACTCTCATCCAAACACAAAAATGACACTCACAATCTCGAACAACTCTGGGTTCCGCAAGTGATGTAGAAATTATTCAGAAGCACATAGACTCCGCACTTGACATTGCAACTTCTATTGAACCCAACACGGCACATCTACTATTTGGTGATTACAACCATCCTGGACTTCAGAGCACTCCCTCCGGGTATACTTTCCCAGACCTTTTCGAGGGCGAGTACTATCTTACTGGACGGAATGTCTGTACTGAACATGCGACAAATGTCTACAGTGAATAATAGGCGAAATCGAATCCGGGACCTCCTGTTTATAAATGAAGAAGCTTAAATGAACTGTACCGTATCAGAGGCACTTGAGCCTTTGGTTGCTATAGACGCACATCATCCTCCACTTCTGGTAACGTAGATTTGTCCGCAGCTGGTTCTTTATGACGAGATGGAGGATGTCAGAGAGTTCAACTTTTCGAAGACTGACTTCTCTAGGCTTCATAACTCACTACAAACAATCGACTGGGCGACTTTCTTGCATTTCGCGATCGATGTAGATGCTGCCGTAGAAAAACTCTCACTGGTGTTAAAACAGCTTTTCAATATACATGGGCCTGCACCTCGTCCCCGAACAAAACCACCATGGTCCAACAACCGGCTACGTAAACTGAAAAGATTGCGAGCTGCTGCGCTTCGACATTACACTATTCGAAGAAACCCAATCACAAAAAGGAAGTTCACTATAGCCAGTAACAGCTACAAAACATATAACCGCTTTCTCTACTCAAGACACGTAGCACAAACCCAATCGAACCTAAAACGAAACCCAAAACAGTTTTGGTCCTTTGTAAATGGGAAACGTAAAGAAAATGGGTTCCCTTCCAGTATGTTCCTCGCAGGTGAAACTCCCAGCGGTATCTGTAATTTGTTCGCAAAACATTTCTCGAGTGTGTTTAAAAATGAATCGGCTAGCTCAGCTCAGCTGGACTGTGGCCTTCAAGATGTCCCTCGCGATGTAATCAATTTTGGAAACATTCAATTTACTGACGAAGACATTATGGCTGCCATAAGCAAGTTAAAGTCCTCTACATCGGTGGGGCCAGATGGGATTCCTTCCATTATACTGAAAAAATGCGCAAGCGCATTGTGTACACCTTTACGACTAATCTTCAACCAATCACTGTTTCCCGTGTGTTGGAAAAAATCAGTAATGTTTCCCGTTTTTAAAAAAGGTGATAAGCAAAATGTTGCGAACTATCGTGGTATAACCTCGCTCTGCGCTGGATCAAAGTTGTTTGAGATCCTATAGGAAATATGCTCTTTCGTGAGACTATATCATACATATCGAAGGACCAACATTTGCAGGCAGGTCAACAACCACCAATCTAGCCCAATTTACATCGTACTGTATTAAAAACATCGAAGATGGATCACAAGTAGACACTATATATACTGATATTAAAGCTGCCTTCGATCGTGTAGATCACTCTCTTCTTCTGGCAAAGATCGAGCGACTGGGTGCTTCATCAAATTTTACAGGATGGCTTAAATCATATCTCGTAGATCGTTCTCTGTCTGTGAAAATAGGAAGTAACGTGTCATATAGCTTCATCAACTTGTCGGGTGTACCTCAAGGGAGCAATCTCGGACCGTTGCTTTTTTCTTTATTCATCAACGACGTCTGCTATGTTATACCCCCAGGGTGCAATCTCATATATGCTGATGATCTCAAACTCTTTCTCATTGTGTGGTCAATAGAGGACTGCATCGAACTTCAGCGACATCTAGATGCTTTCTGTAACTGGTGTAATCGCAACTTGTTGGCTCTCAGTGTGTCCTAATGCTCTATAATATCTTTCATGCGCAGAAAAAATCCAATTCTCTGGAGCTACAACATCGCCGGCCAATTGATAGAGAGAGTGTCAGTTATCAGAGACCTTGGTGTACTCCTGGACTCGCAACTGTGATTCAGAAACCATTACTCTCACGTTATAGCACAGGGAAATAGAAACCTTGGCTTCATAATAAGAATCGCCAACGAGTTTACTGATCCATATTGTCTGCGGGCATTGTATTTTTCACTTGTTCGGTCTGTCCTGGAAGCTTCCGCAGCCATTTGGTGTCCTTATACGAGCATTTGGACTAACAGAATTGAAGCAGTACAAGCAAGATTCCTCCGCTTTTCTCTTAGAACTTTGCCGTGGCGTAACCCAACAGAGCTACCACCATATATTGATCGCTGTCGTCTGCTCGATATGGAAACTCTGGCAAAAAGGCGAAACACATCCAGAGCGATATTTGTTGGGAAAATGTTGACTGGCCAAATGGATGCCCCAGATATTCTCTCACAAATCAACATTAACGTACCCCCCAGAAACCTTAGATCACGTAACTTTTTAAGACTACACTTTCAGCGCATCGAGTACGGTCAGAACGAACCCATAAGGGCGATGTGTAATGTTTTCAATAGTGTGTATGACCACTTCGATTTTTATGTTTCTAGTGATGTTTTCAAGAATAGACTTAGGAGATTGACTTAGCTTATAAGATTATGTGAAAATATTTCTGTAATGTTATTGAAATGCTGTATACCTTGTATGTAATTTTGTTAATTTGTAATGTCAGTTCATTGCAATTGTAGAAAAAACGTGCGAAAAGATTATGGGTTTTTACACGCATTCGAGGTCTGCTTCTGAAGTGAACCTTGAAATGGGCTTTTCCCATACAACAACATTAAATTTCATGTAGACCAACATGGGTCAGATGAAAAATGGAAATAAATAAATAAATACATACGGGGTTCCTGTCTGGGGTGCGGCGTTGAAAATCAAGCAGAACCGCGAAAACCTGAACAGGACGTTCCGGCTGGTGGCCGTATGAGTAGCGAGTGTCTACAGAACAATATAGTCGGAGGCAGTATGCGTTATCGCCAGAATGATCCCCATGTGCATCGCCCTGGCGGAGGATATCGATTGCTACAGTCGAAGAAACCAGAAACCTGAGAAATATGATGAGAATCGAGTCGATGGCGACGTGGCTGCAAGAATGGGACAATACGGAGAAAGAAAGGGCGATCTACCGGTTCATCCCAAACTTGTCGACGTGGGTCAATAGAAAGCACGGAAAGGTGACTTTCCATCGTACACCGCTTCTGTCGGATTACTGCTGCTCTAGGAACTATCGTCATCGGTTCGAGCACGCAACGTCACCATTGTACCCGGAGTGTGCATGTGGTCTTCGTATGTCCGAGGTTCGAACCGACGTGCAGGGAGCTACTATAGCCTACAGAATGACAAGCGACGTAAACACACTGAACGCGGTCAACAGAGTGTTGATGCAGATCATGGCAGCGCAAATGGCGTAATGAACAGCGATAAACAGTTTCGGGAAAGCAATTGGTCGAGTAGACTGCGACAAAGCACCGAGTATGGGTTGTCGGGACGCCAGCGAACCGGACGCCACGCTCCATCCGTAATCGCCGGACCGACCACGCCCCCCTACCGGTTAATCCAATAGAAATATATCGAAAACCATAGAAGAATCATTAACGAGAGAACTTTTTTCGCCATAGAACTCTCCATCAGCGTAAGCTAGATTCACCGCCGGGAATTAGACTGAATAGACCGCGACGAGACACCACCAGTCGCGGGTCGTCACACACCAGCGAACAGGATGCCCTACTTCACCGGAATGGTCGAACTGACCTCGGCCCCAGGTTGGTTGGCTCAGTTTCGGGTGAACTTCTCTCACCGGGAAATTCTCCGTCGAAGTATTACAAATTTTCTATTGCGATGTTGTTAAGAAATCTGTAAGGAACAACGTTTGATGATTTGTGGTCATGTAGGGCCTATTAAAGCAGAGTGTAAATGATCTTACTACGGAAATAGCAAAAACATGATTTTTGATTGGAGACACCTCTAAATCATGTCCAAATTAAGTCATTTTTGGCAAAAGTTTTTAAATTCACACCTAGAACAAAAATCTGAGCTGACCCATGTATATTTCAAAACTTTTTCAAAATGTAGAGATGTCCAATATACATGCATACATATAATATACAAAAAACATTCATATACCCCCCCCCCCCCCCCCCGAAAAATTTTCTTACTACGCCACTGCGTGTAAGAAATGTTTCCTCGCACTGCTAGGTGAATTAAGTCGGGTTTTAGCAGATGGTTTGAAAACCGATATTCTATTTCAAATATCTTGGGTCCCTCCCGAATTTTTTTCTTGCTACGTGCTTGTACCTTTCTTCCGTTAAGTAGATGAAGCGTCAATACTTCCAGTAGATACAGTACACTTGATTAGGATTTTCGCTGGCGTCAGTGGTAGGGACATCATTGTTTTGATTCCGGGATATACCTGTCAAATGGGCCAAATAAAAAAAAGCAAAAAAAATAATCCTCTATCGTCGTTTCATAGCGACTAATCATTTTTGTTTCTTTTAGCCAGCAAAACAGTGGACATTCTTGGCTAATGTGTTTTCACTAACTAGAATGCACAAATTGTCTATATCTGTACTGAATTTTGATAAATTTTTATTTCCTTGTGCGGTATGTACAAACTCTTTCATTTCATAACAATAACAGCCGAGAATTTACACTGAGAAAATTCGTTATATTGAATATATTGATTTCACACATATTTTTTTGCAATTTGTAGTAGCACGTTAAAATTGTCTGTCACGCATAGATATCATGTGAAAATTAATGAAATTATAATAGTATGCCACATAGAAATTTGTTTCATACCAGATATCATATCATTTTTCTGTTTGCCTCTCGTTTATTCTGCTGAAAATTTTATGCATTGGACGTTTTCGGTCTTGAATGCATAAAATTCACAGCAGAATAAACGAGACTGAAATGAAAAATAGGAAAACTCTGCATTTTACTAATTTGAAGTTCAACTAAACGGTTTGTGGTTACAAACAGGCCATATTTTTCTGCGTGTACCAAAAGTGCGGACCAAAGACTTTTACTAGAGAAACTTTCGATACTTTGACAGATATATACCGGAAGCAAAACAAACATGTTCCGAGGCGAAAACAATGGGAACACCAGCGACAATCCTAATCTAGTGTTCTGTATATACTATACTTCCCGTCTACCATATTCCCCTTGAAAGAAGCCTGTAATGGTGGCTACCATGTTGTTGAGGTTTTAATTTGGGTTGGTTTAGTATTTCTCCTACTTACCATTTCCTAACCAACGCTTATTAGAACGCAAAGTTTCGCAAGTTTGAACCCATTTAATTCCAAGTTTCTCCCAGAAACAGTTTGCTTTAAATTGTAATGAAGTTGTAGGTTATATTGGTAGCAGAGTTAAATTATATGAAATTCATCTACAATCACGAGATTGAATTATTTATTCAGGGTTTTTTTGTAGCTTTGTTTATGTTTTTACGGACATCAAAGTGCTTCAAATTACATACCCTGAAACTGATACCAGTAAGTCCACTCAAAATGTATAATCAGAGCTCAAACAAAAAAAAGAATTATTGTAGACCTACAATGAAAGGCTATTATTGAAAGCAGAAATTACAACACGTAACTATCCCCGTTGTGGTCAACCCTGGGATAATGCTAATGCGATAATTGATGGGTACGGTTTAAGCATTCATGCAATCGGGGAGCAGCCTAACCAAACAAGCTCCACCACTAAACACCGGCCAATCCATTATTCAAACTGTTGGTGGAACGATACATCCATGAACTGACATGCAGCCGGACCCCTTCGGGAACAGACCATTTTGGAGAGGCTCTAAGGGTTTCGCCGAATAACAATCGATGATCCATAACGTGTTTGAAAACATCAGGAAAATCTGAAATTCAAATAATGGTTTATTTTTTCACCGGCATGAAAAGCGGCATTCCGACAGTCAGGTACAACAGGTGGCCACCGTCAGGTCAATAGGGAACATCACCCTGTATCCGACACATAATGATGATGTTTGTTTGCTTTAACCTTCTTCTCTTCCCTAACAGGTGCTCCCCTAGTTGTTTATGCTAATGGGAAAAAATGAAGGAAATAAAAAATATGGCAAAACATATGCTTTCCGGAACTCACGGTTTGCTTTCAATTGGCTATGAGTTTTCGTTGCTCTCCTCGTCAGCAAACAATGTCAGGACTATCACCCCCCTCCCCATCCCGCGCAACCAAGGCAGTCACATTCTTCAACAGCGCTGAAGGGCAGACTGTGATTATAATGGCATTATCATTATACACGAGCGCATTGTTGGATCCCTTGCCATGGGACAATTTCAGGTTTGTCTTTCCCATGGGGGAAAACTGGTAAAAATGCTTACCCTTTCACAATGGGAGCTACACGGGACCGGGCACGCAACCATAAAGTCACGAAGCCATGGCTTGTGGTGGGGGTTAGCGTGAAAACCGGTGCGGAAAAACAAATGAAAACAAATTAAATAATTGAGACGATAATGAGCGATAACGAGCGTTAAATGTTTGTGGCTCGCAGTGGAATTTCTCTTCGTGAGGTGGTTGGGAGTTTATGCATAATTGAAATGTTGCCACGTAGTGGAATGAAGGGGTTGGGGGAAAAGTTTCAAGTGGATGATTTTCTCAGCTTTGAAGGGTAGACAATGGGGATGTGATCGTAAAATGAGGAATATCCGGATAAGCCGATGTAGGTCAAATGAAGGAATATTTCCAAATGCTGATGAAAGGGTATACGGGTGTCGACTTCAACGCCCATTGCACAAATAAGAAATTAAGGAAGCAATAAGAATGCCTTGATTTTTGGGTGGCGCATGAATCACAACTCTTGTCTGATTTGCATGCTACATTTTTGTCTTTAAACTAATTTCAACCTTTTTAATCGACGATGGTTGGAAGACCAATTAACTAACATCCAAATAACACAAAAAAAAATAATGGGATCCCAAACAAAAAGCATGTTATGGACTATTGAAGCCTACTAAGGCATCCCGATAAAAGAAAGATATCACAGCATAACTAATCTATGGATTGTTTGAACAAGTTGAAGTAAAAACAATTATAACAATATATGAGGGGAAGAAATTATTTTTAAAGGTTTTTTAGGATCTTCAGATCGGAAATGCCGATTTATTTCCCCATTTTCAACCCAATCCCACAACAGTGGCAACCGAAACGGTCGGCGTGATCTACAGTCCAGCAGCCATCGGGATGAGGTTCTCTTTGGTGCAGTGTCCGCTTCGGCAAATCCCGGCGTCCATTTATTTGCATTGGCACTCGAACAACCCATCAGAGAGAAATACAATTTATCCGTGCTCTTCACTGCAATTGCAAAACGTACACATGCATTTGTTGAGGGTGGCGAACCTTCCACACAAGCCTCAAAGGATTCGACTGATACGAGCAGCGATGGCAATGGCAATGGCAATGATGCGTCAAGGATCCGAGGTAATGCGAGAGGGGGGGGGGGTGGTTTGGCACGGGTGTATAAATAAATTATTAACGCTCATGGGACTAATCAAACTGACGCGTCAATTTTCATTTAATGTGCAGCAAATTAGAGTCTATCAATAGATTTGACAAACGGGCAATGAAACGAGTGTTATTGGCTGCCGATCAGTTTCCGGTACTTCAAGCCGATGTAGGGTATATCTGTTGAGTGGGATGAAGGCTTGGGAAGGGGTTCTGGAGGTTCGCTCACTGACCAGTTGGTGTACGTATGGAAAAAGGCATTCATAGGCTATGATAAACGCCAAGCAGTCGAATGAGAACTATGCATTTGGGGAGGGATAACACATACCAGAGTAATTTAAATGTGATGATAATTAGTTTTCCCCTCTTTTTACTTTAACTTTACAATGAGTACCTTGCAACTATTTTCATATTAGTTTTATTCATTTACAATTATGTGAATATTGAATCTGAACAAATAAGGGTTTCATTCTTGATTTAAAAATTTACCCGAATGAATTGAAGCGCAGTTTTTGTTTACTTATACAGGGTGTTTGGTTCATGGTTAAGAATCTCCCGGGGGGTGATAGACTGCCTTATTTGGAGAAAAAAAATGTTCTACACATACCATCAAATCTCAACCGTTACAGAGTTATTGAACTTTTTGTGTAAAAAACTTATTTGTCTTAAAATATCTCTAGCTTAAAAAGTATACTTTGTATTTTAAATATTTTAGTTCCATTCGAAAGGTAAGAAAATTTCGCATTAAGTGATGCTCTCACATGTTTCAGCTAATGAGTTTACGTAGCCTTTTCAAAGTCATTTATTGAAAATTAAACAATTTCAAACGATTTTTCGTTCATTTCTTGAAAATCCTAATAGTCAACCTCATCATTTTAATAATTCAGATTGTTAGTCTTGATGAGCTGCTTAATTTGTTCTTTGACATGATACACTTACCTTTCCTTATTTTCATGATTTTGGGTTATTCAACTTGGATATTTTTATCTGATTTTCACTAGTACCAGCTCTAATTGAAAAATTACGGCACTTATTGTACTTCTTTTTATTTAAAAGCCAGGAAAATTTTACAGTGAAAAATGTATTAATACCTTTCAGTTAAGTGAATTTAGTATTCTTTTAAAAGTAAATTAGTTTAAAGTTAGTGCTATTATTGGCATTTTCTTTAATTTTCTTAAAATAGTAAATAATAAACGTCATCATTATTATCATGGAAATAATGCATCTCAGCAAGTTCTACAGTTCTTTCTTTGACTCCATTCAATTATCTCTTTTGGTTTCGACGCAAAATCGTTTTTATCACATCGTTTCATATGCAAAAATAATGATTTCGAACCCACTACATTTGTAGGGAGCTCATGCTGTGTTAACTATTGAATAGCAGCAAAATGAAAAGAGATATAGACAAAGTGTCTAATAAAAAGTTATAGAGAACATTAAGGGGCATCAAATGAACAATAGTTACGATAAATTTTGTTGATTAATAATTAGAATAATTAAAAATCTCTCCAAAAAAAACACAAATTTTGAGTTATTTCGTTAGTAAAAAATCATTTATCACACTTAACTAAAAGATATTTGTACATACACTGATAGGACATTTTCTCAGCTTTCCAATGAAATCTTGTTAATAACGATATAAAGCATATTTTTTAGATTAGAGTCTTTTAAGCACTTGCGAGTCGGTTACAGGAAAAGTATAGTAATGAAATTACAAAGAAATGAGAAGAGATAGAAATATGACGTCCAAGAACAAATCATGCATCGTCCTAAAACCCAACTTTTGGATAATGGATATTGCTATAATCATACTTCATTATTTCGAGAAAATTAGCAAAATCCTCCTCAAAAACACTAACTTTTAACTACTTTACAGTTAAAAGGTAATTAGAACTAATTAGTTAAAAGATGTGAGAACACCATTCAATAGGAAATTTTCTCACCTTTCGAATGGAACTGAAAAATTTAAAATACAAAGTATACTTTTTAAGCTAGAGGTATTTTAAGACAAATAAGTTTTTTACACAAAAAGTTCAATAACTCTGTAACGGTTGAGATTTGATGGTATGTGCAGAACAATTTTTTTCTCCAAATATGGCAGTCTATCACCCCCCGAGAGATTCTTAACCATGAACCAAACACCCTGTATATTAAATATTACACAATTTGAATGATTCTTTTGAATCAAGAAAGCAAGAGCATATACGATGTATTGTATAAATCAGTTTTTCGGGTGTACGAAAAATAGTTTTTTCACTTTACTTTCACAGAGCTAATACTTAAAATTGGTTCGATATAGCTATCAGTAAATGGATCAATTTTGTCTTCTGCTTTGTTGCTTATCCACTGCACAAACAGTATACTCCCATTGCCTCTTGCTTTACACTGAAATTAGTGAGCCACAGAAACGATCCTTCTAGTTCTCCGATCTGTATATTTCACCTTCTTGCTCTCACTTGAGTACTATGGCTCTAAATTTTCATAACTTTCTCTACTCAGTAATCTCTAGCTAATTGAACGTCGTTAAAAAGTAAAAAATAAAAAAATTATTACTTCACTTTGCTATCTCATGACACAAGGGTGATTCGACATCGGTTTTGGCTGGCTGATTTGGCGAAGCAACAACATCCAACCTCGTCAAGGTAACACATATACACACAGTGGACAGCGAGGAATAATTCACCTGCTGGTCCGCTTAGGATTGCCAGCTAAATATTTTATCGTTTTGTTTTTTGACATTTTTCTTCTTTTTGACTGATCGTATATTAAAACTGTGAGTGCGGTTGAGCGTGTTGCTTCCGCAACAAAATGGATCTAATGGGGACAGTGGCGGATCCAGGGGGAGGGTCTTGGGGGTCCGGACCCCCCCCCCCGAAAATTTTCAACTTCTTGAGAAATTTTAAAAATGTTTATTTTATTTTAAATTCATTTTAAGTACAAAATCATTCCAAACCAGATTCGATTACCAAAACTGATTTTAATTAAATGATTAATTATTGTACAATGAACATTTCAAAGTCGAAATTTTGGACCCCCTCCGAAATTTTTTTCTGGATCCGCTCCTGAATGGGGAAGAGGAATATCTGAATATTTCGGAGACAGAAGATATTGTTTTCGATCCACCTTCCCCCCATCCCTCCAATGTCTCACAGCTCCCCTTCACAAGTGAAGGATCCGCTGGTTCTTGGGTGGTATACTTTTGGTTCAAAACTAAACCACTAAACAACATAACTGAGATTAAAAAAGTCGCGTAGTCGTGAACGATTAGAAACAGGCCAACGATATTGCTAGCAACAGTCTCTTCGCGATAGAGTATCGCGTCTACATCCCTTCTCGAAATGTGGAGATTGACGGTGTTGTCAGAGATGCGGGTTTAACTGTTGATGTTCTGATTAATGATGGAGTTGGCCGCCATAAAAGAGCCATTCATTCAGATTAGATTTTGAAGTGCAAGCTATTGTACTCAATGTCCATCGAAGATTTGCGTGACTTTTGCCGGATCTACACTTCCGAGCTACGTTGAAGTGGGAGGAGATAGTCTACCTGATCGTCTGTTTCTACTACAGGTGCTGAATTGCTTCAATTGCAAGCAGCTAGCTTATAAGGCCACCTACTCGAGCAGCAAACAGCAGTGCGGCAAATGTGGGGATGGCCATGCGGATGATGCTTACAAGAGGCCCGCTGAGAAGTGTGTTTACTGTGGGGAGAATCCGCACGCTTTTTTTTGCATGCCCAACGTACAATCTTCGCGCGGATATACTGAAGCGTTCCGCCAAAGATTGCTCCACACGATCTTACGCAGAAATGCCTATAAGTGCTGCTCCACTTATTCCCGAGAACCCATACGCTCTCTTTCCAACTGACGATAACGCCTCTAACAACCCCGAGGGGCATCTTTGGAAATAACTTAATCCAAACTCACCCGAACTTCCTCGTAAGTCCCTAGATTGTCCAAAACAAAATAATCAAAATAATATTCATTCCGAAGATAATACCTCTTGGTTTTGGGAAATTGAGATACAACCAGGAGTTCCCAGCACTTCCCGGGTCACCAAAAATCCAAAGTGCTCCTAATTTACAGTCAGAAACTCAGGATTCCTTAAATTTTATCACATTGTGGACTGGATGTTCACAGCTTTCAACATTCCCGATCCTCTGAAAAGTTTAATCGATGCTATTCTATCAACAGTAACAACATTAACAGGCATTGAAATTGTCGCTTGTCAAACAACAGTCAAAGGCAGAGATCTTTGCATTGCTTCTTTTTACATTCCTCCTAGGGCTACGATGGGATACCGAAGATTCTCCAATGTGATTGAACACTCTTCTTCGCCCCGACTGCTTCTTGGAGACTTTAACTTCCACGGTACAGAGTGGGGCTGCTTGTACGACGATAATTGATCATCAGCAATTCAAGACCTTTGTGACAACTTCAGTATGACAATTCTGAACACAGGGGAAATGACACGGATTCCTAGACCAACAGTACAAGCAAGTGCACTAGACATATCTCTATGCTCGACATCAGTACGCTTAGATTGCAAATATAAGGTAATATCTGACCACCTGCCGATTGTAATTGCAATCACCACTGGTTCAAGACAATCGGAGCAATCAATGTTTCCTACGACTTCACATGAAATATCGATTGGAATAGCTACGCTGCTGCGATATCCAAAACTATCGAATCGACACAGGTACTTCCCCCGGAGGAAGAGTTTATGTTTGTGTACAGCTCGATTCTCGATACCGCTATTCAAGCTCAGACGAAACGAGTACCAGGTGTCAGCATCCAAAAACGTTTTTCCATCTCGAGGTGGGACAAAGAGTGCTTTGGCGTATACGTGGAGAAAGCTGCCGCGTAAAAAGCCTTTCGGAACGACGGGTTAATCGCTAGCTATCGACACTACGCGAATGAAAAATTTAATGAAATCCAAAAAACGTAGTCACTGGCGCCGGTTTGTCGAGGGGTTAACAAGACAAACATCGATGAGCACTCTTTGGGGCATGAACCGATGTATGTGGAACCGAACCAGTACTAACGAGAGTGCCATGTGTTCGGAGAAGCTTTTCGGAGGATTTAAGTTACGTGCTCTATGTTTACTATGCTAACTGAATGTGATTCTTTATTTCGCTTTGATTGTTTTACAGAGCGAGGCCTCGTGACGTCGTGTGGTGCCTACGTACAACACTTTTTGCTACGGTCAGCATAATCGTTCTCGCGCAGTAGACTCGATTATGCTGACGCATTCTTTAGTCGCTTTGCGACGGGATGTTTATGTTCCCAATAACGTAGGTCGGTATACACCACAAGAGCGAGGAATTCAAACCGTTTGATATTCGATATCGCTAAGAAGATTTGTCCGGATTCTAGCTCGGCACAGAAGATCTACCGCGCCGCGTTATCTGACAATACCGCAAACAAAACACCGTTCGCTATGGTGGATTGCTAACTTGCTCTCTTGTTATGTAACAACAAAGCTCCAGGGCCAAACTGAATCAAATTCAACTTGTTCAAAAATCTGTCAGACTTCGTTGTAACATTGTCCCACACGAATGGAAACAAGTAAGAGTTATCGCCAATCAAAAAGCAGGAAAACCTGCCTCCGATCACAATTCGTATCGACCGATTGCAATGCTTTCTTGTATCTGGAAGCTGTTCGGGAAAATTATCCAGTTCCGTATCGACAATTAGGTCGAAACAAGTGGCTTGGTGTCAGATACATAATTCGGCTTTCGCAAAGGCAAAGAGATGAACGATTGCGCTGCTTTGCTATCAACTTCAATTCAAATGGCTTATGCTAAATAGCAGATGGCATCAATGTTCTTAGATATTAGGGGGCCCTTGATTCAGTTTCTATCAACATTCTTTCAAAGAAGCTGCACCAGCATTTTCTTTTTTACATTTTAACGACATTCAATTAACTAGAGATTTTTGGGTAGGGAAAGTTATGAAAATTTGAGCCATAGTACTCAAGTGAGAGCAAGGATGTGAAGTAAACAGAATAGGCTTAATATCGTACGGGCTTAATCTTTGTCTTCAGTTAATGAGGGTCGAGCTTAGGCAGTATAACTACGAAACACCCGAATTCACTAACATGTGTCCTGGTAACGATAGACGTGTCCATCTTTACCGTGACAACCGACAAAAATTCCGAGAATGCCTTTTTAGCTAAGGTGGGTGCATTGGAAGGTGACATTTATGAAAGACCAGCTTGCTTCAACGAATTTTTCAATATTACCTATCAGAGAACCCTCAAAATTGGAGCAGTGGCAAACTAGGAAGGTGGCTACATTCGATAGTTCTTATGGTATCGATGAAAACTTGGTTCAAGGGGATGGATGTGGGTCGTGAATTCATTCGTGAGATGTCGCGACTGGATGCACATCTCCGGCGTATTGGACTCGTGGATAATGGTATCTGTGCTTGTGGCGATGGCTATCACGATATCGAGCACATTATCTGGGCATGTACCGAGTGCAGTTCCATCAGAAATCCATTCAATGTCTCTGTTCAAGATGTTAAGGCAAGCCGCGATCTCCCTTATATGTCCCTCATCTATATCTTTTTAAAAATCATTTTTAGAATTTAGCTCCCTCCCCCCTTTCTCTCGCTCTATCTCATTTCTCGTTCTCAGAAGTCGTCCCACTGCTTGCTGATGTGGCAGCACAGGCATACAGGTTGTACCGTGGACAATCTGCCATAAAATGCAAGATTTATTCGTCTCCTCTCTGTCATCGTTGTTCACCCTCTCTTTCCTGTATATTGCGGTTACTACGATGCTGATACCAAATTCCAATTAAAATTTCTATCTAAAGTGAATTGGCTGTTATAAGAAAAAGTGATTCTGTTTCTCCTTATTGCCCTCCATTAATTCTCAATTACATTCGCATTCCCCTGAAAATTAAAACTAAGGTGTATTTATACATAATATTCAGTTACCCGCCGCCTCTCCTCTCGTTAGTCTTAGTGCTTAATTCCCCATGTACATTGAACTTTATTCCTATTCCATCCTAGTTAAGATCGTCTAGAAATTATCCTAGCCCTCAAGATAGGCTAAAAATTACTCGTCACCTTTTAAATATAGTTTTAAAAAAATCATACTGTATTCTTCTAGTTTTAGGAAATTTAAAATATAAAATGCAAAAACTGGCACTTTTAATCTGCAATGATACCTTGCCTTATCAAATAAACAGATATAATATAATATAATATAATATAATATAATATAATATAATATAATATAATATAATATAATATAATATAATATAATATAATATAATATAATATAATATAATATAATATAATATAATATAATATAATATAATATAATATAATATAATATAATATAATATAATATAATATAATATAATATAATATAATATAATATAATATAATATAATATAATATAATATAATATAATATAATATAATATAATATAATATAATATAATATAATATAATATAATATAATATAATATAATATAATATAATATAATATAATATAATATAATATAATATAATATAATATAATATAATATAATATAATATAATATAATATAATATAATATAATATAATATAATATAATATGATATAACGTTATATAATTCGGCAGAACGACAGAATTTGCCAAAAAAATTGTTTTTTCTATAGCCTGACCGATAGCGCACATTTTTTCTTCAGATGGCAGACACTATCCATTCCCTTTTGAGCGAAAGATTGCAAAGGGACCGAATTACCCCAACCATGGTCCAATTCGGATCAGTTAGCTAGTAAATGTTGAATACTACACCCAAACTCAATCCTTAAAAACACATGGAAAAATAACGCCGCATGTATACGCCATATGTAAAATAATCGACCGATGAACCCATAATATCAAACACCAGAGGATCTCCCTGCCCCTAAAATCCCGCAAAGAAGGTGCCGTGAAAACTACAAAACATTCCATTTGTACGATTAAACCAATCTCCCAGGGGAAACTCACCTCGGCAACAAACATCAAATTATACACGACCGTTTGTAGTAATTAAATCAGCACAAATCACCCTCCCCGCCGGACCACCGTCTTCTAATTCCCACTTAGTGGCCTCACCTGGCAGTGTGAATCGGACATTTCCCAAAGCATGTAATTAAGCCAAAAACGACCTCGCCAGTATCAAATAAAAGTCAACTGGTTGAGAAATTGCAACGAGAGACGATCCACCTGCATTCCACAATGTCGTACACCGGGGCGGACGGCAGGACCACCACCGTGGGACTCACCTTTCCTCGTTAAGGTTAATTTTCGAAATCCACCAACGCTCCATGCTTCCCGAACGGGTCCAAGCTTTCGGTACTCTTGGCGGTTACACTCGGTTCTCAACGAAGCAAGCAGTACATAATTTTCACCTTCACCCAAGTCAGCCACTACACAGTACAGTACGGTGAGTTGGTAACGGGCGCCTTCGGGTTCAGAGCAGCCTGCAGGTGTTGACAGAAATGAGTCAGTTACACCTTCCCCCCGTTTGCACTTGGACGAGCGAGAGAGATACAAAGAAGGGACAAGGAAAGGAAGAGTTTGAAGCTGCTCGTTCCTACACTTTTGCAGCCGGCAATGATCGTTAGTCACAAACTGTTGGCTCTCTGCTGACTGTAGACACTCTGGGATGGTGCGGCGTGTCAACCTAATTGTGAAATCAAGTGTGATGTGGTGCGGGAGGGCAAGGGGCCAGCAAGGGGATATGATTCTAATTTGATAATATCACTGACTTTTGTCACGTAACATGAACGACGATAATTGGTCGGTTGTTTAGATAAACTCGTTGCTCTTTTCTCGACCCTTCTGCGAGTAGATTGGGTTCTGCAGCGTTTAATTTCGTGTCGTTCGTTAAAGTTCGCGTTACATATACACCGATGAGACTTACAAAAAATAGCGCTCCCAGGCAATCAAAAACAAATCACCCGAGTTTGCTCAGCTCATTTTTCTCGCTGTCACTACCATTTGTTGAGCAAATAAATGCAATAAAAATAGTGAAAACATCAAAACTGTGATTCAACATCGTAAACCGCTCGATCCGCTTTTTATTCCATCCCGAGGATTCCCATTCAAGCAATCCACCACTCGTGTCGTCGATCTTCGAGCCCCGAGCGGAAATTGCATACACTTTTGACTCTCAGTGGTCGGCAACAGCCGGTCAGTTGTGTGTGTATGTATGTATGTATGTATGTCCTGCTGGTACCGAAACCGAAAAAGCCAGTTGGTTGGCCATCAATCTTTTACGCAATCACATCACCCTCCTCCGCACTCGGCTCGGGCAGATCGAAACCATGGTCAAACCAAAGCGGGCACCATATTGATCACGTGCTCAGAGCGGGTGGACGGGAGAAGGAGTCAAAGCGAACACTATTTATTTGCGTTTGCAAAACAAATTTATCACGACGCTGATCGACGTGCCAATAATACGTATAAAATTTGTTTTAACAGTCGAACATTCCGGGTATGGGGTATGCTACACCTTCCCCCTCTTTGAGGAATTTGCTCCAGGCTACGAAATGGTGGTAATTCTGTAGGTTTATGTGAATTTTTGAGGTACGAATGAAAACATCAACTAACTAAATTTGTTACTCTATTTTTGAGCAAATTTCAGAGAATAGCAGCTGAAGGGGAAGAGTTATGCGCATATACTTAACAAATGCATTAGTAAAATTTTAAATTCAAAACTTTTATTGAAATCACTGTGTATAAACATGTCGGAAGGAAGCGGAAGATCTCGTCGTGCTGTTTGTAGCAAATTTGAGCAGTTTTTTGAGGTTGAGAGATAAATTTAATTACCAAAAATACACGACTCACCGTTGACTGCGCGATTCCGAGTTGTTTTCCTATGTCCCGATGAGAAAGTTTTACAGGTGCTTGCGCAAAATCAATTCGAAATATGTGTAAATCGGTATAGTTTTTTTAATAAAAAAAATTAAGGGTTGTTTGCAGGACATGTCCACGGTGACATTCAACTTCAACTTCGAGTTAAATTACAATATATTATTTCTTTCGTTTTGTTTAAATGATTTAAAATTAGCGAATATTTTAGTCACGCTTCGATTTTTGCTTTACCATTTCGATCAATGCATACCGTTTAAAAAAAACAGCCAGTACGGTGCCATGGGCCATGTATAAATGACGTAGCACTTTAGGGGGTAGAGGGGCGTAGCAAATTTGTGATGATGTATATGACGAGGGGGAATATTGTGACAAAATGCTATAAGGAGAGGGAGCGGTCGAAACTCGCGACAAAAAAGCTACGTCATTTTTGTGCGGCTCCAATGGGTAGGGTTACGATATGGGTCGAGGTAACTAGGGCTCAACATTTTCGATACACACAAATTTTAATCTTTTATGCGGAACGAGTACCTAAATAAATCGAAATGAGTAAGACAGTGTAAGCCGGTGTAAAAACATTTAGTTTCAAGGTGTTCCACGAAGCTCAAAACAATCGGCTTTCCAAATTAGAGAACCGTCGATTTGTTTTTTGTCAGTTTAAAAACTCTAGTGTCGCAAAAAGCAACGTGGTACTAGATTCATCGTAACGGCATGCTGACTAGCACTGACACTGAGTGCCGTAACTCTCTAGTTGTGGTGTTCAAAGCAATACACAGCGCACTGCATAATTTAAATATATCTGTCGGCTACTGCTATCGTCTCCGCTCCATCGTTCGACCAGAGAATGAGCTCGCCCGAGCAATGCTGAAAGTTATATATCCGAGGATGACGTCATCGACAAAATCAATACAGCCAATCAGAGTCATGGAAAGGAGACATCACGAGCGCTTGGCCGTTGGATGCCTAGACCTGCCGTCGTCCCCACTCCCAGCAATAGCAGTGATCAAATGCAGCACTCATCGCAGCGCATTGTCAACGTGCCTGATTCGACTGGAGAATGAACTCGCTCGAGGAATGATATTCTTTAAATAGTCGAAGATGACGTCATTCATAGAAGCGTAGTGTGCTGGGTGCTCAAATCTGTCGTACGAGACGCTATAGGCACGATGTTACTTGTCTGGCAAAAGAGCAACAACTGATTCAAACAGGCACGCGGCACATTTATTTATAACTTTTCGTGTCCGTTTGAGTCACTAAGGTGCTCCCTATTGACGGCTCTGCTGGGGATAGATTGACTGATGTATGGGAGTTTTCACGTTTCCCGAGATCTATTCATTTTTGCTTGTTTTTCAATAGTGTGCTATTGAAACACAAAAATACTATAGCAATAAAACATAATTTCAGTTAATTCCGAATTGTTTGGTGATAACCAGACGGAAATCCGTTAATAAATAACAAAGTTTTTAGCGTTCAAAATAGCGACACCCTGCCCCAGATAGTGCAGTAAGACATTTTCAGTGTCAAAATCAAATCATTTTTGTAAGTTCAACCGATACAGAAGAAAGAAATATATTCGCTCATACTCCATGTGAATGTCGTACCTTGAACTGCACCTCGTTGTCAACTGTCTTTCGCGTCTTCTTGATATCCGCCTAATGATTGCCCAATATTTTCTATTGACCGAAGTTCTGGCGTGTTAGAAGGGTTCATGTCCTTGGGCACCACCTGGACGTTGTTCGCGGCCTACCACTCCAGGACTTTTACTCCGTAATGTCAGATGCCACATGCAGCCAAACCAAAACAGAATAATTGTATTGCGTGAGGAAAGGTAACGGAACCTTGCACATAAATTTCCTGATTGATGGTCCTGGTTGCGATATAAATGACGCTCTTCAAGCCACAGGAACAAATGGCCAGTCACACGAGATGTTTCCGGAGAAGGTTTCAAGGCAAAAGATTACCGACAAGATCTGAGATGTCTAATCTGTGATTTTGCGTTATGGACGGATTTGGAAGTGGTTTATCGCGCAGATAACGGCTTTGTAAACGCCAAAATCAATAGAGTCTTCTTCTGCAGCTGCTACGCACCTCTGCGGCGGACGATAGCTTGATTCACAGAAATGTTCGACATGCTGACAGAAGAGCTTATCGACCCGTCGTCATAGTCGGCAATTTCACCGTTTGAGCAGTAGAATGGGGCAGTGGCTTCACCAACTCAAGGTGTAGTAGTCTACTCGAAGCCTTTGCAAAGCTGAACGTAGATGTTGCCAACAATGATACAACCAGCACCCACCACCACCAATAAGTTATTGACGTTACCTTCTGCGACCCGGGGTTGGCAGGAAGTTTAATTTGGAGAATATGCGGGGAGCACACCCACAGCGACCACTAAGCGCTTCGGCACACTAACGAAAGCAATAGAAAGTCGGAAGCGCGTGTGACCGAATCAAACGAGCGGAGGTGGAAAACATCGAAGTTCGACAGGAGAGTCTTGGTTGAATCGTGGAGGCTATAGTGCAATCACTTGTATTTCAGTGCAAATGAAGTGATAACGGCATTAGCAAGAGCGTGCGATGCAACCACGCCAAGATATGGTAAAACAAAGTAACAGTCGCTGCCCACCTTCTGGTGGAACTCGACCTATGTGCATGTTTCCACCGAGCCCGGAGGAAAATGTAGAAAGCCCACAACGACGTTGAAAGAGCAACTCAAAGAGCAGTATATAAGGCAACAAGAGCCGCACTTAATAAGGAAATCAGAATCAGTAAGAAAGCCTACCTAGAAGAGCTATACTGCAATGCCAGTTAAAATCCGTGGGGCGACGTCAATAGAGTTGCCATGGCGTAGATGAGAGGACCGGCAATAACAATCGGATATGTGTTAAGAAGAGATGAAAGTCATAGTAGAAGTGCGATTTTCACAGCATGAACCGACGGCCTGGCCGCCCACGCTGTATGAAACTCAGGTTGACTATAAATAAGAGGCTGGAGTAACCAACGAGGAGCTGATAATGAAGGTAAAAGCCTTGAGTCCCAAGAAGGCCCAGGGACCAGACACTATCCCCAATGTAAGTCTGAATGCAGCAATCCTAATAAAGACGGATATGTTTAAGACCGCGTTGTAAAAGTGTCCACGATGGTAACTTCCTCGATATCTGTTATTGCCGAAGCCAGGCAAGCCCCTGGAGATCATTCAGCATACAGGTCGATATGCCTGTTTGATACAGTCGGCAAGAATCTTGAAAGAATAGTCCTTAACCTGCTTGCAACCTACATGGAGGGAGAGAATGGCATGTCCAATATTCAGTTCGGCTTCAAGAAAGATAGCTTCACTGTGGACGCCATACGAACGGTCGTGGACTATGGAGGCTGCACAGAAGCAAAGAAGAAAAGTAACCCGTTACTGCGGAGTGGTGACGCTGAATGTATCAAACGCCTTCAACAGTGCTTGTTGGGCTGCAATCGCCGATTTGCTGCACATACTTAGAGTTACCGAGTACCTCTGTAGAATTCTGATGAGATTATTCCAGAACCGGTAACTGATCTACGAAACTGATGCCGTAACCGCGGGTCTTCCATATGATTTCATACTCGAAACAACTCTTTGGAATGCTATGTACGACGGGGTGTTGAAGCTGCGCCTATCCAAGAGCGTGAAGATTGTCAGTTTTGCGAACGACGTGGTGCTCCTAGTGATCGGCGAATCACTAGAGAACGTAGAAGTACTCGTCACGGAGGCGACAAATGCTGTGGAAGAATGGATGCGTAAGATGAAGCTGGGGTTAGCTCACCACGAAAGCGAGATGGTTTCGATAGGCAATCGAAAGGCAGTGCAGCAGGCGAAAATTTCGGTTGGTACTGTCGACTCAAAGCGGAAAGTTAGAAAACTGATAGTGATGGTTAAGTTTTAACACTAACATCGACACGTTTGCGGGAGGGCCTTGAAAGTTATCTCGAATCATGCCCAACAATCCGGCGATTAGCGGCAGTAAAAAGCGACTACTGGCGAGCTCCACATCGGTGTTCAAATACACAGGACCTGCATGGATGACAGCGCTGCAGACTAAAAGGAATAGATCTTGGATCAACAGCACGTTCTGGCTATCTCGTCAGAGGCAGTCTCCATGAGAGCTGGAACGATTACCAAAAACCTTCTACTCGAAGAAGATAACGAGTGTTATAGGGATCAAGGCAAGAGACGAGTTCGTAAACGAACCCGAGCCGATACCTTATGTACCACTTGCACACTCACTGAGATAACGCTGTAAACGGTAGACCCATCGACTACTTCCATGTGAGCCAGTGTGGCTGAACAGTGCGCACGTCGAAGTGAACTTACACATGACGCAGTTTTTGTATGGTCATGGCTGTTTCAAGAAGTATCTTAGAGCGTCGTTTTACATCGCGTGCGGTGATGCGAATAAGAACCATTATCAGTGACGACCTCAACATGAACAATATTGTCCAAAGAATGTGCGTGGACAATGAAAAATGGGACGCGGTGAACCGAACAGTCGTTCAGATAATGTCAGCGTTGCAACGACTAGCAACGTAGCAGTACAGGGCTTTGGGTTATCGAGACACCGATGAACCGGAAGTCACATTTTAACCGGAATCGTACGACCGACATTGGCACTGGACAAGTTAGTTTATCGATGAGAGATAAAAGAGACCAGCGGGAGCGACTGGAGTAGGCTAGATCCACCGTCGGGGACTAGATTGAGTGCCACGTATTGTCGACGATAGGTCGTCGGGGCCCCTGATAACCAGAAATTAATCGCAGGTCTGACCTCGGCACCTAGCCGACCATCATCGAGATAACGGTTTCGAGAGAACTTTCGACGTCGGGAAATTTCTCCGTCGGAGTAGGCTAAATCCACCGCCGGCGAACCAGTTCGAGTCAATCGTGACGTTGCATTCGGCATCTGTCCGGGTAGTATCGGTTTCGGAAGATATTCTACTGCTGGGGAACTCCTCGTCGAAGTAGGACAGATCTTCCGTTGGGGACTATTCCGAGTAGTCCGTAGCGAATCGTCGGCTTGAATCGTCGGTGCACCAGTAAGCCGGACGCAATCCTCTACTCGGAATCGTTAGACAGCACTCGGCACTCTGCGGGATTGCACTAAAGCAATAATAACGCGTCCGTCAACGGTTTCGGGAGACATATCTTCGTAGGGTAACTCTCCGCTGAGGTAGGCCAGCTTGACCGTCAGGGACTATGCCGAGTAGCACCGAACGCGACAAGCCACCAAAATAGGGTCGTCGGAGCATCAGTGAACCGGAAGCCACCCTTGGCATCCAACTGGTCAACGCAGAGAGGAGCGCATGTAGAATATGCTGTGCGGGACTGATATCCCGAGCAAACGAAAAGCCCATAATACCCCCATGCTCATGGGGTTTGTCATGGGTGTTTGAAATGGGTTCAACCCATGAAAACACCATCACCATGGTCCGGTAGATCCCATATAAAACACCATATGTTGGTGTATTTATGGGTTACTGAGATCATTTTATGGTGTTTTGATTTGAATTTTAGCATGGACCATGTTTAAGGTCTTTTCAAGGGGCTATGTGGTGTTTGAACCCATGAGTATTTGCTCGGGATGGCGGATATGAGACCAGCGAACTAGCACGACCAGCTAGACCTGGAAACAGGCAAAGAGCACGAGAACAGCTTGCCCTACTGGAAAAAATAATAACTTTAAATGGAATACGACGGATGAGGCACATGTTGGACTCCTTGGTGGAGGTTAGAGGAGTAGATAACTCTGAGATCTTCTCTGTTCAGAATCCCTTACTCTGGCACACGATGGACGAAATCAGTAGAATGGTCTAACTACTGAATGTGTACTGGATCAACGTAAAAGCTTTACCATCATGTAATAACAAGGAAATATATTACATACATACATACATACACCGACATTTTCCGTATTGGACGAACTGAATCGAATTGTATATGACACTTGTGAAAATTTACCCAACCATCTCCGAGAAATCGATGTGAAGTTGGTAATTTTGAAAGATGGCCGCTTATCCCGGGACTGCAGGAACAGTTTATGGTGGTCAGTGGCCAACGAGACTTCGATAGGTGGGGTAAAGAACAAAGCTGATGGGAGGTGTAACCAACGGCATTTTATACCTTCGATTTGTGAAAATCGGTGCAGTCATCACCGAATAACCTGTGACTGTAATTCTGGAATACACCCGAAGCCCGGTACTTCCGGAATTTTCGATTGTGGACAATAACTTCAAAGAATCTTTGATTGGCTATCAGTTATCTAGATCGGAAAGTCGAAGTAATTTGATGTCTATTTCAATTAATTTTTAAACTCTGAGGTATTGTGATTGTATCGGTTTATATGGGAAATTCCTGTGTGACATGACTAACAAGCAAGGGGTGAGTCGCTTAGCACAAATCGAATTGTGCTCACAAATAAACAGCGTGGTAGCTTGTTCCGCAATGTGCCACGTTATGCCACGATGTGCCATGGTGTTCAGTAAAACAAAAGCAATGGTTGCTATGATTATTCAACTACACTTTGTTGACAGTTTTTGAGTTGTCAAAAGTGTGCCTTATTGTGCCACACATTGTGGTAACGAGTGAAATGATCGTGTATTACTGTGAAACGTAATCTTATATCGTGTTATCGTAGGTGATGCAGTGTGTATGGCACATTGTTCTAAGAGACTCACCCCTTGCTAACAAGTCTTTAACCCTTTCATGCCCAACTTTTTTCTAGTGCATGTAGGGTTTCAAAACTATTTTTCATTGAAAATGATGGGGTCGAGAAACACGAAAATCCTATTTTCATAAAGATAGGTGCTTCCATGGCAGTGCTAGAAGCTGCTTAATTTTTACCTTCTAATTCTCAATACAATTCACCTAGAATAATTACAATAGTCCAATTACGTGAAAAACGTAGCCAACGGCAGTCTAAATTGATAAGTTTTATCAGTTTTCAATAATATTGCACCATAACGAAGATACATGAAAAAATAATTTTCCGTCGTCAACGTAAACTGTCCTTGGCAGCACTGCTCCATCGGAATCCGATCAGACTAATTGCAATAACTTCAGTTCTAGAGCTGATGCTTGTAACTGTTAATAGTCAAATTAAAAATAATAATCACATTGATAAGGCTTACTTGTTTTTGTGAGCAAATCTTGTCTCAATCAAAAGTTATAGCTGTTTAAAAACGTTGTTGTCCACAAACAACATGGGCATGAATGGGTTAATTCCGGAACTAAAAGCCAGATCTGAATAAAATTTAATAGCAGTCGGTATAAATTCATTTGAAATTAAATGTAAGAAGCGGTCGAGAATTCGCTGAGAAACTTGTGTGACAATAATTTATATACTTGGCAAGTTCGACGGGGGCATCAAGAGCCGTCATAGGCAGCCAATGTTGTCACAGGTACTTCCATTGGTATTGCATCATTTGTACATCATGGTAGTACCACTTTATATGGGAATTTGACCGCATTCTTCAACCAATAGCTCTGCAATTGGAAATCCGATCAATAAAAAGCTAAGAGCAGCCGATGGGAAGGTTCTATTTTTCATTTGACATCAAGTTTGAGCCAATGGATCAAGCTATCCGTGAGAAATAGAGGTGACAACGTTATATGCAGATCATATAAATTCAATGAAAAATAACAACCATTTATTTAAATTACATATAATATTACATATACTCGTACAAACAATTTAAATGTGTGATCTACTCGTGTTATAAATTGTGTACAATTTAAGTCAGAACCATCGAGTGTTTCTTAATTTGTTCCGAAGCAGTATTATAAATAGAAATGCGTCACAGAATTGTGATTGATCTTTTTTAGTCGTATATATTTTACATATATGCGACTAACAGAGATCAATCCCAATATTGCATATAAAGTAAAACAGCATTGCAAATGTCATAGATTTTTTACAAATATACTTTACTACTGAACTGACGACAAATTATGTATAACACGTCATAATCGTGCACAGAAAACTTCATTTGAATGCTACCCATCAATGTGAATGTGAAAGATTGCGGTTGTTCGAGTTCTTCCCGCTCCTCGGTGCTCATTTCGTTTATTCCCTTTCGATTACTTTGAACGATTGAGTTGCTTTCAAATCTTCGCCAATGTCTACCTAGTGTGCTGAAATCGATTGGAGAACTTCAATTTTCCATCAATATGTTAATTTTTGCTCTCGTAGCAGCCGTTTTTTCTGATGTTTCGTATTATTTTTCGCCGCTATCTTCCGAACGGGCTTGGAAGACGCGAGCGAAAAACTCTCGACTCCCTCCGTCCATTTCTGCAATGTTGGAATTCATGACTCTGCTGAACCGTTCGGCTTCCTACAGCGCCGAGCACGCGGGAAACCCGGGGTGGAACTAATAGAGATAGCGATATGACTCCAGCAGCAGCAGTGCATGACAGTGGTGGCAAAAATGCAATAAATAAATCAAATATGTTAGAAATAGTGACGGGACCGTACCTACTATCTGTTTCACCATCCGTTGGCGTTGGAGCGTGCATTTGATTGAGTGTGACATCGAGAATCGTTCGCCGGTTACTTCTAGGACTGTGTAAAAAAAAGCAATTCCATTTCTAATATTTATTAGAATGAATTCAACGCTTCAGAAGGGTCAGCTATTTATTTTTTCTTTCGCTTGTTCAGCTTGATAGCGGTTTGCAAAGAAAGAAAAAAAATCAGGACATGATTTTAGATCTCACGTCGCGTCGTCTTGAATTTGCATAAACGTTATGTCGCCCTTAGGTCAAACGTTAATGTAACTCGGGAGGGAGAGCGATTGAAACAAAGTTAGACCAGAAACCTTACTTTTTTGTTCGGGTGCCAACCGGAATATTGACGCTGGTAATGATTATCAATTTTTTTCTGATTCTCTTCTTGACAGAAAGATTATCTCACGCCGAACAAGTCAAACGCCAAAGAAGTGCCAAAATAAACAAACACAAAGCGAACCTCTGGCGTGAAAATAAGACGTGACATAAAATTTAAATGCTTATTCAAAAGACAGTCTGTACCTAGGTGGCGGTGGGATAACAGTAGAGGTCGAGTTTACACATTTTCTCTTCGTTTTTCCACCCCGCAAACACCTGACACAGTGTCACGTTTTCAGTCTGCGGTGGGCGCCAGAAGAACAATTGAACACGGCTACCGGAAATCTCAGCGCGGTGGAGTATTTCACTAAAAGTGTGCCACGTTTTTTTGTCGCTAAATGGAAAAAGTACGCCCGACTCGGTAGTACGTAAATGTATGCAAAGGACGCTCTCCAAGCATGAAGTTAGACAGGTGATCAAGATTTTCTTGTGGCACGCTTGGATCAAATTTTGGAAGTGTGATTTTATGCTCCGTTGTTACAGGGTTGCCAGTAGTTATCGAATGTAGTTTTTGGAATTAAAAAAATGGATAAGATTTTGTTCAATTTTTTGTATTCGTTTGGTCTTGAACCACAACCGAACATGACAATTCCTGATATCGCTAGAAATGGGACATGTTTGGATTATGGTTTACAAGGAGAATAGTAGATAGAGCATCGGAATGGATAGTAAAATCGTGAAAAGCTGTTTAAGGAAACTATATGCAGTTACTCATCAAATCGTGTTGAAATTTTATAGAGGGGAATATTTCAGTTTAAACTGCCTCTATTTTTGAGAGAATAAAATGTCAAAATAGCCAAAAATTTCTAATCTGGCAGGCGATTTGCATATGAAGTGAAACTTTTCAACCCTGTTGTGGCATGATATGGTGTTCTACCACTATTGGCAGTTATGGGACATGATGCGATTTCAGCGCCAAATCAATTTCATGATATTGATAAATTGAAAAGAAACTACATTCATGAGCTGTGTATACTTTCACACAATTTGTTCGGTTATGTTGTCAGATAAATGAAACTTTAATAAAGTATAATATCAGCTACTGATTTATTTAATCCCTAACATTGCCATTTTTTCATCCAATTATTAAAAAGTGAAGGTCGTTGTGTTTAAATAACTTTCTACATCGTTAGATAATTTTATTGCCTTATTCAGTAGAATTTTTGAATTATTAAATAGTGCATGCCCGACTACATACTATTTACTACAAAGCAAATATTGTCTATTTTGGCATTAAATAATTTTGCTAAAACGTCGGGACTTGATAAGATTACCTGCATCAGGGAAATCAAGGTTTTCTGAATACATGCACTCTGGGACAATGCAAAATCTTTATCTCAGTTTTCGGAGTGACTGATGATGTCTTGTAATTTGCGTAAAACTTGTTTAATTGTTCAATGTAAACCAACTTCAAATTAACTATAAACCATTCCAGTATGTATGTATGTATGATCTGCCTAATTTGAAAGTCTGTTATAGGTACTACCCTTGCTATTAAACAACTCTAATTGCCTGTCATTTTCCGCAATGGTTGTAATGCTTTCTTATGAGTCCTTGTCGGTATTATGAACAAAAAGAGAGAAAATAACTGGTTACTCTACACGTGAGATGCTAGCCGACAAGGCAAATGCACTTTGGCAAAAGAAATGCCACAATAGACGGACTCGAAAGTGTGATCGCATCGGGGCCGCCCTCTTTCGTTCGCAGATCATCATCGAAGCTTGGCGCATAGGTAAGATGCTCCGCACAGGCCAAGTGACTTTCCGGCAGGTTAACGGTCGGTCAAGCCGATGCGTTTGGCGGAACCCCATAACGGTGCCACATATCGAACGTTTTTGAGTGCTCAACAGGTTGCGGTCTATGAATCGCTATAACCCAAGTCTTAATGGAATTTTGAGGATGTTTCCCGCAGCGCAGCACATTCAGAATATCTAATTTAAGAAATTCGATTAAGATCTCCTTAACAAAATTCTTTAAGAACTTAAGGATTTTTTTTTGATAGTGTTTCAACTGTAGCTGTAGACACATTCCAGCGTTAGGGGACAACGTTTGCACGCATTATGCAACTGTTAACAGCTTGTCGTTTGAAAAATCCTACGATGTACGCTCAACACACTTAATTGAATACTTTAAAAGTCCTAACACAACGTTAGTGTTATGGGTTTGATGTTTTTCAGGTTGTCATTTCATTCTGAGAGGTGAAAATGTCGCGTTAGGGGACAACAGAGCAAAATATTAATTTTCCAACCTACACTTGTATTTATCAAAAAACCTGCTCTATCTCAAACTTTAGAGCATCCATTTGTTCTAGGAATTTGATCATCGATAGTCACAGAACAATACTGTATGCTTAGATTTTCGTGCTTTCATGATTTTTTTCACGACCGTTGCAAACACTGCGTTAGGGGACAACACCAAAATGAACACAAACGGTCGCATATGAAGTGTTGTCCCCTAACGCGACCGAAGTGTTTGTTGAAGCTCAAACAAAGCGAAATATATTACCTCTAGACATGTAAATAACTCAAAACAAAGATTTGAAATGCCAAACTAGATGTATTTCTAGTTTCACCTTCATGTGTATTTGACATATGATATTCAGAAATCAAATTAATATGGATTGAGAACAGGCCACGCCGCACGCCACAGTGTGGCCCGGTATAGAAGAGATTGTAGACCACAATCGCCACTTTCTAATGATTCGAAAAGGTGGTTTCAAGTAGTTTTGGTAAGTTGAATACATTATTGACATCGGAAAATATATTAAATAAAATTAACTGTTTATTAGGGTGACTCAACAAATTTTTATTTTGTTGACCAAATAAGTTTTTTCAAACAATTTTAATGCGCTGACTTTGTTTTTTGACATTATAAAATCTTGAAAATAAAATTGACTGTTGATTAGGGCAGATCAAAAAACGTCATTAGGGTGGTTCAATATTTATTTTCTCGTTGCGTTAAAAATAAACAAATGTGACACTGAAGCAACTCAGCAAATGTAAGACTGTCAAACGATTATACTCAGTCAAGCAGTTATTATATTTACATATTGTATACAATGTCGCGAAAAACCAGTTATACGATTGAAGTAAAGATTTCGAAATAGAACATTGCCCTTCCAGTTCAATCGCTGGCGTTTGTTCAACCGTTTCTACTCATAGATCTGCAAGCAGACACTTAATAGTTATGATTGCGTAAATTAATCAAAATGCAGCCGTTTTACGCGATTTTTGGAAAAGAATGGAAAGACGCAGCTTTTTGAAAATTTAAATATACACTGCTGGTCAATAAAATAGGTGTGAGATAAAAATATATGAAATTTTGAGTTTTCTCTAAAAATATTTTTATATTCAAATATTTTATATTTAGGCACAGTCGTAAATATGAAAAAAAGCACTTTTATTTGTAAATTAAATGTTATGCTTTATCTTAACTCTCTCTTCTCCATGAAATCCAAAAAAGTACCTGGTCAATGAAATAGGTGTATTTTAATCCATTGCATTAAAAATTTTCAAATCCAATGATTTTAAGATTTTAATATTTTTAACAACTAGTAACCTATGTAAGCTCTCTTATTCAACAAAATTTTATCCAATCGTCTTGGCATTGAGGCATTCAAACGCTGATAAGTTTCCGTTGATATAGCGTACCATTCCTTTTAAGCCGCTTCCCACAAACAATCTTTATTTGTGAAATTTTGACCGAATAACTTATTTTTAAGTACATTCCGTAGATTTTATACGGGATTGATGACAGGAGATTGGCAGGGTACGAAATTATAGTCACTTTATTATGCCGAAATCGTTCTTTTAAATACTCCGATTTGTGTTTTCGATCAATATCTTGCTGAAACTGCCATGTATAGGCACGTTATCTTTGGCATAGGACTGCATCATATTCTTTAGGATGTCCATCCTCTAGTCTTGTATTCGAATCTTGCCATTATAGTGGTTTTGTGAAAAATAGGACCTGCGCCATTCCACGAAAAGCAAGCCCCAAACCTCGTTGTTCTCGCCTCCGTGCTTTACCATACTTTGCGTGTGTCGCAGATCAAACTCTTTGCACTTTGGACGTTTAACGTTTTGTTGTGCATCAGAGGAAAACAGGTTTATCTTCGATTCGTCCCTCCGAAAGATATGTCGCTATTTCTTGATTCCTTCTGAACCAGGCACATTAACGCTGTTGAAAAGCAAATTGCATATTTCTTCGAAGGCTTTTCCTTCGCAATAGTGGAACCTTCTTAGCAATTCTTTCTGGAAGATTGGAATTTTACGGCCTACAGCGAACTGTTCTCGGACCAACAACTTTTCCAATTTGTGCTGAATTAGTCTTGGATGACGCGAATGGATCAGATTTCGCTAATAATGCAATACGATGGTCAGCTGCTGTAGATGTTTTCTTAGGTTTTTTGTGTGTTTCCTTTTTTCAAAGGTTTTAAGGCATTTGTAACGAAGTTTTCGGAACGCCGAAGTGTATTCGCGATTTATTTGTACGTTTTACCTTCTTGAACAAAAGTTCTTAGCAAAACTCTTTCTACTTGAGTACAGTGAGATGCTCAAGCCAAATCTTTGACTTTTTCAACATTTAAACACATTTATTACCACGCAGAATTCAAACTTCACCAAATAAAACGTATTATGGAATCATGTAAAATAATAATCCGTTAATATATTTCACACACCTATTATATTGACCACACGAAAAAGCCTGCGGCAGTCTTGTTTTGCATATGGACAAAGATTGCAAATATAATCAGCGCCAACTACCCACTAGTAACTTGACAAATAGATACCAAGGCTTGTGTGTGTTATTGAGAGAAAAACAAAATAATTTATCACACACCTATTTTATTGGCCAGCAGTGTATTACAGTATAAAAAAATTGTTAAAAATCTGCATACAATTGCGGTCTTATTGGTCAGCTGGCTGGCTTGTCACTGAATTATCTAAATGATAGAAAACTGGAGATTTTCGGGAAATTGTATCTCTTATTTGCGAATTCTGAGAAATGCGGGTCCTCGATAAAATTTTGACTTTAACGCGCTATAAAATCATTAAAAAGCTGTGTTAAACTATGATGTTTGATTCATATAGAAAAAAATTAATTCCGAAAAGACAAACCGTGGTTTTTTCCAAGTGGTCAATAAACTGTGAAGTCCCGTTCCAATTTTTTTCAAAAATTTCTCCGCGGTGATTTAGTTGGAACCGTAAATCTCCACCATCTTTTTATTTGTTCTGCTCCCAAGCCCAGTACGTTGGGAAAATTCGAACAAAAATGTCCATTTTCACCTAAAAGATGCAAATTTTCAAAAATTTCACAAAGCTTTGGTTTTAAACTGTGAAGTCCCGTTCCATTTTTTCAAAAATTCCTTCACGGTGATTTAGTTGGAACCCCAAATCAAAAATTTCCAAGTCCTTGGATCTAAACAAATTTTGTAATTTATTTTCAGCGGTTTTCGTTTGTTTTGAGATTAGATGCTGATGTTTCATGATATTTTTAGACATATTTCGACGATTTTTTTTCGATTTTCAACTTTTCATGGGGAGTACATGAGTACTTTGGATTTTTTCTTATATTATGAAAACAATATTCAAACGCCGCACCCCCTTAATGATGTCCGATTGAGCTAAAAACTTGCATAGATTACTTTTTCGATGTAATAAGCATTTTATGTAAGACTGCGAAAATTTAAGATGACCATTTTCATTGATATCTTGCCTCTTGAACACCCCTAGTTCTTCATACAAACTTTGGTTTTAAACTGTGAAGCCCGGTTCCAATCTTTTAAAAAAAAATTCTTTACCAGGGGTTTCCTGAGACGCAAAACTTTTGCCATTTTTTTTTCGTTCTGCTCCCCGATCGTATGTTGATTCTGCTCCCCGATCGTATGTATGTTGTTGTTCCGTCAATTTGAAAGAATATTTAAGGAGGACAAGTGAGTGTTATTCCCTATGACAAAATCCTTCCGTGCGCTCTCATACTTGTTTGGCATATTGCGTTCCATTCCATATCTTCGAACCCTGTTCTGAAATTGTTGATTTATCCTTAGGTAGCTTATTCATTGATAGATGTAATAAAAACTCGATTATTTTGCTATATTATAAGGTAGGCCTTCCCCTTAATGGCATAACCCTCCCTCCCCCTCTCTCTTTCCACTCCTTAGGCCATTCATACCACTGCATGACTGCGCTATTTCTGAAATAGGTTGCTTATATCTTTTATGTCTATATCCTGTTCTGTAGGCTCCCAAAGTATCTCTGCAGAAGGATTTATCGTACTGTAACGGAAAGCGTTAGGGGACAACACTTCAGTGCACCCCTGTGAAATAACGATTTCAAAGTTTGTTATATACAAATAGCACATTTTAGAAAGGTATTGATGAGTACTAATAGCTTCTGCGAATATTTCATAGATATTGTGCATTGTTTTCGTGAAAAATTAAAAAAACATGATTTTTGCGTTAGGGGACGACGCAAAAATGGTAAATTTTTGCCCCCCTTTTATTCGGCAATCCATTCACTCAAAAAATCTGTGTCCAAAGATGAAATCCTTGTACAATATGTAAACAATAAAATGGCATTTAAGATTACTCCAAATTAATTTTTTTACGAACATACCGGTGTGGTACGGGAAAATCTATTCAATTATTAAAAATGAGTCTTAAATGTATTACTGGTTTTTATTGACGAGCGTCATAAAATTTTAAAAAATTTCTATATATCTATGATTTGGGAGCCTTAAACCTATACCAACATATTTCAGAACAACTTTTACTTGTATTAGCAGATTTGTTTTCATGAGTTAAACGAAACAAGTGCGTGGAATGTGTCGTAGAGCTAGATCCTCAGAAAGGCTCCCTGTCAGACACACTAACTACAGTTGCAGATGAGATGCGAAATGACACCCTATCAAACACTATTTGGGATCAATTGGGGCCATAATTCTGATTGTGATATTGAGTGTACGGTTCAGATGTGGGGACGTGAAGATTTCACGATCGCGTGGAAACGAGCGTTTATATGTTCGCACTAAGATCGCGTTTATATAGGTGCTAATCTGGTCACTTACATAATTACCGAGGCATTTTCATGTTTGCAAGATCGCAGGCGTAGGTGTGCGTGGATAATCGCGAAGAAATCGAGCGTTTGTACGTTAACATGTTTGATTACGTGGACGTTTGCATGTCGCGTGTTTGAATTTGATTGCATAAACATGTGATCATTGCGCAATTGCAGGGGTTGCTGGAAGAGAATGAGATCCTCCATATTACAAGATTTCCCGACAACGTCGCCCTGAACCGTGTTATCTAGTTAGTAGGGGCGTCATTTTTTTAAGCGTGATTCAACCTATTGCTGCTAGGATCAACGGAATGAGCTTTCTGAAGCTATCGATTCATGATCGTGCAGGAACGCGTTTATATAAACGCACTTGAGACCGCGTTTATAAATTCATAGGTGTCAAATCCTTCACTTAATCACAGGGGCGTTTTTTGGTTTGCGGAGTCGCAGCGTAGATTTGCGTAGATAGTTGCGATTTCATTTTCGCGTTTGTAACTAGGGTTGCATTATCGCGCGGAGTTCAAGCGTTTGTGTATTAAGGGTTTTGATAGCGTAGGCGCGTGTGTATCACATGTATGTAACTTCGCGTGTACAAATTCGTTTTTATTACTGTGTAATCGCTTGCATATTCGACTCGGTTTTGAATATTCGCGTGAATTGCGATTAAAAGTGTCCGGTTCAGGTCTAGAATGGAATAAGTCTCCCCATATCAGCAGAATCTCCAGCCATAGCACCCTGAGACTTAGTATACGAGTTTGTTTTTTATTTTGAAACGTAAACTGAAGATTCAGACCACGGCTGCTAGGAGCAAAGGTAGGCTTCCGGACGTTTCTGGTCCTCTATCAGGATGCTATTCTGCTCACAATGGGCCCATACGTATGTAGTGATGATGGTGCTCATGATCTTGTACGGACTTGATAGAATGGTGGTCTCTACTCTCATTGGTTGGACGCATTGCTTTCCTTGGAGAGGACAATTGTGATGCCACGAGTGATGAAATGCGTGGTTCGTATAACGCTCTTTTGAAATATACAACCATCGATGCATCGTGGTATGTATAGTGGTCAGTTTCTTGTAGTTTCGGAGAACGTCTGGTTCTGGTGCCGCCTATTTTCTAAGGTACCGCGTAGCCTCGTGTACATCATTGGTTTCGACGGTGACAGCTGACATCTCGGCAAATTCATCACTTGCCCATTCCTCCTCGTACCTTAGCCACGGTTGCCCCTTGCAATGTTATTCGGAGGGCCTCCAAAATACCGGTCCAAAATTAGTGATACCACCGAATTTCGGTAGACCTTCGCTGGGCTTCTCGTTGTTTATTTGGTCATAGAACGCTCGTTCGTTATCAATGAACAACCGATTTTGCTCTCGTCGCTGCGCAGAGTCAGCCTTAGCTTTTTTAAAAGACATTCCGTTGCTATACCGACGGCAAAAGATCGACAAAATTATGTTGTCATGTGGCTGCAATCATTGCACCTATTGAGCTTCCAGCCGATGACGACATAATTTCACCGATCTTTTGGCATCTCTGTACGCGGTCAGCCATTCAAAAGCGGCACGTTTGCTCGAGATTCGACTTTCCGCTGCCATGGAGCTACTTGCCTTTCCCGGTGATGTTGGAGCGGGTCGCCTTTAGGTGTAAGTCGGTATCCTAGACTTCTAACGGTCGTTCCTGTAGCACAGAATACTGTTAGCTACAAATCTTCCAGGTTCTGCAAAATTCCAGGTGCATTGGAAGAACGTTACCGTTCATGACCTAAAGTGTGCAGGTCAACTTAAAAGAGATTACAGCTCTAGGATCCTGGAGAGCGACATTCGGCCCGCGTCGCGATACTGCGCAACCGCTTTGTCCTGTTTTAAGACCAAAGCGCGTAGTAGCTGCTGATCAATCGACTCGGCACAATGCTTGATCTACTGTTCCTTCCACTCAGCTCTCTCTCTCTCTCTCTCTCTCTCTCTCTCTCTCTCTCTCTCTCTCCAGCAGTAGTTGGCCCTTGTTCATAGCTCAATTGTTTGGTTGTAGTGATAAACCGTCCTTTGGCATATGAGGCGGCGCTCACTCGGTTCCCCCTTCCCCGTAAGCATACAACCAAAGATCCCACTGGGGCTGGATACCCGATCATTACTAAGGTTGCTCGTATCCCAACTGGTACCGCGTTGCGTTTGGTGAAGGAGTACTGCATCAAAGATGCAGTGGGGCCTCGAGTGACACAATAATATAGCTTTACCAATCTTTTTTGCCTTTGTCATATAGAAAGGTTATGCAATCACTCTGAAAAACGTCAACCTAATCCCGGCCCGGAGGGCCGAGTGTCATATCCCATTCGACTCAGATCGTCGAGATCGGAAAAAGTCTGTATGTGTGTGTGTGTATGTGTGTGTATGTGTGTGTATGTGTGTGTGTATGTATGTGCGTATGTGTCAAATAATGTCACTCATTTTTCTCAGAGATGGCTGGACCGATTTGCCCAAACTTAGTCTCAAATAAAAGGTGCAACCTTCCCATCGGCTGCTATTGAATTTTGGATCGATCGGAATTCTGGTTCCGGAATTACGGGTTTCAGAGTGCGGCCACACAGAAATTTCTCATAAAAACTATAGGAAAAATTAAAAATAGAATTTTTATTTTTGATGCTAAATGTGTTCAAGGTGCATGAAACAAACAACTGCAAACTAGAAAAAAATTTGACGACGATTCACTTTTTTGGATTTTGGCACATTTTGCCTTTCTCATATAGAAAGGTTATGCAATCACTCTGAAAAACGTCAACCTAATCCCTAATAATTTTTTTTTCGACTCGCATAAGGTTTCTGGATTTTAACAGGGGCGTAGTTGATGGTTTACGGAGAGGGGTTACACCCCCCCCTCTACTGTTCACTCTTCTCCTTTAAAAATCTCCTTAAATCACCCCTCAGACCACCACCCCATCCAGCCCTCATACCCCTACCTTTCAACCCAATCATCTTTAAACCACCACTATATCACAAAGCATACCAATTTAAGCTGGGGAGTCGTTCGTTCATGGGACTTTCGCCCTCCTCACATACCCACCCCCGCATGACAAAATGAGTTAGCAAGCAGATAACATTGATCTAATGCTGATTAGGCTAATGGAGTATGATATTTTTTTGTTTCAAGTGTTTCACCGTCGACAAGTAGCTCATCAAGTTCGTGGCTGGCATGCCATTGTGTATAAGTGCAAAGTGTACTAAGAATGTAATGGACATTTCCACAATTATGTTGAACATAAAAAGCCTCCGGGCCATAGTTTAGAGAAATGAGAAAGGCACAATTGCACCGCTAGGTGGATTAAAACAGGTTTTTTTAAACCTAATTGATCCTATTAATGTGAGACGATAATTCCTTTCACAAAGAGTCATGAGAAACAATAGAATATAAATCATTTTGAGTGTATCGTATGCGTTGCGTTCGTCTTGTTACGCATACTTTGATTGAGAATACTCCAATATATTAAGATGTTAATTATTTTTGTGGCAAAAATCTTGGAAACAATTAAAAATATTGTACAGAAACGCGCGCACTTTTACATTGACTTTTTTATTCGAATTTAGGATGAAAGTAGCGTCGATTTGGTAGCCATTTCCAATCACACTATTGCAAGGGTATTTTCAAACTTTATTGGGTTTTTACGAACGTATGCTTTCATGACGGCCCAAAATATTTTGATAGAACGTTGTGAAGTACAAAAACAACATTATTGATTTTAAGTGGTGTAGTAGCAGAGGAGGGGATTTTGGGGTCAGAACGGACGACCGTCGAGCGAAAGTGGAAAACCTCTTCGTTAAGGCCCTTCGGCCGGACAGCGAGACTGAGAACGGTGATGCGGCTAATCTAACAACAAGGATTGTGACCGCGCGGCATGTGACGCCACAATACTTCGAAAACTGGAGCCACGCAGTAGATGGCGTCCAGCCTCCCATCCGGATGAACTACCAAAAACGGCGCTGACAGCTGTGATCCTGGTACATCCAGGATATACTGATATATGAGGATGGTGCTGAAGAAGTGGTAAGATGATGGCAACATCTCCGAAACGTGGAAGGCACAGAAGCTGGTGATGCTGCTAAAGCCAGAGAAGTCACCGGCGGATCCGGCCTCGTATAGGCCTATATGTCTACTGGATATACTCAGAAAACTCGGAAAACATGTCGACGATCGGTTGAGCTGCAACAACCGCGTCGACTACGCCTGCGAAAAGTTGACTGAGATAACGAATGTAATGGCGAGAATCATGCCAAACGTCGGCTGCCCGAGAAGCAGCACGAGACGTCTACTGTCTGGTGTTTCGTCCTTGACACTGCCATATGAGGTTCCTGTTGGGGTGTGGAACTGAAACCCAAGCGGAACCGCAAAAAGTGTAGTAGGACGTTCTGGCGAGTCACGAGCGCGTAGTGAACAATATCGTCGAAGGCAGTATGCGTCATCGTCCAGATGATCCCCATCTGCGTCACTCTGGGGAGGATATCGAGTGCTACAATTGGAGAAACACCAGAAACATGAGAAAGATTGTGAGAATCGCTTTGATGGCGCGGTTGCTGCTGGAATGGAACAACAGGGAAAAAGAAAAATGGACCTACCTGTTCATCCCAAACTTGTAGACGTGGTTCAATAGAAAGCACGTACAGGTGAACTTCCACCTGACACTGCTCCTGTCGGGGAACGGCTGTATCAGGAAGTATCTTCATCGGTTCGGGCGCGCAATGTCACCATTGTACCTGGAATGTGAGAAGATCGAGGAGACACCGCAGAATGTGGTGTTCGTATGTCCGAGGGTCGAAGCGATACGCAGGGAGATGCTGGAGGGCCGGACATCAACCTGGATAATATCGTCCAGAAGCCGATAAGTGACGTAATAACGTGGAACCCGGTCAACAGAGTGGTAACGTAAATCATCCGCTGTAAGGCGGAAATGGTGTGATGAATAGCGAGCAATGGCTTCAGGACAAATTTTCTGTCGGAATAGGCTAGATCCACCGCAAGGGATGAGTCGAGTAGACCGCGACAGAGCACCGGGTATGGCTCGTCGAGGTACCAGCGACCCGGACGCCATACTGCACCCACAATTGTCGGACAGACCACGGCACCCTTCCGGTAGGCTCGACAGAAATATAGCGAAAACAGAAGTAGAATTGGTTTCGGAAGAACGCAAGCTTAAGCAAGATTCACTGTCGGGGATTAGACTGAGTAAATCGCGAGTTGTGGATCGTCGGGGCACCAACGAACCGAACGCTTTGCTCCACCGGAATCAGTGGACTGATCTCGGAGCCTGGCTGGATAGCTCCGGTTAGGGTGGTTTCGGCAGAACTTCTTTCGTCGGAGAATTCTCTGTCGGAGTAAACTAGGTGTATGGTCGGGGACTAGGACAAGAAGGGAGCCAACGGGCCTAAAGGAGTTGCTATGCTAAATGGCAACGGATAGAGGGGCCAAAGAACTCAATAAGTTGCAGTGCTGAATGGTACAAGGGAGTCACTTTGCAGTGTTGAATGGCCCAAGGGCTCAGTAAATTAGATAATCTGGACCAGATTGTCCCCGTAGGGAACATCACTGATTCTTTACCCACAGCTAGTTTTTCAGGAATTGTTACGTTGTGTGGATGGTAAAAACTAGTAGTGTGTTGTGAATATTAGAAGTAATACTTAATTCACATCCAACGAGTGAATGTAAAATCCTTAATTTTCCTTCAAATAACATTTGTATGGCTCAGTGATTAACAAAGGAAGATCGATTGCTCCTGCTGCTATAAAAATCCCATGAGTAAGATATTTCACTTCAAAAGTACCCTTACAATCCGAAAGCATAGACTTATCTTGATAACATAATAAACTCAGTCCATATTTGTCTTGATTATAATTATCAGATCCTACGGAACGCAAAACTATTTCTCATTTCTATCCCGGAAATGAAACCGGAGAAATTTTTCTTCTCACCCCATCACAAACATCACACCCGTGTATCATCAAGCGCTTGAACCTAATTTCACCAACCGGAGCAAGCCGACACCGCATCCGCTAGTCACCCTATCAGCACAGACGAGGCGAACGACTCGCGCCGGAGAAAATCCCCCTTCGGGAAATAAAACAATTTTTTCTTCATTGTATTTCCGTCCGACGGCGTCTTCCCCACTGCCTCCTTCCACCATCCCACCCACTAAACGATGACGTCGAGATGTTGTTGATAATCTCGACCCGCATTCCCGTGGATCGACTGGCAACTTGTATATCAATTCTTTTTGCTTTTGTTCTTTTTTTTGTACGGCGAGAGCTGGCAATCCTGGAACGAGACTGCTACTGCCCGTCTTGTTCTTTTCATCTTGGAGGGCTCGGGCTAGCTGAATGACGGGATGCTGTTTTGCTTTATAAGCTTACTAAGAGAGAAGGTAACAGAGCGTGAAACTAGTAAACTCACAAAATCATTGGGTCTGGGACGGGGTTGGTAATTCGGGAATTCGCACTAACCCCGTTGGCTGTGAAGATAGTCAGATAATTAGCTGAAAGGACGTATAGCCGTTCACTAGTTTTGTTGCTCATTCTCATAGAAACAAAAAAAATATTTAAAAGATTTTCAACTATTATTTTTATCAATTCTTCACATGTGCTTAAAGGTACGCCAGTTTTCCCTAGTATCTTCAAACTAAATTCAGTTTTCCCCAAAAATACTACCACTGCCAATTATAAGAGTAGGTAAAGTCGTACGTTTTTTCCGCCAACCAACCAGGGCAATTCCGATGCGATCCGTTCCAAGGAACCCAACCAGTAGCTGGGGGCTGTTCTGGGAAACTGAATTGATGCTTGTAATCTTTTTTACCCCGTCGCTGCTCGTCTTCCTCTGTTGTATGCTCTGCATGTGTCCTAGCGGTTTTTTTCATTCTATCTCTCACAGCGCGTTGTTATGCTATGCTTGAATGCCATAAACCTCCGGTAGATCCAATGGAATTACTTTTATTTGGTGACGAACATTTGCCGTCACGACGAAACACCTTCAATCAAAGCTGCCTGTCTGGGGGACTGTTTGAGCAGAGGGGTTCTTCAATTGGGAAATAGTGAACCGTTTAAAATTGCTTAAAAAAGGCTAATATTATTTATTGTATATTAATGTTGCAGAGTTCCAAATCATTCTGTTCGATACTTTAAAGCCTAATTTCAAACACTAATTGAAATTTTTGACGTGGAATAATTTTCTGTTGGATTGGTGTCTCAGTTTTTGAATGCGAATAGCTTTCCTTGTTTTGACCTAAATAACTTAATTTTGGAGATATCTGATGAGACATACATCGCAGTACTTATACATATAATTTCATAAATACTATAAATATCGTGCATAATTAATTTTGTAAAGAAGTAACTATTTGCATCATATCTAATCTGTACTACCCGACCGGCGAGCGAGCACGTTATTGCGTTGTTATCATCGCCCCATTGGATGACTATGAACGGTGGCCCGCGGTGAAAGAAATTACCTGTATCAATATAATTCAGTTCATATTGAGTTGTTACAATAGGGCAATTAATACAATATATAAATAATTAGCCACTTCATTTTACGATTTGAACTTGCCTGTAGGAATCTGTTCTTTTCAACAAAGGTTGGTAGTATGAACCGTACAATTGATGAATTCGGACGAAGTACATTCGGTCGTTCGTTCGCTGTTTCCGTGAAAAACACTGCGTTAGATGTGAGCGACCGAAAATAAAAGTCGCAAGGATAGATCATGCTTCGCAAAACCCATTTCAAGCATACTAAAATATAAAAATCGGAAATAAACTTCAAGCATAAAAATCGGACAGAAATCCTTCAGCATAAGAATCGCTTAAAAAGTTTTCACCCATAAAACTCGGCCAGGAAGAACCTCCAGTACAAAAATCGTATTAAAATAAATAAATCGCTCACAAGAGCATCCGTATATCTTGATGTTCAAGATTAAAAGTCGGCTAAAAAAAGCTACTTTGTAAGAATCGGATATATTTCTTTCCGGTTTTTATATTGAAGTTTTTTTTATCTGACTCTTACTAGGGTTCGCGGTATTTACCGCACCCGCACCGCAAAATCTGCGGTGCGGTAAGACATTTTTTCCCGCAGATGCGGTGCGGGAAAGAGCTTTTACCGCGCGGTTTTACCGCAACCGCACCGCGAAATAAAATTCATAAAGTGATAATTTTGGTTATTCTAAATTGATAAACGGACTGCTATTACGAAAGAAAATCTAGCTGTGTCCGAAATATTTTGACGCCATTATTTTTACGACATATTTTGGACACTAGTTATTTTATACTAAGTAAGACTTCACAAACTAACCATTTCAAATACATAAAATGCAAGATCCAAATAGAAACAAAATTATTAGATCATTTAAAAACAATAAATTTTTACTCTTTAATCCAATTTAAAAGTGCATCACTTCTCTCGATTTCTGTTGGAAATCGTTGAATTATGAATCGTTTCCGATATCAATTTTTCAACTGTGAATTTTGATTAATTTAAAGAAATTAGAGATAAACTAATTATGCTGGGACTCAAACACAACCCAAAGAATATAATTATTTTCATCAAACCAAACGAATTTGAAGTAATTGGCAGTAAAGGATACAAATGTATTAAATCGTCCAAAATAAGGAGAGGTCCAAATTAGGATGATTATTCTATCACTCGTTCATCAACATCGTATTTCTGTCTTCTTTGATTGCTGTGTAAATTCAATGTGAGTCAACTTTATTGGACTCTTTCTCAAAAAGTATGCTACATAACTTTTTTTCGCGTACTTCCATTCAAATTTACGATAGTTTTCTACCAAACTATGTCCTAATATTTTTCAGTTAACCCTCCAGCACATTCGCGCGAGTGAGGTTCCCCGAATGAGCAGCCGCTATTGCTGAAAGAAGATTTCGCTAGAGTTTCGGAAGGTGTTTCACAAAATACAACGGCGCGTGTGCTAGAGGGTTAAGACTATTTTGTAGCTTTTTTGAAACTATTTTTGCCAAATACCACATCGTTTGACTCCCGTCCACTTTAATTGAAGTTTTTGCCATTGGCTCTTTGGGAAAATATTATAGGAAAATATATTAAATGCTAGAACTTTCTAGAACTAGCCTTTAGAAAATTACACTTCATATATTTTTAAAGGGAGCAATCTTAGTTTCTGAATGAGAATACATATGTTTCTTGAAAAATGCGGAAGTTAGAGTTTTGGGATATTTTGTCCATAAAACCCCCTATTTTTAATAACATTTCTGCTGTATGTTACAAATCATACATTTTTAGCAGATTTTCTAATGTTCAATAATTCTGTACCGGTTGAGACCGGACTCCTGATTAGATGTAATGTATAGAGCAATTTTTTTCGTCAAATATGGCGTCGTTCTTATTGATGAAATACAATGTTTTTATTTCACTGTATTGGAATATATGCGCTACTATATATAAGTACTGGTATTTCGACTTTAAATTTTTTTTTTGTTGAAATTCCTTTAAGAAAGAAAGGTGGTTTTTACTACGTAAATGCGAAAATCATCCATTTCATTTTCATATGTCAAACACATTGAAAATATGACAATTTAAAGAAAAAAAAACCTCATTTCTTATTACATTTTCATTACATTTTTTCAATTAACTGAAGGGTTGCTAAAATAAAAGTTTTCCTATTACTGCAGTACAACGTTTTTGAATGTATAATGCTTGCATTTTAAATGTACGGAGTTTTATTAATAGAAAATGCAAAAGTTGATTTTTTCTTAAACATTACATTCTGAGGAGTCTCTTAAAGTTAAATTTCGTGTAAATAAGAATAACATTTTATTATATGTGGTTATACAAATGAACAATTTTTCAACACATTTTTTAAAAACATAAATAATTTACCGCATTTACCGCATTACCGCGCGGTGCGGTGCGGTAAATAAAGTGCGGTTGCGGTAAGCGGTGCGGTTTTGATATTTTTTTGCGGTTGCGGTGCGGACAATCCATTTACCGCCCACATCCGCACCGCGACGAACCCTAACTCTTACAAAGGGAAGTCCCAGTCCGATTTTTATGCTTGAAGTTTATATCCGGTTTATATACTCTAATATATTTGAAACGGGTTTTACGAAGCATGTTTTGTCCTTGAGACTTTTATTTTCGGTTGCTCATGTGATAGTATTTTATAAAGCAACTCAAATCAACATTTGGAGATTGTGATGGCAATAGACGGCATCAGTTACATGGGTAGATTCATTTTTTATTTCAAGCGCATTTACTTTACTGCGGTCTTCCATTACCCATTATTCTTCAATATACAGCTGATGAAATAGGTATGTATTTAAATGCAACGTTTCAAAAATATTAGAAGATCAATAAAATTTGTTCCATTTAGAAGTTTTCCAGTTCCTTTTAATTGTTGTAGCACCTTTAGTTGTCGTAGCGAGTATCTATTGAAAACATTTTTATCAGCAAGGAAACCTTTAAACTTGAGAGTATGTAATAATGGCAGATTTTCAAAATTCCAACATCGAATGTAGATATCGTGCTTAAGAACTACTTTCTTAGGGTAGGGTAGCCCTTTATTCAAGAGAGGGTAGCCCTTTATTTGTTTTAATTGTGCTCTGCATTGCGTTAATCCCCGAAATATGCCCATTTGACCGTGTTCTACAGTGGTGTAACCTTTAAATCTGGAGGAAGACGTCGAAAAATAATAAAATTATTCTAATTCTGGTCTAGCTTTCAATTCTTGGATTTGTTACTATGTTGCAATTATCGCAAGGTTCTACTTATCGATTTTATTGGTTATTTTCGGAAAATTAAAGACTAAGAGAAATGAAAGCAATGAAATTGAAAGACGGATTGGTATTCTAAAGCGAATCAGTTATAAACTTAAACCGGAAAACTAGGACTAGGCAGGCTCAAATGGCCATGATCGAAAGGAAATATGAAGAATCGTTTGCCTTCTGCTGGTAGGAGTTGGGCGTTCCACCCAAGTCTACCGCATGTTTTACTGTCGGCGTCGACCCAAAGCCAATTTTTGATTTATTTTGAGATATCTCCAAAATCTTTTGGAATTTTATTTTAATTTCAGCTGTACGTCATAGAAACCGGAAAGTTTCTGGTAAAGTTTTTTATTTCACTTGTTGATCGAAGTGAAGACATTGTTTAGAACGATACTTCCAGAAATATTTACATGCAAAACGTTTGGTGAAGTCCAAGTAGGAAAATTAGAGACTTCCGGATCTGTTTCGCAACAAACCGATCATTAGCGTAGTGGTAAAGTTCATTGTAACCATGACAGCACGTATCGCTGGCTGTGGGCCACTAGAAGGTTGATAACCATAAAAAATCAGCCTAGAGGCCTTGTGACATCCGGCCGGTAGAAGTATCGCAGCCAACAATTGATTTACTCGGTTCCCGTTTCTATGTCGTAAAAGGCCCAATATTTGTACAATCTGACTGGGGAGAGGTGTTAGATGTAGCTCTGCTCTGACTGTATTATGCATGATTTGGCAAACTGGCTCGAACCGTCTTTATCTGATCGTACATCGTCTTTGATCATTAAAATATCTCGCTAAATATCGTCATATATCGCTATCTTCAATTTACGAACTGGGACCTCTACGAAGAGGGCTTGGCGACAAGGTTTCATGGATACTTTCCAAAACTTGAATCTACAAGTGACTTGTATGAGATCGTAGATAACATATACTCACTCATGGTAGCAGCATACCAAGAAGTTTGTCCATTTCTAGTTATGCATGCTTCTAGAGGAACCCTGTGGTGAAATACCGAACTTGTTCGACTCAAAAAGTAATGCTGAAGAGCTTGGAATTGCAGACCCAATGACAGGTCGGAGTCATTAAAGTTGACTCGCAAAGCTTACCGAAAAGCCATTCGATTCTCAGCGCAACAGATTAAGTAAGTTACTTTTGGAAGTCGCAAGCCTTTCATGTCAGTTTGATTAGAACTGCTAAAGGTAATACTCATCTGTCGAAGATGTAGCACTCAACTGTCTTTTTGAAACACTTACGTTCAAGGCTGTAGGGAGTCCGTGAGCTCTCGCCGGGTAGTTCTGAATGAAGCTTCCCGGGATTCAGGAAATAAAACCAAAATTTCCCGGCATAACCTCGCGAATGAAGATTAATTCTAAATATATAGTGAAATTTAAAAGAAATAATATAAGTATTTTTCAAAACCGATTCATTAATTTTTTTGTAATCACTCTTAATCTCATCCAGTTTTCAGCAAATGACTATTTTTACACTGAAAAAAAGAATGCGGCACGTTAATGACTTGTCACTCAGTTATTATAATGATATCTTCTTTTGAACTATTTTGCTTGGTTCTGTTATCAAAATTGAGATGGGATTGAGATGATACAGCGATCGCATCTACCTTAATTTATGTACAGAATTGTAGTTTGTCGTTAAGAATATCCGTATCTTAAATCTTCAATGAAATGATTCTCCAACTGCTCTAGGGTGTTTGTTTGCACACAATATGAGATAAATTAGGTCTGCGCAAAGCAATTGGAAATGTCCCAGATAAAAGTTTTTTTGCGATTTAATGCACAGGAACATTATGTTCAATTCTCTAATGAGAAGTATTTTTACTGCAATAGTAAAGCTATTGATATCATGCTTTCTTTTTTGAAAATTTAACACAAAGACCGCTGTTTCACAAGAGCTAACAGATGCAATAAAGCAGTCGAAAATATTTACTAATTCGCTCTGCTTTCTTTTTCATCACGAATGGCGGTGGAATGAGTTGTACGGTTTACATTTTTAGGTTCGAGTAATTTAGATGTTTCTACAATACCACTCTAATATAGTTCGAGTACAACAATGTCTGCCTATCTGTCTCAAGTTTGGCATCACTGACATAGAATACCAATGATGTTGGGAACTTCAATTTAACATATGAAAACCACACAACTTTAAGTATTTACGATCTTATAAACAAGCTAGTTAAATCCTGACACAAATATGCACAAAGAGCAATGTACACCGGTGCAAAGTTGCGTAGCTCGAAAACACTACTAAGTACAGATCACTCCACAAAGAGAAACTTGAAAACCAAAAAGCTGAGTTGATTATGTCTGCGACATAACCGGGGCGTCCTGATTACACTTCAGACTGTTATTTCAAGTCTAATGATATTCAACGGAATCTTAATTCTTCTCGGTCTGTGTTGGCAGCAGAACGGTATGGATGTTAGGCAACATACCATCCTGCGCAGTGGTCACGCCGTCGAGCAATTTGTTCAGCTCTTCGTCATTTCAAATGGCCAGCTGCAGCTGACGGGGGATAATCGTGGTCTTTTTGTTTCCACGGGCTGCGTTGCTTACCAGCTCCAATATTTCGGAGAAGGGATATTCCATTACGGCCGCAAGCTAGACGGATGCTCCGGCACCAACTCGCTCGGCGGTTTCAGCCGACAGGAAACTGAAGACCGGCACGAAACGACCGGGTTTTTGGTTTTACCTAGCGAGCGTATGTGTGGTGTAGCTAACACGAATGTAACACACGAATAATGCCACACGATCCCCGATTTTGCACTCGGTTTGGTTTAAGTACGAAGCCAAATAGGCTGGTCATCGAACGAAATCAGTTTACTTTTATCGTCAAAGATTCAAGATTGGCGGGTCGGTGCATGTAATTAGCGGGAATCAATCAGGAATGAGTTCCAGTTAGATGATTTAAAATTGTTTTTTCCGTGTGTATGTGTATACTAATATGGTACCGTTGGATAAAAATTATAGTTGGTGGAGGAAAACATTTTCAAATTTAATTCTTGGTTAATCGTTTGATAGCGCTGATAAGGGCTTATTTGTTTTCCAAAGAAAACGTTGTCTGGGTGGGAGTTTTTTTTTCAGTTGACCCTCGTTACTAGCGCGGAGCTGTATGAACTAATTATTACAGTAAGGGTGCTTACAGAGTGGCGGCGAGAAGCTGAGCTGGCGCTGGAATTGACATTAGAATGCGAGAAACCTGCTTGCAGCATATCAAATGGAACCTGTCAGAGTAAAAGCAGGCAGTCGGCGCCGATCCGCTCCGCTTTCACTCTGACATCCTTCCTTTGGTGTGCAGTAAGCAGGTTTCTCGCACTCTAATGTCAGTTCTAGCCCCAGCTCAGCTTCTCGTCGCCACTCTGTAAGCACCCTAAGTTAGTGGAGCCGACTTAATCACGTTCTTTCCCGACGTTGAAATGTAATCTTCTGCCAGCTGGCAAAGTAAGAAGAAACTGAATAAAATCACAATTCTTTCCTTTCAAGATTCGCGGTTTGGTGCATGAAATCAGCGGGAACCAACCACGAACGAGCTAGGGTCGGACGTTTCAAAATCGCTTTTTTCATATTTCATATTTATCTAACTTTCCACTTATCGGAAATAAAAAATCCTTCTTTAATCAAAATAGTAAGCCCGGTGGATGAGAAAGAATTTCACTGTACGGAACATTAGATGATGAACTTTTTACTATTTAAGGTGGCATTGCAAAATGAAACTTGTCAAATGCTTAAAATGTAGATTAGTTAGAGAGAGGAGGAAATCCAATGAATTTTTTGTGCGAAGAAAAAAGTCAACCTAACAAGGGCGACTTTTCGTTGTTTCGGTAAGAAAGGCGATGATAGACAGCACTCTAGTTCCTGCTAGTTCTAATACTTCGGAGGTGAAATATTTCATCACTGCTGTCAGGGAGAAGGGTGCTCCGGAACCGTCACGCTCGCCATAGTAGCCCCTTCTCGGCTGACGGTGGATTCAACCGACACGAAATTGAATAGCGACACCAATCGAGCGGGATTTTTGTTTTCCCTTCTCTTTTCCTCCTCACCGCGTCCAAATATATCCAGCGTTTGTTTGGAGTAGCACGAATGTATCACACGCATGATACCGCACATGCATACGACCCCCCCGTTTTGTACTCGGTTCAGTTTACGTTCGAAACTAAAGGAACCAATCATGGCGCAGATAATAACTGTGCTTTCATAAAATCTATTATTACCGTTATGTTTAGTAATTGTACATTCTACGGACTTAGTTACAAAAATGTTGTCCAATCAGATAGCGCAAACATCTCATTTGTTCATTTGGTACTACGCGAATCAAAACAATAATAATTGGTGAAGGATTAGTTTTTTTTCATATGTATGCTTCATTTCAAATATAGAAAATAAAAATAATAGTTGGCGAAGGTAAAGATTTTCAAATTTAATTCTTTCGATTGGTTTGATAGTCCCAATATGGGCTGATTTATTTGCAAAAGGAAATATTGTCCGACTGGGAGATTTTTTCCAATTGGCCCTGGTTACTAGTACGGAGCTGCAGAACCTAATCCACGGAGAACAAACTTAAAAATCACGTTCTCTCCCAGTGTTTACATACCGTCTCCGAACATATGACAAGATTGGTTGACTTGCACAATTCTTTCTGTTCAAGATTTGCGGCTCGGTGCATAAAATTGGCGGGAACCAATCACGAACAGTCAGATTGTTTAAAATCGGTTTTTCCACGTGTGTGTACATCTTTCCTCTCATCAGAAATGAAAATGATAGCGTAGTAGCCTACCGTGTACAGGTCACAAATATTTCCTTCTCAGTATTGTACAGCCCTGCGTTCGCCCTAAGCAGCCAAAAATAAATAATAATAGAAACAAATCCATAGCGGATGTATATTTACAGATTTCATCATTTAAGAGTTCAGTTGCGGCACTATATTGCCTCTCACCGAGATGAGTTGGAAAATTTAACCTATTGTGAGTCATTTTCTAAAGATTTTTCAAAGCACAGTCTATTAGTTATTAATGCATGTTATACATGCCTCAAATTTTAACACTATATTACTGAACATACTTTTCACAAAATTCCGAAAAAATGATTAGTATAGCAAAGATTCCAAACCATACACAAATTTTCTAGGTAAATTTTGGAAGAGGGCCCCTATATCGAAAGGTAAGTAGTTAGTCACGACAAAAAATGGAAGGAATGTACAATTTCACAGAAAGAGTCACTTCAAAGGACTACTTTTTTGCTGGATCTCATTTCAAACAGGGAGAAAGACAAAGCAAACTACAATTCAGATTAAGTGAAATCGGATGTTAGATTCTTTGACAACTTTTTAAATTACGAGCAGAGCTTCAATTTTCTTTCTATTTTGTGTGGCATTGGCACATAGAGCGACCGAAAACAGAATTTGCAACTCGTAAAATCCGTTTCAAATTTATTAGAATATAAAAACCAGATATAAACTTCAAGCATAAAAATCGGACTGGGACTTCCCTTTGTAAGAGTCGGATAAAAAAACTTCAATATAAAAACCGGAAAGAAATATATCCGATTCTTACAAAGTAGCTTTTTTTAGCCGACTTTTAGTCTTGAACATAACGATATAGGGACCATTCATAAATTACGTAACGCAAAAATTGCCCGAAATTAACTCCCCCTCCCCCATTTAACAAATCTTCACAAATTTCTTCATCCCCCCTCCCCTGTTACGTAACAAATTTCTAGAAAAAAATTTTTTTCTTCGGTGAAAACATGTTACGTAACGATCTAGCTAACTCCCCCTCCCCCCTATGTCACAACTTGTTGTACACCCTCCCCCCCCCTAAAAGCGTTACGTAATTTATGAATGGTCCCATATAGATGGTCCTGCGAACGAGTTATTTATTTTTAACCGATTTTTATACTGGAGGTTCATCTTTGTCGAGTTTTATGGGTGAACACTTTTTGTGCGATTCCTATACTGAAGGATCTCTGTCCGATTTTTACGTTTGTAGTTTATTTTCGATTTTTATATTCTATTATATTTGAAACAGGTTACACGACGTATTTTCTGTCCCTGCGACTTTTAATTTCAGTCGCTCATGTGAAAGCCACACACAATGAAGTGAAGAGGAATTAAACAAAAGAGAAGAGCGGTGCTTTGCATTGCGCACTGAGCTTTTTACATTTTTTACAAAAGAAATGTATAGGATTCGCTCAAACTTTGAAAACTTTTTCCGAGGCCCGGAGGGCCGAGTCTCATATACCAATCGACTCAGCTCGACAAATTGAGACAATGTCTGTATGTGTGTGTGTGTGTATGTGTGTATGTATGTATGTACAAAATGTCATGTAATTATCTCAGCAATGGCTGAACCGATCTTAATGAAATTAGTTTCAAATGAAAGGCCTAACGTTGCCATTTGACACTATTATTTTTGATTTTCGATATGTTGTTTACTTTCTGAGATTTTGTCAAAACACAGCAGGTTTTTTGCGAATAACTTTTGAAAATTACAATATTGTCCAACAAACTTCACATTTATAGAAAGCTTGTTAAAATACCTTTCTAACAAGCTATAGATTGTCTAAATCCGTGCGCGAGCGGCGGAGATATTAAACATTTTGTATTTTTAGTCCTCGCTTACCAATTTCCACTAACTAAAAATGAAATTGTTTCATACAGAGTATTGCTTTTCTGGTGTTTTAGGGGCAAAACTAAACCGATTTTGAATATCGCGGTATGAAAACACATCTACGTGATTCAAGGAATTCGATGTTGAGAACATTTTGTGAATTACCTTTATAATAAATTAACTATTTCTCAAAAATCAATATATAAGTTCACTTCAAAGACAAAATAATGTGTTGATAAAGAAACAGTGACTTCTAGTATTTATCTCTTGAATTAGGCATTACGTTCAATCATGAGGTAAATGTTGGATGGTATATCAATATACAGATCAACAAGTAATTCACCTAGTAGTGAGATAAAAGATTTCTCATATAATTATACTCGTGGCGTCACCGAAAGCAACTGTATGTTTGAAGCCCAAAAGTCTAGCGAAAATTTAGCTCTTTTCCTTTTACTACTCACATTAATTATGACAAGAATGAAAGAAATCAATATATCATAATAATATACCTATAAAAATAATGTCACTGCATTAACCATCATTTGCCATTCCTCACACGCCCCCACCCATCTCTCTCTCTCTCTCTCTCTCTCTCCTTCTCTCTCTGTCTCTCTCTTCTATCGCATCTATCTAGCTATTTCTGTATCCATTTCTAAGTTGTGTGATAAGATCTTCTGCCAATCTGAAATATTTATTAATTGTAATTGCGAAGGTTTGAGAAAACAAAACTATTTTTTGTCTGCTGCTACATCAACTCAATTTTAATTCAATTGTATTCAAAGCCTGTATCTACACTATAATTAAAGAAATTCATGGCTATATCCGAAAAATGTTTGGCTTAACTGGGTAATATGAAAGTTTGGCGATGAAAATTTTCAAAAGAGACATTCCACGTGCGGTATTCAAACTATTCGTATCTCTATTGAATTTTGAATGAAATATATACTCAAAGACTGAAAGCTGAAGCCAGCAGGATTGGTCTTGCCATCAACGTTTCGAAGACAAAATACATGAAAGGAAGAGGTTCTAGAGACGACATTGTGAACCTCCCACCCGAGTTCGGATTGACGGTGACGAAATCGAGATGGTCGACGAATTCATGTACACTCAAGTTTTTTTTAGGCGGTTTTTTTTTGCGCGGTATTTTTTACGCGGTTTTTTTTACGCGGATTTTGAAATTTACGCGGTTTTCATTTACGCGGTTTTTGAAATTTATGCGGTTTTCATTTACGCGGATTTTGAAATTTACGCGGTATCCATCAATGAGGTTCCCTTTATTGCGAATTCTTAAATTTAAGTGGTCTTCATTTACGCGGATTTTGAAATTTACGCGGTTTTCATTTACGCGGATTTTGAAATTTACGCGGTTTTCATTTACGCGGTTTTCATTTACGCGGCTCGTATCCCCCGCGTAAAAAAGAACCTGAGTGTATTTGGGCTCACTGGTAACCGACGATAATGATAACAGCAGAGAAATTCAAAGACGGATCTTGGCGGGAAATCGTGCCTACTTTGGACTCTGGAGGACGCTCCGGTCGAACAAAATTCACCGCCGCACGAAGTTGATTATCTACAAGACGCTGATTAAATCGGTGGTCCTCTACGGCCACGACAGCTGGACTATGCTCGTGGAGGACCAACGCGCCGTTGGAGTTTTCAAACGAAAGGTGTTGCGTACCATCTATGGTGGCGTGCAGATGGAAGACGGAACGTGGCGCAGATGAATGAACCATGAGTTGTATCAGCTGCACATTCGTTGTATTGGTACGAACTTTCATGAAAAATAACGGATCAAAGACCAAAAATATCCACAAATTAGATCCAGGAAAAGAAGTCCCCAAAGTACCCACTCTCGATGAGGGATGCAACTGCAATGTGTCTTCTAACTTATCGTCGTCCATATTTGGATATACTGAGTAGTTTGCACCATTTCTTTTTCACAGTACTGGTCTGTATAGGACTTATTTATCCATATTTTCTGCACGAGAATTCGGAACGAAACAATATGAAAGCTATGAGGATGAATGGAAAGAGACTGCATTGCAATCAACTGAATGCACGGCTTTTATGCTATCGACATAGCCTAGACATTTTACACTATTTACTTCAATGCAAATAAAAACTTTGAAATATCTACCTGTCTCATTCACGAATCGCATTCTCCCTGTCGTTCTCTGTTCAAGGGGCTTGAAAGCACATGTGACCTTGTCTCACTTTACTATATTCAATTGCGTGTTAAAATACTGGACCAGTAAATTCTATTCTGTACATAAATCTTTTTTTCGGGAATATGTGACCAAAAAGTAAACTTCGAATTCCAAAGCAAATTGAACGTTCCAGGTTCCTGATAAATAATTAGGGTCCTACAATAAAGTAGAAACACCAGATAATCTTAAAACGACGCCGTCAAGTAAAGAAGCATGAAAACAAAAAGAATAAAACCAAAAAAAGATGGAAGCCCTAGAAAGTCCATTGCGTATTTATTAGCCTTTTCTCAGAAGATGGGATTTTCAAAACATTTCAAAACTTTTTGATGCAATGGTTCTCAAATTCGTACAATCCGGTTTATTCATTTTCTTAATTCAAAAATGTTTTTAGCTTCAAATATATGACCGCTTCATTTTAATTAATTATTTCATACCGTATCTTTTTATTCGTTTTGTTCATCTGCGTTCATTTTACTTATTTTATTCGTTTCATTCTTTCGATTCACTCTGATCAGTTTATTCTTTTTGTGCATTTTTCTCATATCATTCATTTCATTGTTTTCATTGTATGCATTTTATTCATTTTTTCCAGTTTATTCATTTTGTTCAGTTTCTTCATTTTAATAATCTGACTAAATAATTTATTGATTCAATTTATTTCTTTATATTAATTTATAACCTTTTACCATTGTTCAATTTTTCATTTTAATCAATGCATTTAATTCTGCCAATTTTCTTCTTTTTATTCATTTTATTACTTCAGCTCATTTTGTTTATTTGATTCGTTTGTTTTATTTATGCATTTCATTAATTTTTTACTTTAATCATTTTGTTCATCCATTCTTTTTATTCATTTGATCCATTTCATTAATTTGATTCATTGTATTCACTGGATGAATTAAATCAATTTGATTCATTTGATTAATTTGATTAATTTGATTAATTTGATTCTTGTGATTCATGTGATTCATTTGATTCATATGATTCATTTGATTCATTTGATTCATTTGATTCATTTGATTCATTTGATTCATTTGATTCATTTGATTCATTTGAATCATTTGTTTCATTTGATTAATTTGATTCATTTTCTTCATTTGGTTCATTTGATTCGTGTGATTCATTTGATTCATTTGATTCATTTGATTCGTTTGATTCATTTGATTCATTTGATTCATTTGATTCATTTGATTCATTTGATTCATTTGATTCATTTGATTCATTTGATTCATTTGATTCATTTGATTCATTTGTCTTATTTGAATCATTTGTTTCATTTGATTCATTTGATACATTTGATTCATTTGATTCATTTGATTCATTTGATTCATTTGATTCATTTGATTCATTTGATTCATTTGATTCATTTGATTCATTTGATTTATTTGATTTATTTGATTCATTTGATTCGTGTGATTCATTTGATTCGTTTGATTCATTTGATTCATTTGTCTCATTTGAATCATTTGTTTCATTTGATGCATTTGATTCATTTTATTCATTTGATTCATTTGATTCATTTGATTCGTGTGATTCATTTGATTCATTTGATTCATTTTATTCATATCTTTAATTTTATGCATTTCATGTTCAGTTATTCGTTTTATTTCATTCAATTTGTTAGTAGAGTCAATTTATTCTATTAATCTTATAACTATTTCTAAATATAATCTTAATTTTTATTTAACCCTCAAAAAGGCAACCGGGTCTCAGAGGCCCGGCACGTTACAATTTTTTAGTTACAAAAAAATGTGTATGTAGTATAAGCTTGGGATTGGAAATTTTTATAAGTAGCTTTGAAATCTATAACAAAAATAAAGAATTGTGAAATTTTCATCTATGGAGTAATGGGCAGCAATGTTTGAATTTTTTACTTGCACAAAAAGGCAAGCCGGGCCTGGCAGGCCCGGTGTGCATGCAATATTTATTAGGAATACCACGGGTTTTATACATTAATATTTATATGAAAAAAACATTTTGATGAGTTCATCTTCATATTAGCAGGGATTTTTTTCATGTTTTGATTGATTTTATCTTTTTACCTTTTCTTATAAGAAAAAAATCTTGAAAGTTTGAGCGAATTCTATACATTTCTTGTAAAAATAGCATACGACAATGACGTGTGTCATATTTTTTTGGGTAAATACTTTTATTTCACCCACTGTGGTCTACTTGACAATTATTTGGATGCAACATAACCTAACTCTGTCGTTATTGTCTATTTTTTGTCTATTCTCTGTGTTATAGTTGTCGTAATTATTCAAATTGTAGGATCTAAAAGCAACAAAATATTTAAACGGCTATAAGATGATATGCCCATGTTTTCAATCGTCTCAAAGAATCTGAAATAATGGAAGAAATTCGAGCAAATTCAACAGCAGACGATTCCGAAACTGATTTGCAAAGCGAGGAAGAAGATGTGAATGATATTGCTTCCGACAATGAATCTGATGCAGACTCGGAAGAGAAATCTGAATATGTACTCCGGTTATGCATCAAAAGAAATTAATAGCAACCCAGAAGCATTTATTGGTCGTGTTCAAACGAAATAGAGCTCAGAACCAATCGACAGTCAACGTGATCTTCCGAGTACTCACCTTTTGGAAAAAATTTGATCTTTTTGCATCCATCGCCTTATACGCTGAAATCGGGATTTGCTTATTGTTTGTACTCATCATCCTGTAATTCCGGAACCGGAAGTCGGATCAATTAGTAATTCAACAGCAGCCAATGGGAATGCTGTACCTTTCATTTGAAACCAAGTTTGTAAAAATCGGTAAATAATTCGCTGAGAAATAGGTATGACATTATCTTAGGAACATGGTAAGTTCCCCCAAGGCATCAAGAACCGCCATAGCTGGCCAATGTGGTCGAAGTGCCTTCGGTGGGTCATTAATGATCTAGACATGCAAAGCCAAGTAATGTTGCACATATTTTAATATATATTGCATCATTTGGACATAATGGTAGTATCAGTTTCTATGGAAATTTGCTGTGTGATTGTACTCTTCAACACGTAACTCCAGAACCGAAAGTCGGATCAATAATAAAATTAATAGCGATCGATGGGAAGGCTGTACCTTTCATTTGAGACAAAATTTGTACAGATCGGTGCAGCCACCTCTGAGAAAAATCGGTGAGATTGTTTGCCACATACATACATCCATACATACAAACACACATACACACACATGCAGATATTTTACGATCTCGACGAATTGAGTCGAATGGTATAAGAGATTTGGCCCTGCGGGTCTCGGTTAAAAAGTCGAAATTTCGACCGATTGCATAACCTTTCTATATGAGAACGGCAAAAAGGAGCTTGAATTTAGACGGGCCTGAGAGGCCCGGCTTGCCCTTTAATGTTAGGATTTTAGCTTGCCGTCACAAGGGTTAATAAGCTAATCTAATTTGATTCGTGTATATTATAATTTTGGTTCACATTAATTTTTCTACTCATTTCATGAATTTAAAAACCTATTATTTCATTTTTTGCTTTACTTTTTTATTTCGTTCGTTTTGTTGATTTCTATAATTTATTCAGTTTATTCGAGATTTTATTCGTGCAAGACTAGAAACTGTTTTCATCCCACCTCTAGTTGGGTGCCTACTTCTCGTGAGCTCTGCAAACTAATCCAATAGTGAAATGTGTAAGAAATGTCTCATCTCACTGCAAGGTGGATTAAATCGGTTTTTATTCTTTTCTTTATTTTCTCTAAAGTGCATACCATCCCAACTTATAAATACATAAAGAATTCCTTGCTTGCCTAGATAACGCAAGTCAAATGGCAATTACGCGATCAACCCGCAATACTTAACTTTGCATTCTCAACCAACGCTCTCTTCATCCTCAAACAACGGAATGTAATTATACGGCCAGATTACTACGTGTAGCACTGGCAACATTATGCAGATGCAAAAAGGTAGTGTAAAGATTTTTCTAGCCATCGAATGTTTTGTTATCTTTTTTAATTTCTATTACAATCATTTTAGACTCTTAATATTTAAAACAACTATTATTCAAATTATTTAAAACAACAGTTGACAAATTATTATTGACACTTAATGTTGAAATCAAAATTTGGCAGATGCTTTTTGCTAATTTTTTTTAAAAGAATATAAATGTTTCGCAATAAAGTAAAAAGCGAAATTCAGTAATCGTGGGAATTACAAAAATCTCGTGATTATCGAGAAATAAGTTCCCGCGATGAAAGCTCTAGTCGTAACTAGTGAATGTCAGTAGCGCATAATAACTGTAACTTTGATAGGTTGTGCGGGTAGTGCCTGCTTTATCCCACTCACCCCTACATAGAAAATTATTCATATTTTACCGTGACATTTCCAATATGTTAATACTCCTGGCAGCAATCACATTGAAGGTAAGTTTGTACGTAGCTGTCGATAAGGTTAATGCAACTTGCACGAAATGGGAAGTTATCAGGCTCGATATACCGAAATTCACTATGAGATGGTTGCCACGTCACTGAAGCTGAACACGATGTCTTACATAACGTTACTTTCCGAGCCCCAGCTCGACCCGAACGACATTTGCTGCGGTCTTCGTTTACTGTTGCTGATGAGCTATCCACAGATTTTCTGAGTCCAGGTTAGTGAGAAGTGTGCAATATTGCTTACAAGAAAAATTCTCCAGTTCGTGTTTTGAGGTCGTAGCAGCTACTGCGACAGTGAAGTGCCTTGTAGTGCACGAATCAGCCCTCGTGTAAACAAACCTGCGAGTATTGTCAAATGAAGTTCATCTAACTGACTTTATAAAATTATGTTAGGTTGAAGAACCTAATTTTTGGGGCACCCTTTTTTCAGATCATCCGATAACTCACAATTTGTGCGATTAGAAATAAAAATAAGGGTATACAAACTTTTTCACACGATTCAGGCAACACTGTTACTTGCTAGTTTTTTTTTGAAATTTATCAGTTCGTTGACTCTGAAATTATTGTCGCTGACCAATTTAAGTACGTTGACTCAAAACTTAATTGGTTTGCCGTAATTTACTCAAAACTGTTCTGCCGTCCTTTACTCTGAATCAAGAGAGCTTGCAAGGCCTTAGCCAACAGTTATTGAGTGGCACACTTAATCCTGTTTCATATATCTAGCACGGAAGCAAGGGACGGATCCAAAAATAAATTTCGGAGGGGTTCCGAAATTTCTATTTTGAAATATTCATCGTACAATACGTAATATGTGGTAGTGGTTATTTTTGGTGGCCGAATCTGGTTTGGATTGGTTTTGAGTTTGGAACGAATTATAGTATAAATTATTGTAAAATCTCTCAACAAGTTAAAAAATTTCGGGAGGGGTCCGGACTCCTGGGACCCTTCCTCTGAGCGAAAGCACTAGATGTGGATTGATTTTGGATTTGGAGACCTGAGCATCAAATACAATAGTTTTACGATGAATTAAACACACTATCGCTCGTTTTTTACTTTTATACATTTATATTACAAGGAATGTGTTTTGGCAATATTAAATGCGGTAAAAATGTATTTTTCGGTACTGATACTGTACTTTCAAAGCGGCTGCGGAAACCTTGCAAAAAATTCTTTTGATAGTGACTGCAAAATTGTACAATTTAGAAAGCGACGAATTATGAACACGTCACCCCTCGGCCGACCTGAAACCTGAAGCACACTAGTTCCAGCTTCCTTGCAACAAGACGACAAACTTTTATTTTCGTATCTCAAAGGTGTACTTTGTGTGTCGTGTAAGGATTTTCTCCGATTGTGAGTAAATGTCTCAGTGTGAAGATTGATCGAATTTAATTCTCCCCCAAAACAGCTTAAGCCTGATGAATTTGCTCGCCGTCCACCTAAGAGGATTAACACTTTGGCCCGGCTTCGAACTGGCGCGGTTCATAGGTCAAGTTTTGATTGTAGCTTGGTCATCGACGACGAAGTTTACTAATTCTTAGACAAAAAACCGAACGGAAGCAACAGTCGTTTGGGATAGGCGAATCATGTGCGAGGCCGAGAGCGAAAAACTTTGCCCATTGAGCCTACCAATTAGATTCGATTGATCTTTGCTGGCGGCGGAACTTTTGTGGTGTGATGTTTCCGAATACGCCGAGGGGATGAACGTCGGATCGCTTGGCCCTGCGTGGATATAGTCATTTAATTTCCTCTGCCGATTGGGTGTTGAGTTAGACGTCGGATGGAAAAAGTTTTCGCACGGCTAATCAACATTCTGATTACTATTCGCGGGAGAATTGTTGTGTCTTTATTGTTTTGGTAGAATTGTGGTTTGTCGAAGTGTGAAACCTTGGTGCTTTTAGGCATGCACTTATTTGAAATTAAAGGTAGGTTTAATGTGATATTGGGATACTTTTTCAGCTTCGATTTCTTGTTCAGCCCTATTCGATACTGTCTCCAGTAATGTTGCAAATTTTGTTAATAACCATAATCTTAGGTGGCTTTTGGGGATATGCTGGAACTGTGTGAGTAGCCGTGCCCAAATTTTTGTTTTACTCGAAAAAAATACTTGAAGATGGCCTTAGTGATAATACAGAAGAAAATACAGTAGATAATTCTTATAAGTAGTGGAGGTTTCATTTAAAACGGAATACAAGTAAGCCGCCTGGCAGCAGCGCGAAAAATAATCGAGATTTTTTTTCTAGTTGAGGCGTACACTAATCTGGAATCTGGAGCTCCAGACAGAGAGGGGACTTTGCATGCCCAAGAATCTGTACATATAATTTCAGTAGCTTTCATGGCCTTGCATCAGATGAAAGTTCACTTCTCTGTACTTCTTGGGAATCCATTTGCCACATCCTCATGGTGTCAATCCGCGTTCTTCGTTAGATGTGATGTCTCTGTTCCTATAACATTTCTGACCCTCCTCCAGCAGCAATACAACGGCAATCATTCTGTCAATGACGCAGGCCAACGATATGGTCCGGTAGGTACTCATGCTCAACAACCTGAACGTGTGTTGTTTAAACACGACTTGTTTCTTCTCGTCTGTATTACTGTATTTTTTTTTCTTTCGATTGTTACGGCGTCACTATAGCACTTTTTACATATATTACAGTACAGATCGAAAGACGGTGGTATGAACTAGCATATTATGCAAAGAATTGAGGGATAAATGTTAAAGCGACCGAATTATTAACAGAAGAAAAAGTATGTTTGTCTTTTTGAAAAAGGCTCAAGAAATACCGCACTGGAGAATTGACGTTGTTACGCTCGCTAGAAATCTTCTCTTGCTACTACTTATCAGTCTTCCCACATTAACATCGTACACAATATTCGCTCTGGTGTTGTTCTCATATTATGTCCACACTTAGTGTACGAACTCGAATACGCTATTTCGTACCAAAACTCGTCCACATGTTCACCTGCATAACCGAACCCCATGTACGTACACGGTGTGCGACACCTAGGTTCGAGGCATCAGTTTTCTCTTTCTCACTCTCATCATCACTAGCGTTGACTCTTTTTGTCTTGTGTGAATCGTTCTCATGTACGCACCCGGTGTACGTACATGGATGTTTGAACTAGAGTGTGTACTTCGTTCGCTGTTCGAGGTAAACCTGTACATCGAGACAAATTACGTTTGAGGTTGAACGCATGCACGAAATTTTGTGCACAGGTGCAAACTTGTCGATGTTCATGGGAACCCTAGTAATAGTTGTGGTTTTATGATAGTTTTATAGCCACTTATAAAACTTAGATTGCACTTGTAGCGTTCAATAAAACTTCAATTGTTACTTGGGAAGTCTTCTACCTTTCCTCGAATCGTTCGGCATGATTCTGACCAAAGCTGCAGTTGCTCTTGCCGTTTTCTCACAAGTATATTCGACGTGGCTATTAAAATCAGTCGGTCGTCGATTACGAAGCGAAATTGCGTAACCTCACGCTTTGAGTCGATGATGCATTCTCCAACCGTGAATCTCGCCTTCCTTTGCTAATCAACACTACCTCCTATGTATGTATGTATGTATATATGTTTTAGAGAGCAGAAAAAAGTTCAAAACCAACCTGAGCAGGAAAAAAATGAACAAAACCTACAACTCAGAGAACGTGTTTGGGCAGCCACCCGCAGGCACGTAGCCAGAGGGGGGGCTAGGGGGCTAAAGCCCCTCCCGAAATTTTTCAAAAATAAATTAAAAAAACCGGCGACTTTTGACAAAATTTGTTGCTCATTTGGTTTGAACAAATTATTGAGAAAAAGTTGAAGGAGGCTATTTCTAACCACCGAAGGCAATGGTCATGAAATTCAGTGTGCTTTATGCTTTTGCTCGAGCCAGTGCGAAGCGAACGACAAAAACAGTAACTTTTATATTGTGTGCCTTGTCTGAAGAATACAAGAAACTATTACTTTAATTGTAGCTGTAGTAATCTTTCGAGATTAGTGAGTAACAGAAGCAAGAATTGGTGCTCCAGCCAAATACGGTGATTATAAAATTATTGATGATTCGCATAGGACAGAGCATTCATAATGTCGAATGTTTCCTGAAGGTGTAAATGGAGACTAGACTTTCGGAAGCCGCCTTTATCGAGTTCTACCATGGCAGGCATTTAGCGCTCAACAAATTAGCCCAGACGAAACCATTCATTTTGCATAACTTAAAGCACAAGGTTATGTGTGACAATACTATAATTAAAATCCTCCTGTATATGGACGATGAGAAAATGAATGTTCCGCTACAAGATCAGATACCGCTTACTCGCAGATTAATGTCACATTTGGGAGAAATGGAATCTAATTGGAAAGGCAATTATTGAGGGCGAGAAGCAAGGAAGATATTCGCGAACATAAAGGCAGCAACTACGATGAAGACATGGAAATGTACAATAGCGAGATAGAAATGAACAACTCCCCCCCCCCCCCCCCCAAGAGATATTTGGTGAGGAAAAAAATATTTCCTCGCCTCGTAAACAGGTTTCCACATGCAATGGCTAAGCGCTTACGCGAGATCTGTAGGACTACCATTTAAACTCGTTATATTATTTTTATTGTTCACATAAGGAAATATATAAAAGACGGGTCGAATAGCACACAATTTTGAATTTCTGTATTAGGTTAGTGCACACTGTACACTCTGTTCTCTGTACTGTGCTACACAAAAAGTATTTCAATTTGTCTGAGAACGATTGAGCCGAGAAGAAAATTTTTGTTTCGCGTCATTTTAACGCAATACCATTTTTATTGACGCTTCATTTCATTGTTACGAGGAATTCGTTCCGCACTAATACACTGTTGATCCGTAAATCCGTGATATCTGCAACAAACGTGTAAAAGAAAATTCTTTTAAAAGTGGACCGGGCAAAAACAATAGGCAATCACGAAGAGGGACTAAAATGTTGTGACTGATTGAATCTATAAGCCAATAAGTTGGGATAAGAGTTTCGATTTCATGTCTTCAGTATGTGACAGTCTTTCGTTCCGTTTTTGCTCGTCATGGAATAAAATGAGAGAGATAATCTTAAATAAGAGAGAAAAGAGAGGAAAAAATCAACCAATCGAAATCGACTCAAGATCACTCTTCTATCTTTACTATACACTCAACACGAGTTCTTTCCGAATTGCGCTCTGATCTTCTCATTTCGTCTTCGTTGCGTTAGGTGCAACAACTTTTTCCCAAATAGTGGTAAAACAAACATGTAATCAGACAAACGTTACAACTTTCTTCAAGAAATCATACATCATCTCTTCCAATCTTGATGATGATTGAAAAAAAATCAAGAGCTAATTATTTTTATTCATAAACCAACCTATTACTGATCAGATTAGTGTTCTCATATTTGTTTAATGAATTGACAAAAAGTTTTGCAAAAGTTTCACAGGAAACGGATAATTTGCTGTAATTTAAAAACAGACAACTCTAAAAGAAAGCCTCTTCGGCAAATTAGATGCAAGGGCGATGTGTTCTCTTCCATGTGTCGGAAGCAAGTGATGCTGAAATTATTATCTATGTTTATAGTTTCTAGTTATTTTGATGGTGTCATCAATGTTATATTTACCAAATTTTACGTAAATTAGAAGCATTGACTAATCATTGCTAAGTAATTTTCTTTCGATTAGTGAATAAATTCTGAGCAGTTTCGCTCAGTAGATTAAATTCTGGGTAGTTTGCATTAGTAGATTGAATCATTGAAATATATATTTGACATTGTCCAAAAACCCACGAATTCCGAAATAAAACCTTCAAATGCTCAAATAAATAATTTTTACTTAATCTAGGTAATCTTCTCAAGTTACACCGGCTTTGCAAGATTGTTAAAAGTCAATAGAGCTAAGGTATTCTTGCTTTGTAATGAAATCAGTAGTTTTTTGTACTCATTTTACATTTTGACTTTTACTATAGTTTCAGGGATCTAGGAAAATCAGTCTACGATATTTTTAATTCGTAAGTGCAATGATATAAAAAGTACCTAAAAAGAATCTACTTAAATAGATAAAAAGATAGTTATTCTAAGTTGCCTGATAATATTGTCGAAGATAGTCTTTGACCCATTCCCCATGAGAGTCAACTGAAAAAACATGTGTTTTTCTCAGGATTGTTTTGATTACGACATGATCAATATCATTTAAAATTTCATAAAGTCGAGTTAACGCAAACTTCGGATAAAGTCACAGAACTAGTAATAGTAGAAAGACGCCTGATCATGAAAATAGGAGTTGAACCTATTTTCTGCATCTACAAATCGCCTGCCTTATTAGACGATTAGAAGCAAATTTCGACATTGGTTTCGTTCTCCTGATTAGCAAATGCGTGTAAAGTTTCGTGAGACGGGGTTTTGGATATTTTTTACTCATTCCAATTTGGCGTCTTCTACAAATTGTAAAGGTGTAGCGAATGTGTAGCATTTTCAAGCAGCGTAGCATGCAGCGTAGCATTTTCAAGCAGCCCTAAATACTTTGAACTCTTGAATATTCATTTTTGTAACTAGAGAAATTTCTAACTTGTAAATTAAAAATAATCAAATTGAATTCGTCGATGCACTAAAGCCTTTCTTGTAACAGGCAACATATTATTAGGGTTTTTTAGTGTCTATTGTTTTAGTTTTGGAATTGTTTTCACTAAGAACTTTTCATAATTACGTTCAGTTTCCAGTGATTATTTCAAGTCATCAGAATTAATACATTTATGCAATAATTTTTAAGCCCCTCCCGAAACAAAATCCTGGCTACGGGCCTGGCCACCCGACTCGCTAATACAACTACTCTTGCACGCAACCTGATTCCTCCCCGGCATTACCTTACGGCATTACTTCGGGAAGAGGTTTTTCTTATGTGCACAGCACAAACTCACATCCAAATACTTAGTAGTTAGTTCTTGCAGTAGGGTTACGGCAACTATTATTGACACACTACCAGTTTTCGACCATCCACACAACGTCACAATTTCTGTATGGTATTAGGAAAGCTAGCTGTGGGTCGAGCATTAGTGCTCTTTCCTACGAGGCCAATCTAGGCGGCAAACTTCGGACTGTCTAATTTACAAAGCCCTTCGGTTCCCTTTTGTCTTTTAGTATCACTTCCTCGTTGAGCTTCCAACTTTTTCGCGAACTACTCTAGTCCCCGACGATGGATCTAGCTTACTCCGACGAAGAGTTCCCCGGCGAGAGAAGTTCGAAAGCCAGCCAACCAGCCAGATGCCGAGGTTAATTCGGCGATTCCGGTGGAGTAGGGCGTCCGGTGCGCTGGTGTTTCGACGACCCATGCTCGGTGCTCTGTTGCAGTCTACTCGACTAGTCCTCGGCGGTGGATCTAGCTTATTCCTGCAGAGAGTTCGATGGGGGTGGTTGCTCTCCCGTTGCTCGATGTTTATCACGCCGTTTTCGCTGTAAGACGATCATGATCTCCATCATAACTGTATTGACTGCGTTTCACGTCTTTACATCGCTTGTAATTCTGTAGGCTACATTATTCGGGTTGATGCCCGGTCCTCCTATTTTAAGAAGCTCCTTGCACGTCGCTTCAAACCTCAGACATTCGAAGACCATATGTTTCGGTATCTCCTCGACGTTCTCACACTCCGGGCACAATGGTGACGTTGCGTACCCGAATGCTGCCGTGGCCCGACAGGAGCTGTTTGGAAGGTCATCTCTCCAAACAGCTCTTGTTTGGAGAGCTCGTCATCTTCCGCACGTTTCTTGCATTTCATTGATTGTAGCATACTGCCTCGAAAGATATTATTCTGTACGCAATCATGCGACCATCAGCCGGAGCGTCATATTCAGCTTTTTGAGGTTCCGCTTGGTTTTCAGCGCAGCGATATGGGGTTGGAACCCCATATCGCAGAATCGATGAGGTTAAAGCTCAATCGGTCGTCGATTTTCACTCCCAATTGCTTCAGTGCACGCTTCGATGCAATCACGCGCCCTTCGACGGTGATATGTATCCGCTGAACCGCTTTGCTGACCAACAATACATCCGTCTCGTTGTGAGCTATTTGCAGTTTGACCCCGTTCATCGAGCTCTCGATCACGTCTATTTTCTCCATCACCGACACCTCCACTTCTCAAAGCGTCTCACTCATCACCGTTAGTGACACGTCGTCCGCAAAAGCATGCTTTTCACTTTCCCGGGCAGCCGCAGTGTTAAGACCCCATCGTACATTCAGTTCCAAAGAGTTGGACCGATAATGGAGCCCTGAAGAACGCCCGCTGCGACTCGCACTTACTTTTGTCCTTCGTTCTTCTTGTACAACAATACGCTACTCAGGAAGTAGCTCTTCATGATCTGGCTCATTCTTCTGTGCAGCGCTCCGGTGTTGATCTATACGAGGCTGGATGACCCGGTGACTTCCCTGACTTTGGCAGCAACACCAACTTCTGTACCTTCCACATTTCGGGGAAATTTCCATGATCTAAACATTTCTGCAGTAGCATCCTGAACATGTCCAGATATGCCTGGATCGCAGCTTTCAGCGCAATATTTGGTATTCCATCCGGACCGGGGGCTTTCTTCGATTTTAGTCGCATCGATGCTTCTTTCAGCTCGTCGTTAGTCGCTTGCCACTCGGTGTATTTGCTCTCTCTTCTTCACAGTAAGGTGTCGGTGACCAAATAGATGGATTGTGCCTCCGGAAGAGACTCTCAAGGAACATTTTTAGCTAACCCGGGCGTATTTCAGCTGGTGTCGACGGGCCTTCATCTTTGTCACCCAGTACGCGTTCCCCAGGGATTGGCGTCTACTTCTCAGCACAGCTACTTATGGCAAATTGGCTTGCTTCTCTGTCTCCAACCCCCTCCCCCCTACTACCACACTGCTACCACTATTTTGAGATGGGTTAGCTCTTTACCCTCATCCAGTCTTCTACTGAATCCATCGCCTCCATGACGAGTACTCATCTCTTCTGACGATTTTCCCTGACTACTTGAAAAACCACATTGTCCGCAAAACCGACAATTTTACCGCCTCACAAATGGTTCAACTTCAATACACCAACGTACAAGGCGTTCAATAGCGTCGGACCGACAATAGAGCCCTAGGGGACGTCCACCGTAATTGTCATTCTTCTCTCAGTATTCGGTTCTGAAAGTAGCTCTTCCATATGTGGCAGAGATACTTAGGAACCATAATGCTGTGCAGCGAATGGACGATTGCTTCCTAGTTAGAACTGTTAAAAGCATTATTCACGTTCGTTACTTCAGTTTGCCGGCCGTGTCCAGCACACATATTGGCCTATACGACGAGGGATCTCCGGGAGGTTTTCTTGGTTGCGGTAGCAACACCAGCCTGCGTCGCTGCCAGTTATCGCGGAAGATACCATCTTCGACGCATTTCTACCACGTAGGCCTCAACATCTCCGGGTATTCATTTATTGTTGTTTTCAGAACAAGGTTTGGGATTTGCGTCTATCAGAAATTTTCAGGATATTTCTGATGTTCGTAAAACTTTATCGAAACTCGTAATCTTTTTCAGGAGTTTCCAAATTAAAATGAATTTTCTATTATTCGTATGTGTTTCATTGAAGGAAACATACGTGGACTTGAAATATAACTAGCTTACATAACTATTTCAAAACACTTTTTTAACTTTCAACTTCAATTGTCCGCTCACAGCTTCAAGAATACCACGCAAAATCCCCAAGACAGTTCCACTTTGGTATTCGAGTTTCCAAATATATTTCATCCAGCCGCACGGGGATATTTATTGAATGCAATAATTTTCAATTTCCACGGTCACGGCTGTATGGACCGACTGCGCCAGGAATCCGAATAAGTGTTGAAAAGTAAAAGTCGCATTTTCAGTTGGCTGTTCCTTACCGAACCAAAGGTGCCACGTTAGCATAGGTGCTCTACGTAGGAAAGTATTGAGGATGTATGAAGCAAACCGACCACGAAAAGCCGGAAGCTGCACTGCCACTGACTGGTGGGAGGCGGAAAAATAATAACAAATCTTTCGTTGGCGGTGGAAATCGGTCGGACTCGTTGCCTTCGGCAGTACATTGTCGTTTCGTGCTGAGTGACAGAGCGGGCAATCGGTTGGCTCTCGTGAGTGCTGTATAGATTTGTAAACATGGAAAACATCGAATCTGGTGTGTTGTTGCTGGCGGATATGAGGCATTTCTTCAGCAGCACACATGAATCTAGTGTGGGATAGTTGATGCATCGGTTGCAAATTATTAGGAAATGTTTGTTACACATTTCAATTACAGCTTAAACCGAATTGTGTAAAACTTGCTTGCTTGTTTTTGTGAATACGCCATTTAGGCGCCTGATTTTATTGAATTTTTAAATAATCTGTCATTTCGTACAATTAGTAGCAAAAAACCATTAGATGTAACTGGTGTATAATGCATAAAGCAAGGGGTGAGTCGCTTAGAACAATGTGCCATACACCCTTTATCACCTACAATAACACGATAAAAGATTACGATTCACAGTAATACACGATCATTTCACTCGTTATCACAATGTGTGGCACAACGAGGCACACTTTGGACAACTCAAAAACTGTCAACAAAGTGTAGTTAAATAATCATAGCAACCATTGCTTTTATTTTACTGAACACCATGGCACATAGTGGCACATTGTGGCAAAAGCTACCACGCTGTTTGTGAGCACAATTCGATTTGTGCTAAGCGACTCACCCCTTGGCATAAAGCTTATTTTCTGTTAAAATTTTCAACGTGGCTCCCAAATAAGACGCGTCTTCCTCTGCCTCTGGTTGGTATGCGTACTATTTTATGACACGTTATAGACAATTATACTGGCCAAAGTCACTTTGAGGATCATGAACAAAAATGCTAATGCATCCAATATAACAGCTGTAACACGCCCACACACATCTATTGATTACTAAGAACTTAACTAGTCATAAAAAAAACACCGATATCGCTTACGTAATCAACTCAAATAAGCGTTTGCTCATTCATTTGGTAGTCGTAACGTATCGGACTGAACATGCGTTGGAAAGTTATAACTTGGCATTTTGAAATACTAATAATTAGCCACTTTCTACGAGACCAGCTATCGTATGTATTCAGAAGTTTGTTTTTCCTGATGGAACTGTTTGTTCTAGCTCGAATGCTTCCGACTGTCAATTAATAAGTCATCGCTGTCAGCCGTCAGCTGGAAACCTCCTGAGGAGCACTCCAACTTCCATCACGGGTGCTACCAATTCATGAAGTTCACCCGCGCCTTCTGCTGTTAGCAGTCATTCCAGTCGCCCCAGTGTACATTCCAGACGAATGAATCGAGGAGTGCCGGTCAACCTTCCGTGCCTAAAATCGTCGCCCATCCACTTATACTATCAAAACGTGGGAGGCATGAATTCCTGTGCAAATACCTATCGCCTAGCTACCTCGGACTGCTGTTACGACATTATCGCATTGACAGAAACATGGCTAAATGAGCAGACTCTTTCCAGCCAGGTGATTTGCTCTGACTACGAGGTTCTCATCAGGTGATCGTAGCCCTCTCAACAGCCACAAATCCTCCGGAGGTGGTGTTTTGCTCGCTGTGCGTCGTGGATTAAAAGTTCAACATATAACAAATGATGCTTGGAGCAGCATCGAACAAGTATGGGCAGCGATAAAATTGGGAAATCTAACATTATATGTATGTGTGGTTTATTTCCCTCCCAATAAGATTCGCGATTATTCTGCACTAGTTGATTCTTCTCATTTTGAATCATTGACTTCTGTTGCCGCGATGGCGCAACTCACTGACGAAATCATGATTCTCGGCGATTTCAACCTTTCTACAATAAAGTGGCGTTCCGTTCATAACGGATTTCTACAACCCGACCCTGACGAATCTGTTTTTCATCCTGGCAGCGTTACTCTTCTGGATGGCTAAAGCACGGCTACACTTCGGCAGATCAATACGAACGAGAACGACCGGATTTTAGATCTATGTTTCGTTAATGGCAGAGATCAATCGCCGCATATATCCACCGCCCTCGCCCCGCTAGTAAAGTATGTCCGCCACCATCCGCCTCTGCATCTTACACTCCAGAACCTATGAAGTTTTCGAGCCACGCGCCCACCGTGTGTTACAAGTATAAGCGGGCCGACTATAGCAGCATTTTGAATATTTTACAAAGCATTAACTGGAATTCTGTGCTAAGCAAGGATGATGTGAACTCCGCCGCTGAAACGTTCTGCCATATAATGAGCTACCTCATCGATCGTCATGTCCCAAAGTGTAATCAACGAAGTGATCAATCCTCCTGGCAGACAGCCGAGCTACGTCAGCTAAAAACTGCGAAAAGAGCAGCATTACGAAAGTTTACCAAACGCCGTACCTTGTCACTGAGAGCTTATTATGTAAGGCTCAATAACGATTTTAAAAAAAACTGAACAGTTTTTGTTTTTCAAACTATCAACGAAAAATGCAACGTAAGCTTAAGTCGGATCCTAAATCGTTTTGGAGATACGTCAATGAGCAGCGGAAAGAAACCGGCTTGCCTTCTACAATGTTTTTGAATGGTGAAGGTGGACATGATTCACAAGCCATATGCAAATTGTTCGCCTCTAAATTTGCGAGTGTGTTCATCAGTGAGACTCTGTCCTTGCAGCAGATTGACGTTGCAGCTAGCGGCGTGGCCCAACTCGAACGGTCAGTGAGTGAGATTCGTGTGGAGCATTCGGATATTGTATCAGTAGCATCCAAGCTTAAAGCATCGTCATCTCCCGGGCCAGATGGTGTACCTGCTGTGTTTTTGAAAAAGTGTATCTGGTTTGGTGGAACCACTCTGTCAACTATTCAAAATGTCACTGACAACCGCGATTTTTCCTCAATTGTGGAAAGCAGCTTTCATCTTTCCTGCGCTCTGTGCCATTTCCAAGCTCTTTGAGTTAGTCGTGGTGAAGTCAGTGTTTTTTTCACTGTAAGGAATATATTTCTAAAGACCAACACGGATTCATGTCGAATCGATCGACGTCGGCAAATCTAAAAAATTTAATACTGGCAACACTGCGAGCTGCATACAACATCGAGAAAGCTGCGCATATTTATCGATATAATAAAGGAAATACGGATACCTCTGCGGAAAAAGTACATTCGAAGTGATCATTAAGCGCTGCTGAACCAACTGCAACATTATCCAGGCTAACTTAAGTATAAGTCACGTGGAATGCACAACTAAAGGTTGTCACACTCATTCTGGTAACTATATCCATCCATATGCATGTCGAAATTCAACAATAGGGCTATCTCGCATCTTTTGTACTTTACTGTCATCATTAACCATACGCTGCCGTTAACTGTTTAGTTAGTCACCTGCACTGAATACCTACTATAAATATGTCCGATGAAGCTGTCGTATGTGTTATCTGTGGCCTCGAAGAAAAAGATCCGCGAAAGGTTGTTGAATGTGTCTACTGCCATAAGTGCCACATATTTCTGCTCTTCTGAGTGCAACATGATCTTCCAACAATCGACCCGGAATTTGGCGATGGAATCACAGGTGCCGAAAGAGCTACAAAATGTTCTATCTGAGGTGCGAGAGACTCGAACCGAGTTACAAGCCGTAAAATCTACTGTCGGTGATATAGATAGATTCCAAAGTTTTCTTTCCGAGAAGCTAGATTCCTTACTTGGTGAGATGAAATCGTTAAAGGATGAGCAGTCTGTGATGAAGAAAGATGTTCAGTACCTGCGTGGGAAACCACAGGCAACATCGGATACTGTAGACCAGCTTGAGCTAGAAGTCGATCGTCTTAAGAGAGTCTCAATATCAAAAAATGCTGTAATACTCGGGAATGAGGAAGAACGAATCTGTGGAAAAAATAGTGTATAAAGTTGCTGCTGCTGTTGGATACCAGTTGCCTGATGGTGCTATTGTGGAATCAAAACGACAACAGCACGATGCAAAAGTAGCCCCTATCAAAGTGTGTTTTGCAGAAGAGCGGTTCAAAGAAGAATTGTTTAGTAAGAAGAAGAGCCATGGTTCACTGACATCAGTTGCTGTTGATCCAGCTTTCAACTCACCCGGGACAAAAATAATTTTGCGTGATGAACTCACATCATATGGAATGAAGCTGCTTAAAGAAGTACGCGAAGTTCAGGAGCTCGCTGACATCAAATTCGTTTGGCCTGGACGGAATGGAGCGATTCTGACCAAGAAAAATGAAGGTTCGAAGGTCGACATAATTCGTAGTCACAAGGATGTCGAAAGGCTTGGGCAGACAAGTATGAAATGGTTCCTTAACAACACCCATTGGCGAACCTTCCTCGAAGCGTAGGCAATAAACCAAATAATTTGGTATGTTTTTTGAATAAATATTTAAAATGTCGGTGTATAATAATTATTTGTATAATTCTGTGGAAGATTGGTTGAAAAATAAATTTATTGATAGCAACCCCAAATCGCTCAAAGTTGCTCAATTAAATATCAGAGGAATGAATGATATATCTAAGTTTGATTGTATTGGGGAGATTCTACAAAAATACAGGATGCGGGTTGACGTGATTGTGCTATGCGAAACGTGGATAAAGGAGGAACGAAAGGGGCTGTTTAAACTTGATGGGTACAGTGGTGTGTTTCGTGTAGAAGCGAATCACATGGAGGATTGGCGGTTTTCGTTCGTAATGATTTGAGGTCGGATGTACAACAAGTAGTCGAGATGGATGGATTTCATCACATTCATCTACGGCTTTACTCAACAGGTAGACATATCAATTTCCATGCTATTTATAGACCACCAGCTTTTAACAGTACAAGGTTTATCGCCGAACTGGACCAAGTGTTCTCATACGTTCGAAACGGGAATGAATGTATACTAGTAGGAGATATGAACATTCCTATAAATGCGGCATCCAATCCTATCGTTTGTGAGTATCTTAATCTTCTCACTGCTCACAATCTGTTCGTCACCAATACAAATGTGTCCAGGCCTGCCAGCAACAATATCTTGGATCACGTTGTATGCGGCGAACATCACGCAACTTCTGTTGTCAATGAGACGATAGAAACCGACATTAGCGACCATTGTCTAATCGTTTCGTCATTTAAATTGGATCGCCCAATGCAAACAAGGTTATTGCAGAAAAAAATTGTTGACGACAGACATCTTAATGAATGCTTTTCAACTGCAGTCAATGAGTTACCAGTTAGCTTGACTGCAAGTGACAAATTGCTCCACGTAGTAGACTTATACAAAACGCTTCTAACACAGTGCACAAGAACTGTAAGCATGCGAGCTAGAGTTAAAGAAAATTGCCCATGGATGACCATAGACATTTGGAAGCTAATGCGCATCAAAGAAAATCTTTTGAAAAAGTGCAAGCGAACACCTGGGGACATGAATTGTAGGCAGATACTGGCACACGTGTTGAGTTTGCTGTGTAGGAAAAAAGCTCAAACGAAACGCGATTACTATCAAAACATACTATCAAGAAGTGACCAGAGAGATGTATGGAGAATTGTCAACAAAACACTAGGAACACACCAGGATCGAAAGCAGATAACAACAATCAACAACGGAGAGCGATTACTTAGTGGCATGAATGAGATTTGTTCGTTGATTACTTTTGTCATATTGGAAGGAATCTTCGTGCATCGATTCCCAGCGATCGAAATATTGAACGACTGGGTACTATAACACCACAACCATCCTCTATATATATATGAGTCCTGCAAGTGTCAATGAAACTATGATTTTGATTAACAATCTGGACCCAAAGAAGTCATGCGGACCGGATTTAATTACCCTTTATTTCTAAAAGAACACCACCAATACTTTGCATTGCTATTAACCAATGTCTTCAATGAAATAATTCAGACTGGACATTATCCAGAATGCCTAAAAATTGCTCGAGTAGTACCAATCTTCAAGTCCGGTGACCCTAAAAATATGAACAATTATCGCCCGATTTCCTGTCTCTCCATTCTCGACAAGATTATTGAACAGCTACTGGTGAAAGTAACCGTCGGCAATACGTCGCGATCGGAGATCATAGAAGTGAATTGAGTCATATTTCCACTGTAGTACCGCATGGCAGCAACCAGGGGCCGGTTCTTTTCTACGATATATCCAAGCTACAGCTAAACGGAAAATTACGCCTCTTTGCTGACGACACGTCCGTTTTATACCAAGGTGCAAACTGCGACGCAGTTCAGAATAAAATCAAACACGACCTTCACATGCTGCAAGATTTCTTCAATACAAACCTTCTTTCGTTGAATTTGGCCAAAACGAAGTATATGTTCCTGCATTCAGCTCGTCGTCAATTACCACCTCGTGCTCCCTTGGAAATACACGGTCACGCAATAGAAGAAGTTTACGAATATCCCTTCCTAGGGTTAGTCATGGATTCAACTATGAGCTGGTACTCTCACATTAACCAACTCAAGAAAAAACTAAGTTCATTGTGCGGATTGCTGAGAAGCATTTCACCGTTTGTCCCAAGAAACTGGTTAATGAAGTTGTATTTTGCACACATCCACTCCAGACTCCAGTATTTGGTTGCCGTCTGGGGTTCTGCCGGCAAAACGCGACTGAAAGAGTTACAAGTACTGCAAAATAGATGTCTAAAAACGGTCTTAAAGAAACCCTACTTGTTTTCAACTGTTTCACTGTACGACGACCCCAACAGTTCGATACTTCCTATAAGAGCCTTGTATGAGATGCAGCTTATGGTACTCATGAAATAAATAGTGTCAACAACAACAACCGTTCATCACAATATGCCATTGAGATGGATCAACAACGACCGCGCTACCAGGCAAACTGGCAACTTGTTCCTTACCCGGCCCAGAACTGAGATGGGGAAGAAAAAGTTTACATATATTGCCAGTAAACTCTACAATGCTCTGCCGACCACCTGTAAAGCAACAGGGAGCACAAAATTCTTCAAAATTTCGTTAAAGCTATCCATCAAACAAAACATCTCCCGCTACTTGACTTGATTCTTCTCGTCATTGATTCGATTCTTGTTTTTTTTTTATTTTCGCCTCTATCCACAGCCACCACCCACCATCCAGCATCACCAACCACCCACCATCCACAGCCATCCGCTCTACGCCATCAAGCCACAACGCATCGTTCACACCATCAATAAGCAACGCTAGTCTTCGCGTGTAAAAATATTTGAATTAATTACTATTAACATAATGTAGTCAATATTTATGGTTCACTAGCATTTTTTCTTAAAAGAGTAAAACTCACTGGAAAGTGCTAAAAGCTTGTAAAAACTGTTCGAAAAAATAAATTAAAATGGGTTTTATGCCTATTGAAGAAGTAACTCAAAAAGGGGTTCACTTCAACGGGCTTTTCCCCATTCATACAATAAAAAAAAGCTACTATCTCTAACCTCTTTTGTGTCCGAAGGGTTCGATGCGAATCAACAAACTGATGTTATATATACTGACTTATCTGCAGCTTTCGACAAAATCAATCGCAATCGCTAAATTGGAAAAACTTAGCTTCAGTGGATCACTCCTGCGATGGTTCCAATCCTATCTCGTTGGCCGTCAACTCAGTGTGAACATAGGTGATGCATACACCAAACTCCGCAACGTCTGGTATTTCTCAAGGAAGTCATCTCGGACCATTGATATTCACTATCTATTTCAATGATGTAAACTATCGACTGAAAGGGCCACGGTTGTCGTATGCAGATGATCTAAAAAATTTCAACAGAATTAGGAGCCGAACGGACGCACTATATTAGCAGCAGCAATTTGACACTTTCAGCAAATGATTCTGAATCCGGCGAAATGTTCTGTGATATCGTTCTCCAGAAAAAAAGATCCCATTGAGCTTGAGTATAACTTGTGGGGAGCTCTTGTTTCCCGGGTGAGCTGCGTTAAGGATCTTGGAGTGCTTGGAGTTTCCATCATAGGGGCCGAGTGCGGCCTGTTGATGCGCAAAAACAAAAAAAAAATCGTCGGTAGATCGGACTACGCGGTACAATTTCAAATCATCGGCGTAAGTCAATTTGTACCCCACACCAAGCAGCATCGATGAACAATAATAGAAACAGCAGAGGTCTTATGTTACTGCCCTGATTTTTTTCGTTTTTCACCACGCAGTTGTGTTGCGTGCCTCACCGCAGTGTGGTGGTGTGACAAAAAATCACAGCCACTTTTTCAAAAACACCATTCAGCTAGGCAGATAGTTTTTCCAGCAACTATTTTGCATAATTAGAATTGTAATAATCTTATAATAATTAGAATTGTAATAATCTTATGTAATAATTCTTCTTTTCGAGTTTTGAAAAGGTTTTATATGGATAAACCGGTGGTGAAGCTGAACACATTTTTTCTCACGCATACTACCAAGCGTTCAATTCTAATAGATGGTCACCCAAAGTTTCTTGAACCTTAAAATAGCCTTTACCTACTGTGCGATTTAGTGACGAGTGTCGGTTACCAGCAAAAAGCAGCCCCGCTGCGGTCGAGTTGTGTTGTTGATTTTTCAAAATTTCTCATAAGATCATTTATACGGGAAGTAGAACAGTTATTAAAAATGTAGATGAAATTCAATCCAGCCGAAGTGAAAATCCTGCAAATGCATCATATCAACCATTGCGTGCTGATTATGTTCAAGAACATTAACCAAACTGAGTCATTCGTTTCGCGAAACAACACGCAGCACACCGCCGAATGCGGCAATGCTAAATATGGCATTCCCGTATACATCGATAACGACACTGTAGAAGTTCACGTTCATAATTTGGCTCCTCGTACCCCTGACAGCGTCTTTAAAAGATACTTGCAAGAATTTGGAGAAGTAGACTCCGTTACACACGATACATGGAGGAACTTTTTCCCGGGAAGTCCTAACGGTGTTTGTGTGATGAGAAAGCAAAAGACCACATAACCGTCACAGTGCACGGTGGAAGAAATCCGACCAAAAAGGCATGTAATTGGTAATTAGTTATTGGAGGCGTTTCGAGTTCCTCTCATCAGAATCCGACACTAACTTAGTTAACTGACTAAGCTAGCGAAACTTGGTTTGGCATAGCAGGCCAATGCAGTAAGCACTATGCTACATTTCTTACTGAATTGGTCTGCTAAGCCAAACCAAGTTTCGGGTCATTAATTCTCATCAGCTTAAACAGAACTTCTTTTCTTACGGCACATCACGTAGGACTAGAGGTTTGCTCAGAAACACAAATCGTTTCATTTTTTGGAGCGTCAATCCGGCGCTAGCTTAGTCCGTTAACTAAGTTAGTGTCGGATTCTGATGAGAGGAACTCGAAACGCCTCCAATAACTAGTTTAGTTATAGGTTTCGTGTCCTTTACGCGCAAAGTGGTTTAAAACCATTTTCTCCTTAGTGGAGAAAAAATAGTTTTTCACCCAAAACTTTTTTCTAGGAGAAATATAGCATAATGTAATTGGGAAGCCGCTGGAAAAGTGCAAGAATATATATCAAAATTCGCGGAATTTTTTTGAGAAACAAAACGCAATCAAATTTGTTTACTGCACGCAACTGTGGCCAAAGATGTTGGGCTTTGAATATCCGGAACATCGCCGGTTTTTCATCAAATCAGACGCCCAATTCAGAAGGCCTATCAAAAAGGCCAAAATCTATGTATCGAAAGTTGCGAAAAACTCCGGCAATCAAATCGCAAGGGGCACTTGTGTGTGTTTTGCCATTACCAATAATAGCGTTTGCTACTTTACCGTCGATTAATTTATAAACGGTTTCGATGTTAAATTTTATTCGCATGTCTTCGATATATTTTATAATTGCGTGTTTGTTCAAATCTTCTAAATAGTCGAAATTTTTTTGATAAAATTTCAGCGTTAGTTCGGTCGACTATTTAAGCCATCCCATGAAGGTAGGGCGCACCATTACGTTCGATTGTGGGGCGGGATTTTTCCACATTTGGCTACGTTCAATTTTAACTGACATCAACATAGCATTGGCCACCACAAGCGAACCGTCTTGGCCCGTTATACCTTCTTGATCATAAAGGTTGAAGGCTGTGGCAGAGTTAAATCCTCCAACAAGGAGAAACACACAACTTACTTCGCCGGAATTGTGTCCCTTTAGCGACTCAATTATACTAGGGTAGCACGCAAAAAACCGGTTTAGGTGTGCCTCAAGTAAATATCGAGGTGGGACCACCGCTGAAAGAAAGCATCATTCCTAGTTCGGTTTTTCAAAACGGGGAGTTATTTTGTTGCGAAATTCAATAATCTATGAGACAGGAAATCACATAATCCTAAAAAACTATTCGCATGCAATTATCTTACGGAGTCCCACGATCTTAAAACAATCATCTAAGGTTCTTTTTTTTAAACTTCGCGATCGAATTGTCTTTTCTTCTACTTAACGCCAGCTCATTCTTCAGCATCTAGCTATAACTTCGGCCCCAGCTGCGTGCGGTGAACAAATTGGATTGCGT